>NC_141204.1:11766344-11914040 GCF_054491065.1 Syngnathus leptorhynchus | reverse complement strand
GGCAATAAAATTTAAAACGCGTGTAAAACATAAACCAAACGATGAAATTGGTTATTTCTTCATGTATAATGATCAACTCGATACTCCCTAGCCCCCAACAGCCTTTTTTTTCATAACACTTTAACCAGAGTGACGGGAGAGCGGCATTTCAGAAAACGTGCTTATCTCGGCGAGAAAAAGCGATTTCGGCAATAAAATTTAAAACGCGTGTAAAACATAAACCAAACGATGAAATTGGTTATTTCTTCATGTATAATGATCAACTCGATACTCCCTAGCCCCCAACAGCCTTTTTTTTCATAACACTTTAACCAGAGTGACGGGAGAGCGGCATTTCAGAAAACGTGCTTATCTCGGCGAGAAAAAGCGATTTCGGCAATAAAATTTAAAACGCGTGTAAAACATAAACCAAACGATGAAATTGGTTATTTCTTCATGTATAATGATCAACTCGATACTCCCTAGCCCCCAACAGCCTTTTTTTTCATAACACTTTAACCAGAGTGACGGGAGAGCGGCATTTCAGAAAACGTGCTTATCTCGGCGAGAAAAAGCGATTTCGGCAATAAAATTTAAAACGCGTGTAAAACATAAACCAAACGATGAAATTGGTTATTTCTTCATGTATAATGATCAACTCGATACTCCCTAGCCCCCAACAGCCTTTTTTTTCATAACACTTTAACCAGAGTGACGGGAGAGCGGCATTTCAGAAAACGTGCTTATCTCGGCGAGAAAAAGCGATTTCGGCAATAAAATTTAAAACGCGTGTAAAACATAAACCAAACGATGAAATTGGTTATTTCTTCATGTATAATGATCAACTCGATACTCCCTAGCCCCCAACAGCCTTTTTTTTCATAACACTTTAACCAGAGTGACGGGAGAGCGGCATTTCAGAAAACGTGCTTATCTCGGCGAGAAAAAGCGATTTCGGCAATAAAATTTAAAACGCGTGTAAAACATAAACCAAACGATGAAATTGGTTATTTCTTCATGTATAATGATCAACTCGATACTCCCTAGCCCCCAACAGCCTTTTTTTTCATAACACTTTAACCAGAGTGACGGGAGAGCGGCATTTCAGAAAACGTGCTTATCTCGGCGAGAAAACGCGATTTCGGCAATAAAATTTAAAACGCGTGTAAAACATAAACCAAACGATGAAATTGGTTATTTCTTCATGTATAATGATCAACTCGATACTCCCTAGCCCCCAACAGCCTTTTTTTTCATAACACTTTAACCAGAGTGACGGGAGAGCGGCATTTCAGAAAACGTGCTTATCTCGGCGAGAAAAAGCGATTTCGGCAATAAAATTTAAAACGCGTGTAAAACATAAACCAAACGATGAAATTGGTTATTTCTTCATGTATAATGATCAACTCGATACTCCCTAGCCCCCAACAGCCTTTTTTTTCATAACACTTTAACCAGAGTGACGGGAGAGCGGCATTTCAGAAAACGTGCTTATCTCGGCGAGAAAAAGCGATTTCGGCAATAAAATTTAAAACGCGTGTAAAACATAAACCAAACGATGAAATTGGTTATTTCTTCATGTATAATGATCAACTCGATACTCCCTAGCCCCCAACAGCCTTTTTTTTCATAACACTTTAACCAGAGTGACGGGAGAGCGGCATTTCAGAAAACGTGCTTATCTCGGCGAGAAAAAGCGATTTCGGCAATAAAATTTAAAACGCGTGTAAAACATAAACCAAACGATGAAATTGGTTATTTCTTCATGTATAATGATCAACTCGATACTCCCTAGCCCCCAACAGCCTTTTTTTTCATAACACTTTAACCAGAGTGACGGGAGACCGGCATTTCAGAAAACGTGCTTATCTCGGCGAGAAAAAGCGATTTCGGCAATAAAATTTAAAACGCGTGTAAAACATAAACCAAACGATGAAATTGGTTATTTCTTCATGTATAATGATCAACTCGATACTCCCTAGCCCCCAACAGCCTTTTTTTCCATAACACTTTAACCAGAGTGACGGGAGAGCGGCATTTCAGAAAACGTGCTTATCTCGGCGAGAAAAAGCGATTTCGGCAATAAAATTTAAAACGCGTGTAAAACATAAACCAAACGATGAAATTGGTTATTTCTTCATGTATAATGATCAACTCGATACTCCCTAGCCCCCAACAGCCTTTTTTTTCATAACACTTTAACCAGAGTGACGGAGAGCGGCATTTCAGAAAACGTGCTTATCTCGGCGAGAAAAAGCGATTTCGGCAATAAAATTTAAAACGCGTGTAAAACATAAACCAAACGATGAAATTGGTTATTTCTTCATGTATAATGATCAACTCGATACTCCCTAGCCCCCAACAGCCTTTTTTTTCATAACACTTTAACCAGAGTGACGGGAGAGCGGCATTTCAGAAAACGTGCTTATCTCGGCGAGAAAAAGCGATTTCGGCAATAAAATTTAAAACGCGTGTAAAACATAAACCAAACGATGAAATTGGTTATTTCTTCATGTATAATGATCAACTCGATACTCCCTAGCCCCCAACAGCCTTTTTTTTCATAACACTTTAACCAGAGTGACGGGAGAGCGGCATTTCAGAAAACGTGCTTATCTCGGCGAGAAAAAGCGATTTCGGCAATAAAATTTAAAACGCGTGTAAAACATAAACCAAACGATGAAATTGGTTATTTCTTCATGTATAATGATCAACTCGATACTCCCTAGCCCCCAACAGCCTTTTTTTTCATAACACTTTAACCAGAGTGACGGGAGAGCGGCATTTCAGAAAACGTGCTTATCTCGGCGAGAAAAAGCGATTTCGGCAATAAAATTTAAAACGCGTGTAAAACATAAACCAAACGATGAAATTGGTTATTTCTTCATGTATAATGATCAACTCGATACTCCTTAGCCCCCAACAGCCTTTTTTTTCATAACACTTTAACCAGAGTGACGGGAGAGCGGCATTTCAGAAAACGTGCTTATCTCGGCGAGAAAAAGCGATTTCGGCAATAAAATTTAAAACGCGTGTAAAACATAAACCAAACGATGAAATTGGTTATTTCTTCATGTATAATGATCAACTCGATACTCCCTAGCCCCCAACAGCCTTTTTTTTTATAACACTTTAACCAGAGTGACGGGAGAGCGGCATTTCAGAAAACGTGCTTATCTCGGCGAGAAAAAGCGATTTCGGCAATAAAATTTAAAACGCGTGTAAAACATAAACCAAACGATGAAATTGGTTATTTCTTCATGTATAATGATCAACTCGATACTCCCTAGCCCCCAACAGCCTTTTTTTTCATAACACTTTAACCAAAGTGACGGGAGAGCGGCATTTCAGAAAACGTGCTTATCTCGGCGAGAAAAAGCGATTTCGGCAATAAAATTTAAAACGCGTGTAAAACATAAACCAAACGATGAAATTGGTTATTTCTTCATGTATAATGATCAACTCGATACTCCCTAGCCCCCAACAGCCTTTTTTTTCATAACACTTTAACCAGAGTGACGGGAGAGCGGCATTTCAGAAAACGTGCTTATCTCGGCGAGAAAAAGCGATTTCGGCAATAAAATTTAAAACGCGTGTAAAACATAAACCAAACGATGAAATTGGTTATTTCTTCATGTATAATGATCAACTCGATACTCCCTAGCCCCCAACAGCCTTTTTTTTCATAACACTTTAACCAGAGTGACGGGAGAGCGGCCTTTCAGAAAACGTGCTTATCTCGGCGAGAAAAAGCGATTTCGGAAAAAAATTTTAAAACGCGTGTAAAACATAAACCAAAAGATGAAATTGGTTATTTCTTCATGTATAATGATCAACTCGATACTCCCTAGCCCCCAACAGCCTTTTTTTTCATAACACTTTAACCAGAGTGACGGGAGAGCGGCTTTTCAGAAAACGTGCTTATCTCGGCGAGAAAAAGCGATTTCGGCAATAAAATTTAAAACGCGTGTAAAACATAAACCAAACGATAAAAATTGGTTATTTCTTCATGTATAATGATCAACTCGATACTCCCTAGCCCCCAACAGCCTTTTTTTTCATAACACTTTAGCCAGAGTTACGGGAGAGCGGCATTTCAGAAAACGTGCTTATCTCGGCGAGAAAAAGCGATTTCAGCAATAAAATTTAAAACGCGTGTAAAACATAAACCAAACGATGAAATTGGTTATTTCTTCATGTATAATGATCAACTCGATACTCCCTAGCCCCCAACAGCCTTTTTTTTCATAACACTTTAACCAGAGTGACGGGAGAGCGGCATTTCAGAAAACGTGCTTATCTCGGCGAGAAAAAGCGATTTTGGCAATAAAATTTAAAACGCGTGTAAAACATAAACCAAACGATGAAATTGGTTATTTCTTCATGTATAATGATCAACTCGATACTCCCTAGCCCCCAACAGCCTTTTTTTTCATAACACTTTAACCAGAGTGACGGGAGAGCGGCATTTCAGAAAACGTGCTTATCTCGGCGAGAAAAAGCGATTTCGGCAATAAAATTTAAAACGCGTGTAAAACATAAACCAAACGATGAAATTGGTTATTTCTTCATGTATAATGATCAACTCGATACTCCCTAGCCCCCAACAGCCTTTTTTTCCATAACACTTTAACCAGAGTGACGGGAGAGCGGCATTTCAGAAAACGTGCTTATCTCGGCGAGAAAAAGCGATTTCGGCAATAAAATTTAAAACGCGTGTAAAACATAAACCAAACGATGAAATTGGTTATTTCTTCATGTATAATGATCAACTCGATACTCCCTAGCCCCCAACAGCCTTTTTTTTCATAACACTTTAACCAGAGTGACGGGAGAGCGGCATTTCAGAAAACGTGCTTATCTCGGCGAGAAAAAGCGATTTCGGCAATAAAATTTAAAACGCGTGTAAAACATAAACCAAACGATGAAATTGGTTATTTCTTCATGTATAATGATCAACTCGATACTCCCTAGCCCCCAACAGCCTTTTTTTCAATAACACTTTAACCAGAGTGACGGGAGAGCGGCATTTCAGAAAACGTGCTTATCTCGGCGAGAAAAAGCGATTTCGGCAATAAAATTTAAAACGCGTGTAAAACATAAACCAAACGATGAAATTGGTTATTTCTTCATGTATAATGATCAACTCGATACTCCCTAGCCCCCAACAGCCTTTTTTTTCATAACACTTTAACCAGAGTGACGGGAGAGCGGCATTTCAGAAAACGTGCTTATCTCGGCGAGAAAAAGCGATTTCGGCAATAAAATTTAAAACGCGTGTAAAACATAAACCAAACGATGAAATTGGTTATTTCTTCATGTATAATGATCAACTCGATACTCCCTAGCCCCCAACAGCCTTTTTTTTCATAACACTTTAACCAGAGTGACGGGAGAGCGGCATTTCAGAAAACGTGCTTATCTCGGCGAGAAAAAGCGATTTCGGCAATAAAATTTAAAACGCGTGTAAAACATAAACCAAACGATGAAATTGGTTATTTCTTCATGTATAATGATCAACTCGATACTCCCTAGCCCCCAACAGCCTTTTTTTTCATAACACTTTAACCAGAGTGACGGGAGAGCGGCATTTCAGAAAACGTGCTTATCTCGGCGAGAAAAAGCGATTTCGGCAATAAAATTTAAAACGCGTGTAAAACATAAACCAAACGATGAAATTGGTTATTTCTTCATGTATAATGATCAACTCGATACTCCCTAGCCCCCAACAGCCTTTTTTTTCATAACACTTTAACCAGAGTGACGGGAGAGCGGCATTTCAGAAAACGTGCTTATCTCGGCGAGAAAAAGCGATTTCGGCAATAAAATTTAAAACGCGTGTAAAACATAAACCAAACGATGAAATTGGTTATTTCTCCATGTATAATGATCAACTCGATACTCCCTAGCCCCCAACAGCCTTTTTTTTCACAACACTTTAACCAGAGTGACGGGAGAGCGGCATTTCAGAAAACGTGCTTATCTCGGCGAGAAAAAGCGAATATCGGCAATAAAATTTAAAACGCGTGTAAAACATAAACCAAACGATGAAATTGGTTATTTCTTCATGTATAATGATCAACTCGATACTCCCTAGCCCCCAACAGCCTTTTTTTTCATAACACTTTAACCAGAGTGACGGGAAGCGGCATTTCAGAAAACGTGCTTATCTCGGCGAGAAAAAGCGATTTCGGCAATAAAATTTAAAACGCGTGTATAACATAAACCAAACGATGAAATTGGTTATTTCTTCATGTATAATGATCAACTCGATACTCCCTAGCCCCCAACAGCCTTTTTTTTCATAACACTTTAACCAGAGTGACGGGAGAGCGGCATTTCAGAAAACGTGCTTATCTCGGCGAGAAAAAGCGATTTCGGCAATAAAATTTAAAACGCGTGTAAAACATAAACCAAACGATGAAATTGGTTATTTCTTCATGTATAATGATCAACTCGATACTCCCTAGCCCCCAACAGCCTTTTTTTTCATAACACTTTAGCCAGAGTGACGGGAGAGCGGCATTTCAGAAAACGTGCTTATCTCGGCGAGAAAAAGCGATTTCAGCAATAAAATTTAAAACGCGTGTAAAACATAAACCAAACGATGAAATTGGTTATTTCTTCATGTATAATGATCAACTCGATACTCCCTAGCCCCCAACAGCCTTTTTTTTCATAACACTTTAACCAGAGTGACGGGAGAGCGGCATTTCAGAAAACGTGCTTATCTCGGCGAGAAAAAGCGATTTTGGCAATAAAATTTAAAACGCGTGTAAAACATAAACCAAACGATGAAATTGGTTATTTCTTCATGTATAATGATCAACTCGATACTCCCTAGCCCCCAACAGCCTTTTTTTTCATAACACTTTAACCAGAGTGACGGGAGAGCGGCATTTCAGAAAACGTGCTTATCTCGGCGAGAAAAAGCGAATATCGGCAATAAAATTTAAAACGCGTGTAAAACATAAACCAAACGATGAAATTGGTTATTTCTTCATGTATAATGATCAACTCGATACTCCCTAGCCCCCAACAGCCTTTTTTTTCATAACACTTTAACCAGAGTGACGGGAAGCGGCATTTCAGAAAACGTGCTTATCTCGGCGAGAAAAAGCGATTTCGGCAATAAAATTTAAAACGCGTGTATAACATAAACCAAACGATGAAATTGGTTATTTCTTCATGTATAATGATCAACTCGATACTCCCTAGCCCCCAACAGCCTTTTTTTTCATAACACTTTAACCAGAGTGACGGGAGAGCGGCATTTCAGAAAACGTGCTTATCTCGGCGAGAAAAAGCGATTTCGGCAATAAAATTTCAAACGCGTGTAAAACATAAACCAAACGATGAAATTGGTTATTTCTTCATGTATAATGATCAACTCGATACTCCCTAGCCCCCAACAGCCTTTTTTTTCATAACACTTTAGCCAGAGTGACGGGAGAGCGGCATTTCAGAAAACGTGCTTATCTCGGCGAGAAAAAGCGATTTCAGCAATAAAATTTAAAACGCGTGTAAAACATAAACCAAACGATGAAATTGGTTATTTCTTCATGTATAATGATCAACTCGATACTCCCTAGCCCCCAACAGCCTTTTTTTTCATAACACTTTAACCAGAGTGACGGGAGAGCGGCATTTCAGAAAACGTGCTTATCTCGGCGAGAAAAAGCGATTTTGGCAATAAAATTTAAAACGCGTGTAAAACATAAACCAAACGATGAAATTGGTTATTTCTTCATGTATAATGATCAACTCGATACTCCCTAGCCCCCAACAGCCTTTTTTTTCATAACACTTTAACCAGAGTGACGGGAGAGCGGCATTTCAGAAAACGTGCTTATCTCGGCGAGAAAAAGCGATTTCGGCAATAAAATTTAAAACGCGTGTAAAACATAAACCAAACGATGAAATTGGTTATTTCTTCATGTATAATGATCAACTCGATACTCCCTAGCCCCCAACAGCCTTTTTTTCCATAACACTTTAACCAGAGTGACGGGAGAGCGGCATTTCAGAAAACGTGCTTATCTCGGCGAGAAAAAGCGATTTCGGCAATAAAATTTAAAACGCGTGTAAAACATAAACCAAACGATGAAATTGGTTATTTCTTCATGTATAATGATCAACTCGATACTCCCTAGCCCCCAACAGCCTTTTTTTTCATAACACTTTAACCAGAGTGACGGGAGAGCGGCATTTCAGAAAACGTGCTTATCTCGGCGAGAAAAAGCGATTTCGGCAATAAAATTTAAAACGCGTGTAAAACATAAACCAAACGATGAAATTGGTTATTTCTCCATGTATAATGATCAACTCGATACTCCCTAGCCCCCAACAGCCTTTTTTTTCACAACACTTTAACCAGAGTGACGGGAGAGCGGCATTTCAGAAAACGTGCTTATCTCGGCGAGAAAAAGCGAATATCGGCAATAAAATTTAAAACGCGTGTAAAACATAAACCAAACGATGAAATTGGTTATTTCTTCATGTATAATGATCAACTCGATACTCCCTAGCCCCCAACAGCCTTTTTTTTCATAACACTTTAACCAGAGTGACGGGAAGCGGCATTTCAGAAAACGTGCTTATCTCGGCGAGAAAAAGCGATTTCGGCAATAAAATTTAAAACGCGTGTAAAACATAAACCAAACGATGAAATTGGTTATTTCTTCATGTATAATGATCAACTCGATACTCCCTAGCCCCCAACAGCCTTTTTTTTCATAACACTTTAACCAGAGTGACGGGAGAGCGGCATTTCAGAAAACGTGCTTATCTCGGCGAGAAAAAGCGATTTCGGCAATAAAATTTAAAACGCGTGTAAAACATAAACCACACGATGAAATTGGTTATTTCTTCATGTATAATGATCAACTCGATACTCCCTAGCCCCCAACAGCCTTTTTTTTCATAACACTTTAACCCGAGTGACGGGAGAGCGGCATTTCAGAAAACGTGCTTATCTCGGCGAGAAAAAGCGATTTCGGCAATAAAATTTAAAACGCGTGTAAAACATAAACCAAACGATGAAATTGGTTATTTCTTCATGTATAATGATCAACTCGATACTCCCTAGCCCCCAACAGCCTTTTTTTCCATAACACTTTAACCAGAGTGACGGGAGAGCGGCATTTCAGAAAACGTGCTTATCTCGGCGAGAAAAAGCGATTTCGGCAATAAAATTTAAAACGCGTGTAAAACATAAACCAAACGATGAAATTGGTTATTTCTTCATGTATAATGATCAACTCGATACTCCCTAGCCCCCAACAGCCTTTTTTTTCATAACACTTTAACCAGAGTGACGGGAGAGCGGCATTTCAGAAAACGTGCTTATCTCGGCGAGAAAAAGCGATTTCGGCAATAAAATTTAAAACGCGTGTAAAACATAAACCAAACGATGAAATTGGTTATTTCTTCATGTATAATGATCAACTCGATACTCCCTAGCTCCCAACAGCCTTTTTTTTCACAACACTTTAACCAGAGTGACGGGAGAGCGGCATTTCAGAAAACGTGCTTATCTCGGCGAGAAAAAGCGATTTCGGCAATAAAATTTAAAACGCGTGTAAAACATAAACCAAACGATGAAATTGGTTATTTCTTCATGTATAATGATCAACTCGATACTCCCTAGCCCCCAACAGCCTTTTTTTTCATAACACTTTAACCAGAGTGACGGGAGAGCGGCATTTCAGAAAACGTGCTTATCTCGGCGAGAAAAAGCGATTTCGGCAATAAAATTTAAAACACGTGTAAAACATAAACCAAACGATGAAATTGGTTTTTTCTTCATGTATAATGATCAACTCGATACTCCCTAGCCCCCAACAGCCTTTTTTTTCATAACACTTTAACCAGAGTGACGGGAGAGCGGCATTTCAGAAAACGTGCTTATCTCGGCGAGAAAAAGCGATTTCGGCAATAAAATTTAAAACGCGTGTAAAACATAAACCAAACGATGAAATTGGTTATTTCTTCATGTATAATGATCAACTCGATACTTCCTAGCCCCCAACAGCCTTTTTTTTCATAACACTTTAACCAGAGTGACGGGAGAGCGGCATTTCAGAAAACGTGCTTATCTCGGCGAGAAAAAGCGATTTCGGCAATAAAATTTAAAACGCGTGTAAAACATAAACCAAATGATGAAATTGGTTATTTCTTCATGTTTAATGATCAACTCGATACTCCCTAGCCCCCAACAGCCTTTTTTTTCATAACATTTAACCAGAGTGACGGGAGAGCGGCATTTCAGAAAACGTGCTTATCTCGGCGAGAAAAAGCGATTTCGGCAATAAAATTTAAAACGCGTGTAAAACATAAACCAAACGATGAAATTGGTTATTTCTTCATGTATAATGATCAACTCGAGTCGAGCTCCAGGGAGAGAGGCTGATTTTTCGCTTTTTGAGGCCGACCGACGAACCGGCGCGGGGCGGACTCAAAAGCCCGCAGAGCCGTAGGCACTTAGAAAAGTTTCACCTTTGGCTGTGAGCTCCAGGGGGAGAGGCTGGTTTTGCGTTATTTCAGGCCGGCTGGAGAACCGGCGCGGGTCGGACGCACAATCCCCGCAGAGCCGTGGGCACTTAGAAAATTTTCGCCAAGTTGGCTCTGACCGCCTGGTACCTAATATGGAAGTATAGAGGCCGACTTTCGGACAAGATCACGCCGCGTTAGGCTTCCAGGACCCCGGCTAAGCAATTTTACCGGGCCGCCCGGTTCTTTTTTTGAACCAGCCCGGTTCTTTTTACACTTCCAGCTGGAGCTCAGCAGCGGCTTTTGGCGCAAGATCACGCCGGGTTAGGCTTCCAGGACCTCGGCTAAGCAATTCTACCGGGCCGCCCGGTTCTTTTTTTGAACCAGCCCGGTTCTTTTTACACTTCCAGCTGGAGCTCACGAGCGGCTTTTTGGACAAGATCACGCCGTGTTAGGCTTCCAGAGCCCCGGCTAAGCAATTTTACCGGCCTGCCCGGTTCTTTTTTTTAACCAGCCCGGTTCTTTTTACACTTCCAGCTGGAGCTCAGCAGCGGCTTTTTGGACAAGATCACGCCGTGTTAGGCTTCCAGAGCCCCGGCTAAGCAATTTTACCGGGTCGCCCGGTTCTTTTTTTAACCAGCCCGGTTCTATTTACACTTCCAGCTGGAGCTCAGCAGCGGCTTTTTGCACAGTATCACGCCGGGTTAGGCTTCCAGGACCCCGGCTAGGCAATTTTACAGGGCCGCCCGGTTCTTTTTTTTAACCAGCCCGGTTCTTTTTACACTTCCAGCTGGAGCTCAGCAGCGGCTTTTTGGACAAGATCACGCCGTGTTAGGCTTCCAGAGCCCCGGCTAAACAATTTTACCGGGTCGCCCGGTTCTTTTTTTAACCAGCCCGGTTCTTTTTACACTTCCAGCTGGAGCTCAGCAGCGACTTTTTGCACAGTATCACGCCGGGTTAGGCTTCCAGGACCCCGGATAGGCAATTTTACAGGGCCGCCCGGTTCTTTTTTTTAACCAGCCCGGTTCTTTTTACACTTCCAGCTGGAGCTCAGCAGCGGCTTTTTGGACAAGATCACGCCGTGTTAGGCTTCCAGAACCCCGGCTAAGCAATTTTACCGGGTCGCCCGGTTCTTTTTTTAACCAGCCCGGTTCTTTTTACACATCCAGCTGGAGCTCAGCAGCGTGTAAAACATAAACCAAACGATGAAATTGGTTATTTCTTCATGTATAATGATCAACTCGATACTCCCTAGCCCCCAACAGCCCTTTTTTTCATAACACTTTAACCAGAGTGACGGGAGAGCGGCATTTCAGAAAACGTGCTTATTTTGGCGAGAAAAAGCGATTTCTTCCAGCTGGAGCTCACGAGCGGCTATTTGGACAAGATCACGCCTGGTTAGGCTTCCAGAGCCCCGGCTAAGCAATTTTAACGGGCCGCCCGGTTCTTTTTTTTAACCAGCCCGGTTCTTTTTACACTTCCAGCTGGAGCTCAGCAGCGGCTTTTTGGACAAGATCACGCCGTGTTAGGGTTCCAGAGCCCCGGCAAAGCAATTTTACCGGGTCGCCCGGTTCTTTTTTTTAACCAGCCCGGTTCTTTTTACACTTCCAGCTGGAGCTCAGCAGCGGCTTTTTGGACAAGATCACGCCGTGTTATGCTTCCAGAGCCCCGGCTAAGCAATTTTACCGGGTCGCCCGGTTCTTTATTTACCCAGCCCGGTTCTTTTTACATTTCCAGCTGGAGCTCAGCAGCGGCTTTTTGGACAAGATCACGCCGTGTTAGGCTTCCAGAGCCCCGGCTAAGCAATTTTACCGGGTCGCCCGGTTCTTTTTTTTAACCAGCCCGGTTCTTTTTACACTTCCAGCTGGAGCTCAGCAGCGGCTTTTTGGACAAGATCACGCCGTGTTAGGCTTCCAGAGCCCCGGCGAAGCAATTTTACCGGGTCGCCCGGTTCTTTTTTTAACCAGCCCGGTTCTTTTTACACTTCCAGCTGGAGCTCAGCAGCGGCTTTTTGGACAAGATCACGCCGTGTTAGGCTTCCAGAGCCCCGGCTAAGCAATTTTACCGGGTCGCCCGGTTCTTTTTTTAACCAGCCCGGTTCTTTTTTTAACCAATCCGGTTCTTTTTACACTTCCAGCTGGAGCTCAGCAGCGTGTAAAACATAAACCAAACGATGAAATTGGTTATTTCTTCATTTATAATGATCAACTCGATACTCCCTAGCCCCCAACAGTTTTTTTTTTCATAACACTTTAACCAGAGTGACGGGAGAGCGGCATTTCAGAAAACGTGCTTATCTCGGCGAGAAAAAGCGATTTCGGCAATAAAATTTAAAACGCGTGTAAAACATAAACCAAACGATGAAATTGGTTATTTCTTCATGTATAATGATCAACTCGATACTCCCTAGCCCCCAACAGCCTTTTTTTTCATAACACTTTAACCAGAGTGACGGGAGAGCGGCATTTCAGAAAACGTGCTTATCTCGGCGAGAAAAAGCGATTTCGGCAATAAAATTTAAAACGCGTGTAAAACATAAACCAAACGATGAAATTGGTTATTTCTTCATGTATAATGATCAACTCGATACTCCCTAGCCCCCAACAGCCTTTTTTTTCATAACACTTTAACCAGAGTGACGGGAAAGCGGCATTTCAGAAAACGTGCTTATCTCGGCGAGAAAAAGCGATTTCGGCAATAAAATTTAAAACGCGTGTAAAACATAAACCAAACGATGAAATTGGTTATTTCTTCATGTATAATAATCAACTCGATACTCCCTAGCCCCCAACAGCCTTTTTTTTCATAACACTTTAACCAGAGTGACGGGAGAGCGGCATTTCAGAAAACGTGCTTATCTCGGCGAGAAAAAGCGATTTCGGCAATAAAATTTAAAACGCGTGTAAAACATAAACCAAACGATGAAATTGGTTATTTCTTCATGTATAATGATCAACTCGATACTCCCTAGCCCCCAACAGCCTTTTTTTTCACAACACTTTAACCAGAGTGACGGGAGAGCGGCATTTCAGAAAACGTGCTTATCTCGGCGAGAAAAAGCGATTTCGGCAATAAAATTTAAAACGCGTGTAAAACATAAACCAAACGATGAAATTGGTTATTTCTTCATGTATAATGATCAACTCGATACTCCCTAGCCCCCAACAGCCTTTTTTTTCATAACACTTTAACCAGAGTGACGGGAGAGCGGCATTTCAGAAAACGTGCTTATCTCGGCGAGAAAAAGCGATTTCGGCAATAAAATTTAAAACGCGTGTAAAACATAAACCAAACGATGAAATTGGTTATTTCTTCATGTATAATGATCAACTCGATACTCCCTAGCCCCCAACAGCCTTTTTTTTCATAACACTTTAACCAGAGTGACGGGAGAGCGGCATTTCAGAAAACGTGCTTATCTCGGCGAGAAAAAGCGATTTCGGCAATAAAATTTAAAACGCGTGTAAAACATAAACCAAACGATGAAATTGGTTATTTCTTCATGTATAATGATCAACTCGATACTCCCTAGCCCCCAACAGCCTTTTTTTTCATAACACTTTAACCAGAGTGACGGGAGAGCGGCATTTCAGAAAACGTGCTTATCTCGGCGAGAAAAAGCGATTTCGGCAATAAAATTTAAAACGCGTGTAAAACATAAACCAAACGATGAAATTGGTTATTTCTTCATGTATAATGATCAACTCGATACTCCCTAGCCCCCAACAGCCTTTTTTTTCATAACACTTTAACCAGAGTGACGGGAGAGCGGCATTTCAGAAAACGTGCTTATCTCGGCGAGAAAAAGCGATTTCGGCAATAAAATTTAAAACGCGTGTAAAACATAAACCAAACGATGAAATTGGTTATTTCTCCATGTATAATGATCAACTCGATACTCCCTAGCCCCCAACAGCCTTTTTTTTCACAACACTTTAACCAGAGTGACGGGAGAGCGGCATTTCAGAAAACGTGCTTATCTCGGCGAGAAAAAGCGAATATCGGCAATAAAATTTAAAACGCGTGTAAAACATAAACCAAACGATGAAATTGGTTATTTCTTCATGTATAATGATCAACTCGATACTCCCTAGCCCCCAACAGCCTTTTTTTTCATAACACTTTAACCAGAGTGACGGGAAGCGGCATTTCAGAAAACGTGCTTATCTCGGCGAGAAAAAGCGATTTCGGCAATAAAATTTAAAACGCGTGTATAACATAAACCAAACGATGAAATTGGTTATTTCTTCATGTATAATGATCAACTCGATACTCCCTAGCCCCCAACAGCCTTTTTTTTCATAACACTTTAACCAGAGTGACGGGAGAGCGGCATTTCAGAAAACGTGCTTATCTCGGCGAGAAAAAGCGATTTCGGCAATAAAATTTAAAACGCGTGTAAAACATAAACCAAACGATGAAATTGGTTATTTCTTCATGTATAATGATCAACTCGATACTCCCTAGCCCCCAACAGCCTTTTTTTTCATAACACTTTAGCCAGAGTGACGGGAGAGCGGCATTTCAGAAAACGTGCTTATCTCGGCGAGAAAAAGCGATTTCAGCAATAAAATTTAAAACGCGTGTAAAACATAAACCAAACGATGAAATTGGTTATTTCTTCATGTATAATGATCAACTCGATACTCCCTAGCCCCCAACAGCCTTTTTTTTCATAACACTTTAACCAGAGTGACGGGAGAGCGGCATTTCAGAAAACGTGCTTATCTCGGCGAGAAAAAGCGATTTTGGCAATAAAATTTAAAACGCGTGTAAAACATAAACCAAACGATGAAATTGGTTATTTCTTCATGTATAATGATCAACTCGATACTCCCTAGCCCCCAACAGCCTTTTTTTTCATAACACTTTAACCAGAGTGACGGGAGAGCGGCATTTCAGAAAACGTGCTTATCTCGGCGAGAAAAAGCGAATATCGGCAATAAAATTTAAAACGCGTGTAAAACATAAACCAAACGATGAAATTGGTTATTTCTTCATGTATAATGATCAACTCGATACTCCCTAGCCCCCAACAGCCTTTTTTTTCATAACACTTTAACCAGAGTGACGGGAAGCGGCATTTCAGAAAACGTGCTTATCTCGGCGAGAAAAAGCGATTTCGGCAATAAAATTTAAAACGCGTGTATAACATAAACCAAACGATGAAATTGGTTATTTCTTCATGTATAATGATCAACTCGATACTCCCTAGCCCCCAACAGCCTTTTTTTTCATAACACTTTAACCAGAGTGACGGGAGAGCGGCATTTCAGAAAACGTGCTTATCTCGGCGAGAAAAAGCGATTTCGGCAATAAAATTTCAAACGCGTGTAAAACATAAACCAAACGATGAAATTGGTTATTTCTTCATGTATAATGATCAACTCGATACTCCCTAGCCCCCAACAGCCTTTTTTTTCATAACACTTTAGCCAGAGTGACGGGAGAGCGGCATTTCAGAAAACGTGCTTATCTCGGCGAGAAAAAGCGATTTCAGCAATAAAATTTAAAACGCGTGTAAAACATAAACCAAACGATGAAATTGGTTATTTCTTCATGTATAATGATCAACTCGATACTCCCTAGCCCCCAACAGCCTTTTTTTTCATAACACTTTAACCAGAGTGACGGGAGAGCGGCATTTCAGAAAACGTGCTTATCTCGGCGAGAAAAAGCGATTTTGGCAATAAAATTTAAAACGCGTGTAAAACATAAACCAAACGATGAAATTGGTTATTTCTTCATGTATAATGATCAACTCGATACTCCCTAGCCCCCAACAGCCTTTTTTTTCATAACACTTTAACCAGAGTGACGGGAGAGCGGCATTTCAGAAAACGTGCTTATCTCGGCGAGAAAAAGCGATTTCGGCAATAAAATTTAAAACGCGTGTAAAACATAAACCAAACGATGAAATTGGTTATTTCTTCATGTATAATGATCAACTCGATACTCCCTAGCCCCCAACAGCCTTTTTTTCCATAACACTTTAACCAGAGTGACGGGAGAGCGGCATTTCAGAAAACGTGCTTATCTCGGCGAGAAAAAGCGATTTCGGCAATAAAATTTAAAACGCGTGTAAAACATAAACCAAACGATGAAATTGGTTATTTCTTCATGTATAATGATCAACTCGATACTCCCTAGCCCCCAACAGCCTTTTTTTTCATAACACTTTAACCAGAGTGACGGGAGAGCGGCATTTCAGAAAACGTGCTTATCTCGGCGAGAAAAAGCGATTTCGGCAATAAAATTTAAAACGCGTGTAAAACATAAACCAAACGATGAAATTGGTTATTTCTCCATGTATAATGATCAACTCGATACTCCCTAGCCCCCAACAGCCTTTTTTTTCACAACACTTTAACCAGAGTGACGGGAGAGCGGCATTTCAGAAAACGTGCTTATCTCGGCGAGAAAAAGCGAATATCGGCAATAAAATTTAAAACGCGTGTAAAACATAAACCAAACGATGAAATTGGTTATTTCTTCATGTATAATGATCAACTCGATACTCCCTAGCCCCCAACAGCCTTTTTTTTCATAACACTTTAACCAGAGTGACGGGAAGCGGCATTTCAGAAAACGTGCTTATCTCGGCGAGAAAAAGCGATTTCGGCAATAAAATTTAAAACGCGTGTATAACATAAACCAAACGATGAAATTGGTTATTTCTTCATGTATAATGATCAACTCGATACTCCCTAGCCCCCAACAGCCTTTTTTTTCATAACACTTTAACCAGAGTGACGGGAGAGCGGCATTTCAGAAAACGTGCTTATCTCGGCGAGAAAAAGCGATTTCGGCAATAAAATTTAAAACGCGTGTAAAACATAAACCAAACGATGAAATTGGTTATTTCTTCATGTATAATGATCAACTCGATACTCCCTAGCCCCCAACAGCCTTTTTTTTCATAACACTTTAACCAGAGTGACGGGAGAGCGGCATTTCAGAAAACGTGCTTATCTCGGCGAGAAAAAGCGATTTCGGCAATAAAATTTAAAACGCGTGTAAAACATAAACCAAACGATGAAATTGGTTATTTCTTCATGTATAATGATCAACTCGATACTCCCTAGCCCCCAACAGCCTTTTTTTTCATAACACTTTAACCAGAGTGACGGGAGAGCGGCATTTCAGAAAACGTGCTTATCTCGGCGAGAAAAAGCGATTTCGGCAATAAAATTTAAAACGCGTGTAAAACATAAACCAAACGATGAAATTGGTTATTTCTTCATGTATAATGATCAACTCGATACTCCCTAGCCCCCAACAGCCTTTTTTTTCATAACACTTTAACCAGAGTGACGGGAGAGCGGCATTTCAGAAAACGTGCTTATCTCGGCGAGAAAAAGCGATTTCGGCAATAAAATTTAAAACGCGTGTAAAACATAAACCAAACGATGAAATTGGTTATTTCTTCATGTATAATGATCAACTCGATACTCCCTAGCCCACAACAGCCTTTTTTTTCATAACACTTTAACCAGAGTGACGGGAGAGCGGCATTTCAGAAAACGTGCTTATCTCGGCGAGAAAAAGCGATTTCGGCAATAAAATTTAAAACGCGTGTAAAACATAAACCAAACGATGAAATTGGTTATTTCTTCATGTATAATGATCAACTCGATACTCCCTAGCCCCCAACAGCCTTTTTTTTCATAACACTTTAACCAGAGTGACGGGAGAGTGGCATTTCAGAAAACGTGCTTATCTCGGCGAGAAAAAGCGATTTCGGCAATAAAATTTAAAACGCGTGTAAAACATAAACCAAACGATGAAATTGGTTATTTCTTCATGTATAATGATCAACTCGATACTCCCTAGCCCCCAACAGCCTTTTTTTTCATAACACTTTAACCAGAGTGACGGGAGAGCGGCATTTCAGAAAACGTGCTTATCTCGGCGAGAAAAAGCGATTTCGGCAATAAAATTTAAAACGCGTGTAAAACATAAACCAAACGATGAAATTGGTTTTTTCTTCATGTATAATGATCAACTCGATACTCCCTAGCCCCCAACAGCCTTTTTTTTCATAACACTTTAACCAGAGTGACGGGAGAGCGGCATTTCAGAAAACGTGCTTATCTCGGCGAGAAAAAGCGATTTCGGCAATAAAATTTAAAACGCGTGTAAAACATAAACCAAACGATGAAATTGGTTATTTCTTCATGTATAATGATCAACTCGATACTCCCTAGCCCCCAACAGCCTTTTTTTTCATAACACTTTAACCACAGTGACGGGAGAGCGGCATTTCAGAAAACGTGCTTATCTCGGCGAGAAAAAGCGATTTCGGCAATAAAATTTAAAACGCGTGTAAAACATAAACCAAACGATGAAATTGGTTATTTCTTAATGTATAATGATCAACTCGATACTCCCTAGCCCCCAACAGCCTTTTTTTTCATAACACTTTAACCAGAGTGACGGGAGAGCGGCATTTCAGAAAACGTGCTTATCTCGGCGAGAAAAAGCGATTTCGGCAATAAAATTTAAAACGCGTGTAAAACATAAACCAAACGATGAAATTGGTTATTTCTTCATGTATAATGATCAACTCGATACTCCCTAGCCCCCAACAGCCTTTTTTTTCATAACACTTTAACCAGAGTGACGGGAGAGCGGCATTTCAGAAAACGTGCTTATCTCGGCGAGAAAAAGCGATTTCGGCAATAAAATTTAAAACGCGTGTAAAACATAAACCAAACGATGAAATTGGTTATTTCTTCATGTATAATGATCAACTCGATACTCCCTAGCCCCCAACAGCCTTTTTTTTCATAACACTTTAACCAGAGTGACGGGAGAGCGGCATTTCAGAAAACGTGCTTATCTCGGCGAGAAAAAGCGATTTCGGCAATAAAATTTAAAACGCGTGTAAAACATAAACCAAACGATGAAATTGGTTATTTCTTCATGTATAATGATCAACTCGATACTCCCTAGCCCCCAACAGCCTTTTTTTTCATAACACTTTAACCAGAGTGACGGGAGAGCGGCATTTCAGAAAACGTGCTTATCTCGGCGAGAAAAAGCGATTTCGGCAATAAAATTTAAAACGCGTGTAAAACATAAACCAAACGATGAAATTGGTTATTTCTTCATGTATAATGATCAACTCGATACTCCCTAGCCCCCAACAGCCTTTTTTTTCATAACACTTTAACCAGAGTGACGGGAGAGCGGCATTTCAGAAAACGTGCTTATCTCGGCGAGAAAAAGCGATTTCGGCAATAAAATTTAAAACGCGTGTAAAACATAAACCAAACGATGAAATTGGTTATTTCTTCATGTATAATGATCAACTCGATACTCCCTAGCCCCCAACAGCCTTTTTTTTCATAACACTTTAACCAGAGTGACGGGAGAGCGGCATTTCAGAAAACGTGCTTATCTCGGCGAGAAAAAGCGATTTCGGCAATAAAATTTAAAACGCGTGTAAAACATAAACCAAACGATGAAATTGGTTATTTCTTCATGTATAATGATCAACTCGATACTCCCTAGCCCCCAACAGCCTTTTTTTCCATAACACTTTAACCAGAGTGACGGGAGAGCGGCATTTCAGAAAACGTGCTTATCTCGGCGAGAAAAAGCGATTTCGGCAATAAAATTTAAAACGCGTGTAAAACATAAACCAAACGATAAAATTGGTTATTTCTTCATGTATAATGATCAACTCGATACTCCCTAGCCCCCAACAGCCTTTTTTTTCATAACACTTTAACCAGAGTGACGGGAGAGCGGCATTTCAGAAAACGTGCTTATCTCGGCGAGAAAAAGCGATTTCGGCAATAAAATTTAAAACGCGTGTAAAACATAAACCAAACGATGAAATTGGTTATTTCTTCATGTATAATGATCAACTCGATACTCCCTAGCCCCCAACAGCCTTTTTTTCCATAACACTTTAACCAGAGTGACGGGAGAGCGGCATTTCAGAAAACGTGCTTATCTCGGCGAGAAAAAGCGATTTCGGCAATAAAATTTAAAACGCGTGTAAAACATAAACCAAACGATGAAATTGGTTATTTCTTCATGTATAATGATCAACTCGATACTCCCTAGCCCCCAACAGCCTTTTTTTTCATAACACTTTAACCAGAGTGACGGGAGAGCGGCATTTCAGAAAACGTGCTTATCTCGGCGAGAACAAGCGATTTCGGCAATAAAATTTAAAACGCGTGTAAAACATAAACCAAACGATGAAATTGGTTATTTCTTCATGTATAATGATCAACTCGATACTCCCTAGCCCCCAACAGCCTTTTTTTTCATAACACTTTAACCAGAGTGACGGGAGAGCGGCATTTCAGAAAACGTGCTTATCTCGGCGAGAAAAAGCGATTTCGGCAATAAAATTTAAAACGCGTGTAAAACATAAACCAAACGATGAAATTGGTTATTTCTTCATGTATAATGATCAACTCGATACTCCCTAGCCCCCAACAGCCTTTTTTTTCATAACACTTTAACCAGAGTGACGGGAGAGCGGCATTTCAGAAAACGTGCTTATCTCGGCGAGAAAAAGCGATTTCGGCAATAAAATTTTAAACGCGTGTAAAACATAAACCAAACGATGAAATTGGTTATTTCTTCATGTATAATGATCAACTCGATACTCCCTAGCCCCCAACAGCCTTTTTTTTCATAACACTTTAACCAGAGTGACGGGAGAGCGGCATTTCAGAAAACGTGCTTATCTCGGCGAGAAAAAGCGATTTCGGCAATAAAATTTAAAACGCGTGTAAAACATAAACCAAACGATGAAATTGGTTATTTCTTCATGTATAATGATCAACTCGATACTCCCTAGCCCCCAACAGCCTTTTTTTTCATAACACTTTAACCAGAGTGACGGGAGAGCGGCATTTCAGAAAACGTGCTTATCTCGGCGAGAAAAAGCGATTTCGGCAATAAAATTTTAAACGCGTGTAAAACATAAACCAAACGATGAAATTGGTTATTTCTTCATGTATAATGATCAACTCGATACTCCCTAGCCCCCAACAGCCTTTTTTTTCATAACACTTTAACCAGAGTGACGGGAGAGCGGCATTTCAGAAAACGTGCTTATCTCGGCGAGAAAAAGCGATTTCGGCAATAAAATTTAAAACGCGTGTAAAACATAAACCAAACGATGAAATTGGTTATTTCTTCATGTATAATGATCAACTCGATACTCCCTAGCCCCCAACAGCCTTTTTTTTTATAACACTTTAACCAGAGTGACGGGAGAGCGGCATTTCAGAAAACGTGCTTATCTCGGCGAGAAAAAGCGATTTCGGCAATAAAATTTAAAACGCGTGTAAAACATAAACCAAACGATGAAATTGGTTATTTCTTCATGTATAATGATCAACTCGATACTCCCTAGCCCCCAACAGCCTTTTTTTTCATAACACTTTAACCAGAGTGACGGGAGAGCGGCATTTCAGAAAACGTGCTTATCTCGGCGAGAAAAAGCGATTTCGGCAATAAAATTTAAAACGCGTGTAAAACATAAACCAAACGATGAAATTGGTTATTTCTTCATGTATAATGATCAACTCGATACTCCCTAGCCCCCAACAGCCTTTTTTTTCATAACACTTTAACCAGAGTGACGGGAGAGCGGCATTTCAGAAAACGTGCTTATCTCGGCGAGAAAAAGCGATTTCGGCAATAAAATTTAAAACGCGTGTAAAACATAAACCAAACGATGAAATGGGTTATTTCTTCATGTATAATGATCAACTCGATACTCCCTAGCCCCCAACAGCCTTTTTTTTCATAACACTTTAACCAGAGTGACGGGAGAGCGGCATTTCAGAAAACGTGCTTATCTCGGCGAGAAAAAGCGATTTCGGCAATAAAATTTAAAACGCGTGTAAAACATAAACCAAACGATGAAATTGGTTATTTCTTCATGTATAATGATCAACTCGATACTCCCTAGCCCCCAACAGCCTTTTTTTTCATAACACTTTAACCAGAGTGACGGGAGAGCGGCATTTCAGAAAACGTGCTTATCTCGGCGAGAAAAAGCGATTTCGGCAATAAAATTTAAAACGCGTGTAAAACATAAACCAAACGATGAAATTGGTTATTTCTTCATGTATAATGATCAACTCGATACTCCCTAGCCCCCAACAGCCTTTTTTTTCATAACACTTTAACCAGAGTGACGGGAGAGCGGCATTTCAGAAAACGTGCTTATCTCGGCGAGAAAAAGCGATTTCGGCAATAAAATTTAAAACGCGTGTAAAACATAAACCAAACGATGAAATTGGTTATTTCTTCATGTATAATGATCAACTCGATACTCCCTAGCCCCCAACAGCCTTTTTTTTCATAACACTTTAACCAGAGTGACGGGAAAGCGGCATTTCAGAAAACGTGCTTATCTCGGCGAGAAAAAGCGATTTCGGCAATAAAATTTAAAACGCGTGTAAAACATAAACCAAACGATGAAATTGGTTATTTCTTCATGTATAATAATCAACTCGATACTCCCTAGCCCCCAACAGCCTTTTTTTTCATAACACTTTAACCAGAGTGACGGGAGAGCGGCATTTCAGAAAACGTGCTTATCTCGGCGAGAAAAAGCGATTTCGGCAATAGAATTTAAAACGCGTGTAAAACATAAACCAAACGATGAAATTGGTTATTTCTTCATGTATAATGATCAACTCGATACTCCCTAGCCCCCAACAGCCTTTTTTTTCATAACACTTTAACCAGAGTGACGGGAGAGCGGCATTTCAGAAAACGTGCTTATCTCGGCGAGAAAAAGCGATTTCGGCAATAAAATTTAAAACGCGTGTAAAACATAAACCAAACGATGAAATTGGTTATTTCTTCATGTATAATGATCAACTCGATACTCCCTAGCCCCCAACAGCCTTTTTTTTTCATAACACTTTAACCAGAGTGACGGGAGAGCGGCCTTTCAGAAAACGTGCTTATCTCGGCGAGAAAAAGCGATTTCGGAAATAAAATTTAAAACGCGTGTAAAACATAAACCAAAAGATGAAATTGGTTATTTCTTCATGTATAATGATCAACTCGATACTCCCTAGCCCCCAACAGCCTTTTTTTCATAACACTTTAACCAGAGTGACGGGAGAGCGGCTTTTCAGAAAACGTGCTTATCTCGGCGAGAAAAAGCGATTTCGGCAATAAAATTTAAAACGCGTGTAAAACATTAAACCAAACGATGAAATTGGTTATTTCTTCATGTATAATGATCAACTCGATACTCCCTAGCCCCCAACAGCCTTTTTTTTCACAACACTTTAACCAGAGTGACGGGAGAGCGGCATTTCAGAAAACGTGCTTATCTCGGCGAGAAAAAGCGATTTCGGCAATAAAATTTAAAACGCGTGTAAAACATAAACCAAACGATGAAATTGGTTATTTCTTCATGTATAATGATCAACTCGATACTCCCTAGCCCCCAACAGCATTTTTTTTCATAACACTTTAACCAGAGTGACGGGAGAGCGGCATTTCAGAAAACGTGCTTATCTCGGCGAGAAAAAGCGATTTCGGCAATAAAATTTAAAACGCGTGTAAAACATAAACCAAACGATGAAATTGGTTATTTCTTCATGTATAATGATCAACTCGATACTCCCTAGCCCCCAACAGCCTTTTTTTTCATAACACTTTAACCAGAGTGACGGGAGAGCGGCATTTCAGAAAACGTGCTTATCTCGGCGAGAAAAAGCGATTTCGGCAATAAAATTTAAAATGCGTGTAAAACATAAACCAAACGATGAAATTGGTTATTTCTTCATGTATAATGATCAACTCGATACTCCCTAGCCCCCAACAGCCTTTTTTTTTCATAACACTTTAACCAGAGTGACGGGAGAGCGGCATTTCAGAAAACGTGCTTATCTCGGCGAGAAAAAGCGATTTCGGCAATAAAATTTAAAATGCGTGTAAAACATAAACCAAACGATGAAATTGGTTATTTCTTCATGTATAATGATCAACTCGATACTCCCTAGCCCCCAACAGCCTTTTTTTCCATAACACTTTAACCAAAGTGACGGGAGAGCGGCATTTCAGAAAACGTGCTTATCTCGGCGAGAAAAAGCGATTTCGGCAATAAAATTTAAAACGCGTGTAAAACATAAACCAAACGATGAAATTGGTTATTTCTTCATGTATAATGATCAACTCGATACTCCCTAGCCCCCAACAGCCTTTTTTTTCATAACACTTTAACCAGAGTGACGGGAGAGCGGCCTTTCAGAAAACGTGCTTATCTCGGCGAGAAAAAGCGATTTCGGAAATAAAATTTAAAACGCGTGTAAAACATAAACCAAAAGATGAAATTGGTTATTTCTTCATGTATAATGATCAACTCGATACTCCCTAGCCCCCAACAGCCTTTTTTTCATAACACTTTAACCAGAGTGACGGGAGAGCGGCTTTTCAGAAAACGTGCTTATCTCGGCGAGAAAAAGCGATTTCGGCAATAAAATTTAAAACGCGTGTAAAACATTAAACCAAACGATGAAATTGGTTATTTCTTCATGTATAATGATCAACTCGATACTCCCTAGCCCCCAACAGCCTTTTTTTTCACAACACTTTAACCAGAGTGACGGGAGAGCGGCATTTCAGAAAACGTGCTTATCTCGGCGAGAAAAAGCGATTTCGGCAATAAAATTTAAAACGCGTGTAAAACATAAACCAAACGATGAAATTGGTTATTTCTTCATGTATAATGATCAACTCGATACTCCCTAGCCCCCAACAGCATTTTTTTTCATAACACTTTAACCAGAGTGACGGGAGAGCGGCATTTCAGAAAACGTGCTTATCTCGGCGAGAAAAAGCGATTTCGGCAATAAAATTTAAAACGCGTGTAAAACATAAACCAAACGATGAAATTGGTTATTTCTTCATGTATAATGATCAACTCGATACTCCCTAGCCCCCAACAGCCTTTTTTTTCATAACACTTTAACCAGAGTGACGGGAGAGCGGCATTTCAGAAAACGTGCTTATCTCGGCGAGAAAAAGCGATTTCGGCAATAAAATTTAAAATGCGTGTAAAACATAAACCAAACGATGAAATTGGTTATTTCTTCATGTATAATGATCAACTCGATACTCCCTAGCCCCCAACAGCCTTTTTTTTTCATAACACTTTAACCAGAGTGACGGGAGAGCGGCATTTCAGAAAACGTGCTTATCTCGGCGAGAAAAAGCGATTTCGGCAATAAAATTTAAAATGCGTGTAAAACATAAACCAAACGATGAAATTGGTTATTTCTTCATGTATAATGATCAACTCGATACTCCCTAGCCCCCAACAGCCTTTTTTTCCATAACACTTTAACCAGAGTGACGGGAGAGCGGCATTTCAGAAAACGTGCTTATCTCGGCGAGAAAAAGCGATTTCGGCAATAAAATTTAAAACGCGTATAAAACATAAACCAAACGATGAAATTGGTTATTTCTTCATGTATAATGATCAACTCGATACTCCCTAGCCCCCAACAGCCTTTTTTTTCATAACACTTTAACCAGAGTGACGGGAGAGCGGCATTTCAGAAAACGTGCTTATCTCGGCGAGAAAAAGCGATTTCGGCAATAAAATTTAAAACGCGTGTAAAACATAAACCAAACGATGAAATGGGTTATTTCTTCATGTATAATGATCAACTCGAGTCGAGCTCCAGGGAGAGAGGCTGATTTTTCGCTTTTTGAGGCCGACCGACGAACCGGCGCGGGGCGGACTCAAAAGCCCGCAGAGCCGTAGGCACTTAGAAAAGTTTCGCCTTTGGCTGTGAGCTCCAGGGGGAGAGGCTGGTTTTGCGTTATTTCAGGCCGGCTGGAGAACCGGCGCGGGTCGGACGCACAATCCCCGCAGAGCCGTGGGCACTTAGAAAATTTTCGCCAAGTTGGCTCTGAGCGCCTGGTACCTAATATGGAAGTATAGAGGCCGACTTTCGGGCAAGATCACGCCGCGTTAGGCTTCCAGGACCCCGGCTAAGCAATTTTACCGGGCCGCCCGGTTCTTTTTTTGAACCAGCCCGGTTCTTTTTACACTTCCAGCTGGAGCTCAGCAGCGGCTTTTGGCGCAAGATCACGCCGGGTTAGGCTTCCAGGACCTCGGCTAAGCAATTCTACCGGGCCGCCCGGTTCTTTTTTTGAACCAGCCCGGTTCTTTTTACACTTCCAGCTGGAGCTCACGAGCGGCTTTTTGGACAAGATCACGCCGTGTTAGGCTTCCAGAGCCCCGGCTAAGCAATTTTACCGGCCTGCCCGGTTCTTTTTTTTAACCAGCCCGGTTCTTTTTACACTTCCAGCTGGAGCTCAGCAGCGGCTTTTTGGACAAGATCACGCCGTGTTAGGCTTCCAGAGCCCCGGCTAAGCAATTTTACCGGGTCGCCCGGTTCTTTTTACACTTCCAGCTGGAGCTCAGCAGCGGCTTTTTGCACAGTATCACGCCGGGTTAGGCTTCCAGGACCCCGGCTAGGCAATTTTACAGGGCCGCCCGGTTCTTTTTTTTAACCAGCCCGGTTCTTTTTACACTTCCAGCTGGAGCTCAGCAGCGGCTTTTTGGACAAGATCACGCCGTGTTAGGCTTCCAGAGCCCCGGCTAAGCAATTTTACCGGGTCGCCCGGTTCTTTTTTTTAACCAGCCCGGTTCTTTTTACACTTCCAGCTGGAGCTCAGCAGCGGCTTTTTGGACAAGATCACGCCGTGTTAGGCTTCCAGAACCCCGGCTAAGCAATTTTACCGGGTCGCCCGGTTCTTTTTTTAACCAGCCCGGTTCTTTTTACACATCCAGCTGGAGCTCAGCAGCGTGTAAAACATAAACCAAACGATGAAATTGGTTATTTCTTCATGTATAATGATCAACTCGATATTCCCTAGCCCCCAACAGCCCTTTTTTTCATAACACTTTAACCAGAGTGACGGGAGAGCGGCATTTCAGAAAACGTGCTTATCTCGGCGAGAAAAAGCGATTTCGGCAATAAAATTTAAAACGCGTGTAAAACATAAACCAAACGATGAAATTGGTTATTTCTTCATGTATAATGATCAACTCGATACTCCCTAGCCCCCAACAGCCTTTTTTTTCATAACACTTTAACCAGATTGACGGGAGAGCGGCATTTCAGAAAACGTGCTTATCTCGGCGAGAAAAAGCGATTTCGGCAATAAAATTTAAAACGCGTGTAAAACATAAACCAAACGATGAAATTGGTTATTTCTTCATGTATAATGATCAACTCGATACTCCCTAGCCCCCAACAGCCTTTTTTTTCATAACACTTTAACCAGAGTGACGGGAGAGCGGCATTTCAGAAAACGTGCTTATCTCGGCGAGAAAAAGCGATTTCGGCAATAAAATTTAAAACGCGTGTAAAACATAAACCACACGATGAAATTGGTTATTTCTTCATGTATAATGATCAACTCGATACTCCCTAGCCCCCAACAGCCTTTTTTTTCATAACACTTTAACCCGAGTGACGGGAGAGCGGCATTTCAGAAAACGTGCTTATCTCGGCGAGAAAAAGCGATTTCGGCAATAAAATTTAAAACGCGTGTAAAACATAAACCAAACGATGAAATTGGTTATTTCTTCATGTATAATGATCAACTCGATACTCCCTAGCCCCCAACAGCCTTTTTTTCCATAACACTTTAACCAGAGTGACGGGAGAGCGGCATTTCAGAAAACGTGCTTATCTCGGCGAGAAAAAGCGATTTCGGCAATAAAATTTAAAACGCGTGTAAAACATAAACCAAACGATGAAATTGGTTATTTCTTCATGTATAATGATCAACTCGATACTCCCTAGCCCCCAACAGCCTTTTTTTTCATAACACTTTAACCAGAGTGACGGGAGAGCGGCATTTCAGAAAACGTGCTTATCTCGGCGAGAAAAAGCGATTTCGGCAATAAAATTTAAAACGCGTGTAAAACATAAACCAAACGATGAAATTGGTTATTTCTTCATGTATAATGATCAACTCGATACTCCCTAGCTCCCAACAGCCTTTTTTTTCACAACACTTTAACCAGAGTGACGGGAGAGCGGCATTTCAGAAAACGTGCTTATCTCGGCGAGAAAAAGCGATTTCGGCAATAAAATTTAAAACGCGTGTAAAACATAAACCAAACGATGAAATTGGTTATTTCTTCATGTATAATGATCAACTCGATACTCCCTAGCCCCCAACAGCCTTTTTTTTCATAACACTTTAACCAGAGTGACGGGAGAGCGGCATTTCAGAAAACGTGCTTATCTCGGCGAGAAAAAGCGATTTCGGCAATAAAATTTAAAACACGTGTAAAACATAAACCAAACGATGAAATTGGTTTTTTCTTCATGTATAATGATCAACTCGATACTCCCTAGCCCCCAACAGCCTTTTTTTTCATAACACTTTAACCAGAGTGACGGGAGAGCGGCATTTCAGAAAACGTGCTTATCTCGGCGAGAAAAAGCGATTTCGGCAATAAAATTTAAAACGCGTGTAAAACATAAACCAAACGATGAAATTGGTTATTTCTTCATGTATAATGATCAACTCGATACTTCCTAGCCCCCAACAGCCTTTTTTTTCATAACACTTTAACCAGAGTGACGGGAGAGCGGCATTTCAGAAAACGTGCTTATCTCGGCGAGAAAAAGCGATTTCGGCAATAAAATTTAAAACGCGTGTAAAACATAAACCAAATGATGAAATTGGTTATTTCTTCATGTTTAATGATCAACTCGATACTCCCTAGCCCCCAACAGCCTTTTTTTTCATAACATTTAACCAGAGTGACGGGAGAGCGGCATTTCAGAAAACGTGCTTATCTCGGCGAGAAAAAGCGATTTCGGCAATAAAATTTAAAACGCGTGTAAAACATAAACCAAACGATGAAATTGGTTATTTCTTCATGTATAATGATCAACTCGAGTCGAGCTCCAGGGAGAGAGGCTGATTTTTCGCTTTTTGAGGCCGACCGACGAACCGGCGCGGGGCGGACTCAAAAGCCCGCAGAGCCGTAGGCACTTAGAAAAGTTTCACCTTTGGCTGTGAGCTCCAGGGGGAGAGGCTGGTTTTGCGTTATTTCAGGCCGGCTGGAGAACCGGCGCGGGTCGGACGCACAATCCCCGCAGAGCCGTGGGCACTTAGAAAATTTTCGCCAAGTTGGCTCTGACCGCCTGGTACCTAATATGGAAGTATAGAGGCCGACTTTCGGACAAGATCACGCCGCGTTAGGCTTCCAGGACCCCGGCTAAGCAATTTTACCGGGCCGCCCGGTTCTTTTTTTGAACCAGCCCGGTTCTTTTTACACTTCCAGCTGGAGCTCAGCAGCGGCTTTTGGCGCAAGATCACGCCGGGTTAGGCTTCCAGGACCTCGGCTAAGCAATTCTACCGGGCCGCCCGGTTCTTTTTTTGAACCAGCCCGGTTCTTTTTACACTTCCAGCTGGAGCTCACGAGCGGCTTTTTGGACAAGATCACGCCGTGTTAGGCTTCCAGAGCCCCGGCTAAGCAATTTTACCGGCCTGCCCGGTTCTTTTTTTTAACCAGCCCGGTTCTTTTTACACTTCCAGCTGGAGCTCAGCAGCGGCTTTTTGGACAAGATCACGCCGTGTTAGGCTTCCAGAGCCCCGGCTAAGCAATTTTACCGGGTCGCCCGGTTCTTTTTTTAACCAGCCCGGTTCTATTTACACTTCCAGCTGGAGCTCAGCAGCGGCTTTTTGCACAGTATCACGCCGGGTTAGGCTTCCAGGACCCCGGCTAGGCAATTTTACAGGGCCGCCCGGTTCTTTTTTTTAACCAGCCCGGTTCTTTTTACACTTCCAGCTGGAGCTCAGCAGCGGCTTTTTGGACAAGATCACGCCGTGTTAGGCTTCCAGAGCCCCGGCTAAACAATTTTACCGGGTCGCCCGGTTCTTTTTTTAACCAGCCCGGTTCTTTTTACACTTCCAGCTGGAGCTCAGCAGCGACTTTTTGCACAGTATCACGCCGGGTTAGGCTTCCAGGACCCCGGATAGGCAATTTTACAGGGCCGCCCGGTTCTTTTTTTTAACCAGCCCGGTTCTTTTTACACTTCCAGCTGGAGCTCAGCAGCGGCTTTTTGGACAAGATCACGCCGTGTTAGGCTTCCAGAACCCCGGCTAAGCAATTTTACCGGGTCGCCCGGTTCTTTTTTTAACCAGCCCGGTTCTTTTTACACATCCAGCTGGAGCTCAGCAGCGTGTAAAACATAAACCAAACGATGAAATTGGTTATTTCTTCATGTATAATGATCAACTCGATACTCCCTAGCCCCCAACAGCCCTTTTTTTCATAACACTTTAACCAGAGTGACGGGAGAGCGGCATTTCAGAAAACGTGCTTATTTTGGCGAGAAAAAGCGATTTCTTCCAGCTGGAGCTCACGAGCGGCTATTTGGACAAGATCACGCCTGGTTAGGCTTCCAGAGCCCCGGCTAAGCAATTTTAACGGGCCGCCCGGTTCTTTTTTTTAACCAGCCCGGTTCTTTTTACACTTCCAGCTGGAGCTCAGCAGCGGCTTTTTGGACAAGATCACGCCGTGTTAGGGTTCCAGAGCCCCGGCAAAGCAATTTTACCGGGTCGCCCGGTTCTTTTTTTTAACCAGCCCGGTTCTTTTTACACTTCCAGCTGGAGCTCAGCAGCGGCTTTTTGGACAAGATCACGCCGTGTTATGCTTCCAGAGCCCCGGCTAAGCAATTTTACCGGGTCGCCCGGTTCTTTATTTACCCAGCCCGGTTCTTTTTACATTTCCAGCTGGAGCTCAGCAGCGGCTTTTTGGACAAGATCACGCCGTGTTAGGCTTCCAGAGCCCCGGCTAAGCAATTTTACCGGGTCGCCCGGTTCTTTTTTTTAACCAGCCCGGTTCTTTTTACACTTCCAGCTGGAGCTCAGCAGCGGCTTTTTGGACAAGATCACGCCGTGTTAGGCTTCCAGAGCCCCGGCGAAGCAATTTTACCGGGTCGCCCGGTTCTTTTTTTAACCAGCCCGGTTCTTTTTACACTTCCAGCTGGAGCTCAGCAGCGGCTTTTTGGACAAGATCACGCCGTGTTAGGCTTCCAGAGCCCCGGCTAAGCAATTTTACCGGGTCGCCCGGTTCTTTTTTTAACCAGCCCGGTTCTTTTTTTAACCAATCCGGTTCTTTTTACACTTCCAGCTGGAGCTCAGCAGCGTGTAAAACATAAACCAAACGATGAAATTGGTTATTTCTTCATTTATAATGATCAACTCGATACTCCCTAGCCCCCAACAGTTTTTTTTTTCATAACACTTTAACCAGAGTGACGGGAGAGCGGCATTTCAGAAAACGTGCTTATCTCGGCGAGAAAAAGCGATTTCGGCAATAAAATTTAAAACGCGTGTAAAACATAAACCAAACGATGAAATTGGTTATTTCTTCATGTATAATGATCAACTCGATACTCCCTAGCCCCCAACAGCCTTTTTTTTCATAACACTTTAACCAGAGTGACGGGAGAGCGGCATTTCAGAAAACGTGCTTATCTCGGCGAGAAAAAGCGATTTCGGCAATAAAATTTAAAACGCGTGTAAAACATAAACCAAACGATGAAATTGGTTATTTCTTCATGTATAATGATCAACTCGATACTCCCTAGCCCCCAACAGCCTTTTTTTTCATAACACTTTAACCAGAGTGACGGGAAAGCGGCATTTCAGAAAACGTGCTTATCTCGGCGAGAAAAAGCGATTTCGGCAATAAAATTTAAAACGCGTGTAAAACATAAACCAAACGATGAAATTGGTTATTTCTTCATGTATAATAATCAACTCGATACTCCCTAGCCCCCAACAGCCTTTTTTTTCATAACACTTTAACCAGAGTGACGGGAGAGCGGCATTTCAGAAAACGTGCTTATCTCGGCGAGAAAAAGCGATTTCGGCAATAAAATTTAAAACGCGTGTAAAACATAAACCAAACGATGAAATTGGTTATTTCTTCATGTATAATGATCAACTCGATACTCCCTAGCCCCCAACAGCCTTTTTTTTCATAACACTTTAACCAGAGTGACGGGAGAGCGGCATTTCAGAAAACGTGCTTATCTCAAAGAGAAAAAGCGATTTCGGCAATAAAATTTAAAACGCGTGTAAAACATAAACCAAACGATGAAATTGGTTATTTCTTCATGTATAATGATCAACTCGATACTCCCTAGCCCCCAACAGCCTTTTTTTTCACAACACTTTAACCAGAGTGACGGGAGAGCGGCATTTCAGAAAACGTGCTTATCTCGGCGAGAAAAAGCGATTTCGGCAATAAAATTTAAAACGCGTGTAAAACATAAACCAAACAATGAAATTGGTTATTTCTTCATGTATAATGATCAACTCGATACTCCCTAGCCCCCAACAGCCTTTTTTTTCATAACACTTTAACCAGAGTGACGGGAGAGCGGCATTTCAGAAAACGTGCTTATCTCGGCGAGAAAAAGCGATTTCGGCAATAAAATTTAAAACGCGTGTAAAACATAAACCAAACGATGAAATTGGTTATTTCTTCATGTATAATGATCAACTCGATACTCCCTAGCCCCCAACAGCCTTTTTTTTTCATAACACTTTAACCAGAGTGACGGGAGAGCGGCATTTCAGAAAACGTGCTTATCTCGGCGAGAAAAAGCGATTTCGGCAATAAAATTTAAAACGCGTGTAAAACATAAACCAAACGATGAAATTGGTTATTTCTTCATGTATAATGATCAACTCGATACTCCCTAGCTCCCAACAGCCTTTTTTTTTTTATAACACTTTAACCAGAGTGACGGGAGAGCGGCATTTCAGAAAACGTGCTTATCTCGGCGAGAAAAAGCGATTTCGGCAATAAAATTTAAAACGCGTGTAAAACATAAACCAAACGATGAAATTGGTTATTTCTTCATGTATAATGATCAACTCGATACTCCCTAGCCCCCAACAGCCTTTTTTTTCATAACACTTTAACCAGAGTGACGGGAGAGCGGCATTTCAGAAAACGTGCTTATCTCGGCGAGAAAAAGCGATTTCGGCAATAAAATTTAAAACGCGTGTAAAACATAAACCAAACGATGAAATTGGTTATTTCTTCATGTATAATGATCAACTCGATACTCCCTAGCCCCCAACAGCCTTTTTTTTCATAACACTTTAACCAGAGTGACGGGAGAGCGGCATTTCAGAAAACGTGCTTATCTCGGCGAGAAAAAGCGATTTCGGCAATAAAATTTAAAACGCGTGTAAAACATAAACCAAACGATGAAATTGGTTATTTCTTCATGTATAATGATCAACTCGATACTCCCTAGCCCCCAACAGCCTTTTTTTCCATAACACTTTAACCAGAGTGACGGGAGAGCGGCATTTCAGAAAACGTGCTTATCTCGGCGAGAAAAAGCGATTTCGGCAATAAAATTTAAAACGCGTGTAAAACATAAACCAAACGATGAAATTGGTTATTTCTTCATGTATAATGATCAACTCGATACTCCCTAGCCCCCAACAGCCTTTTTTTTCATAACACTTTAACCAGAGTGACGGGAGAGCGGCATTTCAGAAAACGTGCTTATCTCGGCGAGAAAAAGCGATTTTGGCAATAAAATTTAAAACGCGTGTAAAACATAAACCAAACGATGAAATTGGTTATTTCTTCATGTATAATGATCAACTCGATACTCCCTAGCCCCCAACAGCCTTTTTTTTCACAACACTTTAACCAGAGTGACGGGAGAGCGGCATTTCAGAAAACGTGCTTATCTCGGCGAGAAAAAGCGATTTCGGCAATAAAATTTAAAACGCGTGTAAAACATAAACCAAACGATGAAATTGGTTATTTTTTCATGTATAATGATCAACTCGATACTCCCTAGCCCCCAACAGCCTTTTTTTTCATAACACTTTAACCAGAGTGACGGGAGAGCGGCATTTCAGAAAACGTGCTTATCTCGGCGAGAAAAAGCGATTTCGGCAATAAAATTTAAAACGCGTGTAAAACATAAACCAAACGATGAAATTGGTTATTTCTTCATGTATAATGATCAACTCGATACTCCCTAGCCCCCAACAGCCTTTTTTTTTCATAACACTTTAACCAGAGTGACGGGAAAGCGGCATTTCAGAAAACGTGCTTATCTCGGCGAGAAAAAGCGATTTCGGCAATAAAATTTAAAACGCGTGTAAAACATAAACCAAACGATGAAATTGGTTATTTCTTCATGTATAATGATCAACTCGATACTCCCTAGCCCCCAACAGCCTTTTTTTTCATAACACTTTAACCAGAGTGACGGGAGAGCGGCATTTCAGAAAACGTGCTTATCTCGGCGAGAAAAAGCGATTTTGGCAATAAAATTTAAAACGCGTGTGAAACATAAACCAAACGATGAAATTGGTTATTTCTTCATGTATAATGATCAACTCGATACTCCCTAGCCCCCAACAGCCTTTTTTTTCATAACACTTTAACCAGAGTGACGGGAGAGCGGCATTTCAGAAAACGTGCTTATCTCGGCGAGAAAAAGCGATTTCGGCAATAAAATTTAAAACGCGTGTAAAACATAAACCAAACGATGAAATGGGTTATTTCTTCATGTATAATGATCAACTCGATACTCCCTAGCCCCCAACAGCCTTTTTTTTCATAACACTTTAACCAGAGTGACGGGAGAGCGGCATTTCAGAAAACGTGCTTATCTCGGCGAGAAAAAGCGATTTCGGCAATAAAATTTAAAACGCGTGTAAAACATAAACCAAACGATGAAATTGGTTATTTCTTCATGTATAATGATCAACTCGATACTCCTTAGCCCCCAACAGCCTTTTTTTTCATAACACTTTAACCAGAGTGACGGGAGAGCGGCATTTCAGAAAACGTGCTTATCTCGGCGAGAAAAAGCGATTTCGGCAATAAAATTTAAAACGCGTGTAAAACATAAACCAAACGATGAAATTGGTTATTTCTTCATGTATAATGATCAACTCGATACTCCCTAGCCCCCAACAGCCTTTTTTTTCATAACACTTTAACCAGAGTGACGGGAGAGCGGCATTTCAGAAAACGTGCTTATCTCGGCGAGAAAAAGCGATTTCGGCAATAAAATTTAAAACGCGTGTAAAACATAAACCAAACGATGAAATTGGTTATTTCTTCATGTATAATGATCAACTCGATACTCCCTAGCCCCCAACAGCCTTTTTTTTTATAACACTTTAACCAGAGTGACGGGAGAGCGGCATTTCAGAAAACGTGCTTATCTCGGCGAGAAAAAGCGATTTCGGCAATAAAATTTAAAACGCGTGTAAAACATAAACCAAACGATGAAATTGGTTATTTCTTCATGTATAATGATCAACTCGATACTCCCTAGCCCCCAACAGCCTTTTTTTTCATAACACTTTAACCAAAGTGACGGGAGAGCGGCATTTCAGAAAACGTGCTTATCTCGGCGAGAAAAAGCGATTTCGGCAATAAAATTTAAAACGCGTGTAAAACATAAACCAAACGATGAAATTGGTTATTTCTTCATGTATAATGATCAACTCGATACTCCCTAGCCCCCAACAGCCTTTTTTTTCATAACACTTTAACCAGAGTGACGGGAGAGCGGCATTTCAGAAAACGTGCTTATCTCGGCGAGAAAAAGCGATTTCGGCAATAAAATTTAAAACGCGTGTAAAACATAAACCAAACGATGAAATTGGTTATTTCTTCATGTATAATGATCAACTCGATACTCCCTAGCCCCCAACAGCCTTTTTTTTCATAACACTTTAACCAGAGTGACGGGAGAGCGGCCTTTCAGAAAACGTGCTTATCTCGGCGAGAAAAAGCGATTTCGGAAATAAAATTTAAAACGCGTGTAAAACATAAACCAAAAGATGAAATTGGTTATTTCTTCATGTATAATGATCAACTCGATACTCCCTAGCCCCCAACAGCCTTTTTTTTCATAACACTTTAACCAGAGTGACGGGAGAGCGGCTTTTCAGAAAACGTGCTTATCTCGGCGAGAAAAAGCGATTTCGGCAATAAAATTTAAAACGCGTGTAAAACATAAACCAAACGATGAAATTGGTTATTTCTTCATGTATAATGATCAACTCGATACTCCCTAGCCCCCAACAGCCTTTTTTTTCACAACACTTTAACCAGAGTGACGGGAGAGCGGCATTTCAGAAAACGTGCTTATCTCGGCGAGAAAAAGCGATTTCGGCAATAAAATTTAAAACGCGTGTAAAACATAAACCAAACGATGAAATTGGTTATTTCTTCATGTATAATGATCAACTCGATACTCCCTAGCCCCCAACAGCCTTTTTTTTCATAACACTTTAACCAGAGTGACGGGAGAGCGGCATTTCAGAAAACGTGCTTATCTCGGCGAGAAAAAGCGATTTCGGCAATAAAATTTAAAACGCGTGTAAAACATAAACCAAACGATGAAATTGGTTATTTCTTCATGTATAATGATCAACTCGATACTCCCTAGCCCCCAACAGCCTTTTTTTTCATAACACTTTAACCAAAGTGACGGGAGAGCGGCATTTCAGAAAACATGCTTATCTCGGCGAGAAAAAGCGATTTCGGCAATAAAATTTAAAACGCGTGTAAAACATAAACCAAACGATGAAATTGGTTATTTCTTCATGTATAATGATCAACTCGATACTCCCTAGCCCCCAACAGCCTTTTTTTTCATAACACTTTAACCAGAGTGACGGGAGAGCGGCATTTCAGAAAACTTGCTTATCTCGGCGAGAAAAAGCGATTTCGGCAATAAAATTTAAAACGCGTGTAAAACATAAACCAAACGATGAAATTGGTTATTTCTTCATGTATAATGATCAACTCGAGTCGAGCTCCAGGGAGAGAGGCTGATTTTTCGCTTTTTGAGGCCGACCGACGAACCGGCGCGGGGCGGACTCAAAAGCCCGCAGAGCCGTAGGCACTTAGAAAAGTTTCGCCTTTGGCTGTGAGCTCCAGGGGGAGAGGCTGGTTTTGCGTTATTTCAGGCCGGCTGGAGAACCGGCGCGGGTCGGACGCACAATCCCCGCAGAGCCGTGGGCACTTAGAACATTTTCGCCAAGTTGGCTCTGAGCGCCTGGTACCTAATATGGAAGTATAGAGGCCGACTTTCGGGCAAGATCACGCCGCGTTAGGCTTCCAGGACCCCGGCTAAGCAATTTTACCGGGCCGCCCGGTTCTTTTTTTGAACCAGCCCAGTTCTTTTTACACTTCCAGCTGGAGCTCAGCAGCGGCTTTTGGCGCAAGATCACGCCGGGTTAGGCTTCCAGGACCTCGGCTAAGCAATTCTACCGGGCCGCCCGGTTCTTTTTTTGAACCAGCCCGGTTCTTTTTACACTTCCAGCTGGAGCTCACGAGCGGCTTTTTGGACAAGATCACGCCGTGTTAGGCTTCCAGAGCCCCGGCTAAGCAATTTTACCGGCCTGCCCGGTTCTTTTTTTTAACCAGCCCGGTTCTTTTTACACTTCCAGCTGGAGCTCAGCAGCGGCTTTTTGGACAAGATCACGCCGTGTTAGGCTTCCAGAGCCCCGGCTAAGCAATTTTACCGGGTCGCCCGGTTCTTTTTTTAACCAGCCCGGTTCTTTTTACACTTCCAGCTGGAGCTCAGCAGCGGCTTTTTGCACAGTATCACGCCGGGTTAGGCTTCCAGGACCCCGGCTAGGCAATTTTACAGGGCCGCCCGGTTCTTTTTTTTAACCAGCCCGGTTCTTTTTACACTTCCAGCTGGAGCTCAGCAGCGGCTTTTTGGACAAGATCACGCCGTGTTAGGCTTCCAGAGCCCCGGCTAAGCAATTTTACCGGGTCGCCCGGTTCTTTTTTTTAACCAGCCCGGTTCTTTTTACACTTCCAGCTGGAGCTCAGCAGCGGCTTTTTGGACAAGATCACGCCGTGTTAGGCTTCCAGAACCCCGGCTAAGCAATTTTACCGGGTCGCCCGGTTCTTTTTTTAACCAGCCCGGTTCTTTTTACACATCCAGCTGGAGCTCAGCAGCGTGTAAAACATAAACCAAACGATGAAATTGGTTATTTCTTCATGTATAATGATCAACTCGATATTCCCTAGCCCCCAACAGCCCTTTTTTTCATAACACTTTAACCAGAGTGACGGGAGAGCGGCATTTCAGAAAACGTGCTTATCTCGGCGAGAAAAAGCGATTTCTTCCAGCTGGAGCTCACGAGCGCCTATTTGGACAAGATCACGCCTGGTTAGGCTTCCAGAGCTCCGGCTAAGCAATTTTAACGGGCCGCCCGGTTCTTTTTTTTAACCAGCCCGGTTCTTTTTACACTTCCAGCTGGAGCTCAGCAGCGGCTTTTTGGACAAGATCACGCCGTGTTAGGCTTCCAGAGCCCCGGCAAAGCAATTTTACCGGGTCGCCCGGTTCTTTTTTTTAACCAGCCCAGTTCTTTTTACACTTCCAGCTGGAGCTCAGCAGCGGCTTTTTGGACAAGATCACGCCGTGTTATGCTTCCAGAGCCCCGGCTAAGCAATTTTACCGGGTCGCCCGGTTCTTTATTTACCCAGCCCGGTTCTTTTTACACTTCCAGCTGGAGCTCAGCAGCGGCTTTTTGGACAAGATCACGGCGTGTTAGGCTTCCAGAGCCCCGGCTAAGCAATTTTACCGGGTCGCCCGGTTCTTTTTTTTAACCAGCCCGGTTCTTTTTACACTTCCAGCTGGAGCTCAGCAGCGGCTTTTTGGACAAGATCACGCCGTGTTAGGCTTCCAGAGCACCGGCTAAGCAATTTTACCGGGTCGCCCGGTTCTTTTTTTAACCAGCCCGGTTCTTTTTACACTTCCAGCTGGAGCTCAGCAGCGGCTTTTTGGACAAGATCACGCCGTGTTAGGCTTCCAGAGCCCCGGCTAAGCAATTTTACCGGGTCGCCCGGTTCTTTTTTTAACCAGCCCGGTTCTTTTTTTAACCAATCCGGTTCTTTTTACACTTCCAGCTGGAGCTCAGCAGCGTGTAAAACATAAACCAAACGATGAAATTGGTTATTTTTTCATGTATAATAATCAACTCGATACTCCCTAGCCCCCAACAGCCTTTTTTTTCATAACACTTTAACCAGAGTGACGGGAGAGCGGCATTTCAGAAAACGTGCTTATCTCGGCGAGAAAAAGCGATTTCGGCAATAAAATTTAAAACGCGTGTAAAACATAAACCAAACGATGAAATTGGTTATTTCTTCATGTATAATGATCAACTCGATACTCCCTAGCCCCCAACAGCCTTTTTTTTTCATAACACTTTAACCAGAGTGACGGGAAAGCGGCATTTCAGAAAACGTGCTTATCTCGGCGAGAAAAAGCGATTTCGGCAATAAAATTTAAAACGCGTGTAAAACATAAACCAAACGATGAAATTGGTTATTTCTTCATGTATAATGATCAACTCGATACTCCCTAGCCCCCAACAGCCTTTTTTTTCATAACACTTTAACCAGAGTGACGGGAGAGCGGCATTTCAGAAAACGTGCTTATCTCGGCGAGAAAAAGCGATTTCGGCAATAAAATTTAAAACGCGTGTGAAACATAAACCAAACGATGAAATTGGTTATTTCTTCATGTATAATGATCAACTCGATACTCCCTAGCCCCCAACAGCCTTTTTTTTCATAACACTTTAACCAGAGTGACGGGAGAGCGGCATTTCAGAAAACGTGCTCATCTCGGCGAGAAAAAGCGATTTCGGCAATAAAATTTAAAACGCGTGTAAAACATAAACCAAACGATGAAATTGGTTATTTCTTCATGTATAATGATCAACTCGATACTCCCTAGCCCCCAACAGCCTTTTTTTTCATAACACTTTAACCAGAGTGACGGGAGAGCGGCATTTCAGAAAACGTGCTTATCTCGGCGAGAAAAAGCGATTTCGGCAATAAAATTTAAAACGCGTGTAAAACATAAACCAAACGATGAAATTGGTTATTTCTTCATGTATAATGATCAACTCGATACTCCTTAGCCCCCAACAGCCTTTTTTTTCATAACACTTTAACCAGAGTGACGGGAGAGCGGCCTTTCAGAAAACGTGCTTATCTCGGCGAGAAAAAGCGATTTCGGAAATAAAATTTAAAACGCGTGTAAAACATAAACCAAAAGATGAAATTGGTTATTTCTTCATGTATAATGATCAACTCGATACTCCCTAGCCCCCAACAGCCTTTTTTTTCATAACACTTTAACCAGAGTGACGGGAGAGCGGCTTTTCAGAAAACGTGCTTATCTCGGCGAGAAAAAGCGATTTCGGCAATAAAATTTAAAACGCGTGTAAAACATAAACCAAACGATGAAATTGGTTATTTCTTCATGTATAATGATCAACTCGATACTCCCTAGCCCCCAACAGCCTTTTTTTTCACAACACTTTAACCAGAGTGACGGGAGAGCGGCATTTCAGAAAACGTGCTTATCTCGTCGAGAAAAAGCGATTTCGGCAATAAAATTTAAAACGCGTGTAAAACATAAACCAAACGATGAAATTGGTTATTTCTTCATGTATAATGATCAACTCGATACTCCCTAGCCCCCAACAGCCTTTTTTTTCATAACACTTTAACCAGAGTGACGGGAGAGCGGCATTTCAGAAAACGTGCTTATCTCGGCGAGAAAAAGCGATTTCGGCAATAAAATTTAAAACGCGTGTAAAACATAAACCAAACGATGAAATTGGTTATTTCTTCATGTATAATGATCAACTCGATACTCCCTAGCCCCCAACAGCCTTTTTTTTCATAACACTTTAACCAGAGTGACGGGAGAGCGGCATTTCAGAAAACGTGCTTATCTCGGCGAGAAAAAGCGATTTCGGCAATAAAATTTAAAATGCGTGTAAAACATAAACCAAACGATGAAATTGGTTATTTCTTCATGTATAATGATCAACTCGATACTCCCTAGCCCCCAACAGCCTTTTTTTCCATAACACTTTAACCAGAGTGACGGGAGAGCGGCATTTCAGAAAACGTGCTTATCTCGGCGAGAAAAAGCGATTTCGGCAATAAAATTTAAAACGCGTATAAAACATAAACCAAACGATGAAATTGGTTATTTCTTCATGTATAATGATCAACTCGATACTCCCTAGCCCCCAACAGCCTTTTTTTTCATAACACTTTAACCAGAGTGACGGGAGAGCGGCATTTCAGAAAACGTGCTTATCTCGGCGAGAAAAAGCGATTTCGGCAATAAAATTTAAAACGCGTGTAAAACATAAACCAAACGATGAAATTGGTTATTTCTTCATGTATAATGATCAACTCGAGTCGAGCTCCAGGGAGAGAGGCTGATTTTTCGCTTTTTGAGGCCGACCGACGAACCGGCGCGGGGCGGACTCAAAAGCCCGCAGAGCCGTAGGCACTTAGAAAAGTTTCGCCTTTGGCTGTGAGCTCCAGGGGGAGAGGCTGGTTTTGCGTTATTTCAGGCCGGCTGGAGAACCGGCGCGGGTCGGACGCACAATCCCCGCAGAGCCGTGGGCACTTAGAACATTTTCGCCAAGTTGGCTCTGAGCGCCTGGTACCTAATATGGAAGTATAGAGGCCGACTTTCGGGCAAGATCACGCCGCGTTAGGCTTCCAGGACCCCGGCTAAGCAATTTTACCGGGCCGCCCGGTTCTTTTTTTGAACCAGCCCGGTTCTTTTTACACTTCCAGCTGGAGCTCAGCAGCGGCTTTTGGCGCAAGATCACGCCGGGTTAGGCTTCCAGGACCTCGGCTAAGCAATTCTACCGGGCCGCCCGGTTCTTTTTTTGAACCAGCCCGGTTCTTTTTACACTTCCAGCTGGAGCTCACGAGCGGCTTTTTGGACAAGATCACGCCGTGTTAGGCTTCCAGAGCCCCGGCTAAGCAATTTTACCGGCCTGCCCGGTTCTTTTTTTTAACCAGCCCGGTTCTTTTTACACTTCCAGCTGGAGCTCAGCAGCGGCTTTTTGGACAAGATCACGCCGTGTTAGGCTTCCAGAGCCCCGGCTAAGCAATTTACCGGGTCGCCCGGTTCTTTTTTTAACCAGCCCGGTTCTTTTTACACTTCCAGCTGGAGCTCAGCAGCGGCTTTTTGCACAGTATCACGCCGGGTTAGGCTTCCAGGACCCCGGCTAGGCAATTTTACAGGGCCGCCCGGTTCTTTTTTTTAACCAGCCCGGTTCTTTTTACACTTCCAGCTGGAGCTCAGCAGCGGCTTTTTGGACAAGATCACGCCGTGTTAGGCTTCCAGAGCCCCGGCTAAGCAATTTTACCGGGTCGCCCGGTTCTTTTTTTTAACCAGCCCGGTTCTTTTTACACTTCCAGCTGGAGCTCAGCAGCGGCTTTTTGGACAAGATCACGCCGTGTTAGGCTTCCAGAACCCCGGCTAAGCAATTTTACCGGGTCGCCCGGTTCTTTTTTTAACCAGCCCGGTTCTTTTTACACATCCAGCTGGAGCTCAGCATCGTGTAAAACATAAACCAAACGATGAAATTGGTTATTTCTTCATGTATAATGATCAACTCGATATTCCCTAGCCCCCAACAGCCCTTTTTTTCATAACACTTTAACCAGAGTGACGGGAGAGCGGCATTTCAGAAAACGTGCTTATCTCGGCGAGAAAAAGCGATTTCTTCCAGCTGGAGCTCACGAGCGCCTATTTGGACAAGATCACGCCTGGTTAGGCTTCCAGAGCTCCGGCTAAGCAATTTTAACGGGCCGCCCGGTTCTTTTTTTTAACCAGCCCGGTTCTTTTTACACTTCCAGCTGGAGCTCAGCAGCGGCTTTTTGGACAAGATCACGCCGTGTTAGGCTTACAGAGCCCCGGCAAAGCAATTTTACCGGGTCGCCCGGTTCTTTTTTTTAACCAGCCCAGTTCTTTTTACACTTCCAGCTGGAGCTCAGCAGCGGCTTTTTGGACAAGATCACGCCGTGTTATGCTTCCAGAGCCCCGGCTAAGCAATTTTACCGGGTCGCCCGGTTCTTTATTTACCCAGCCCGGTTCTTTTTACACTTCCAGCTGGAGCTCAGCAGCGGCTTTTTGGACAAGATCACGCCGTGTTAGGCTTCCAGAGCCCCGGCTAAGCAATTTTACCGGGTCGCCCGGTTCTTTTTTTTAACCAGCCCGGTTCTTTTTACACTTCCAGCTGGAGCTCAGCAGCGGCTTTTTGGACAAGATCACGCCGTGTTAGGCTTCCAGAGCACCGGCTAAGCAATTTTACCGGGTCGCCCGGTTCTTTTTTTAACCAGCCCGGTTCTTTTTACACTTCCAGCTGGAGCTCAGCAGCGGCTTTTTGGACAAGATCACGCCGTGTTAGGCTTCCAGAGCCCCGGCTAAGCAATTTTACCGGGTCGCCCGGTTCTTTTTTTAACCAGCCCGGTTCTTTTTTTAACCAATCCGGTTCTTTTTACACTTCCAGCTGGAGCTCAGCAGCGTGTAAAACATAAACCAAACGATGAAATTGGTTATTTTTTCATGTATAATGATCAACTCGATACTCCCTAGCCCCCAACAGCCTTTTTTTTCATAACACTTTAACCAGAGTGACGGGAGAGCGGCATTTCAGAAAACGTGCTTATCTCGGCGAGAAAAAGCGATTTCGGCAATAAAATTTAAAACGCGTGTAAAACATAAACCAAACGATGAAATTGGTTATTTCTTCATGTATAATGATCAACTCGATACTCCCTAGCCCCCAACAGCCTTTTTTTTTCATAACACTTTAACCAGAGTGACGGGAAAGCGGCATTTCAGAAAACGTGCTTATCTCGGCGAGAAAAAGCGATTTCGGCAATAAAATTTAAAACGCGTGTAAAACATAAACCAAACGATGAAATTGGTTATTTCTTTATGTATAATGATCAACTCGATACTCCCTAGCCCCCAACAGCCTTTTTTTTCATAACACTTTAACCAGAGTGACGGGAGAGCGGCATTTCAGAAAACGTGCTTATCTCGGCGAGAAAAAGCGATTTCGGCAATAAAATTTAAAACGCGTGTAAAACATAAACCAAACGATGAAATTGGTTATTTCTTCATGTATAATGATCAACTCGATACTCCCTAGCCCCCAACAGCCTTTTTTTTCATAACACTTTAACCAGAGTGACGGGAGAGCGGCATTTCAGAAAACGTGCTTATCTCGGCGAGAAAAAGCGATTTCGGCAATAAAATTTAAAACGCGTGTAAAACATAAACCAAACGATGAAATTGGTTATTTCTTCATGTATAATGATCAACTCGATACTCCCTAGCCCCCAACAGCCTTTTTTTTCATAACACTTTAACCAGAGTGACGGGAGAGCGGCATTTCAGAAAACGTGCTTATCTCGGCGAGAAAAAGCGATTTCGGCAATAAAATTTAAAACGCGTGTAAAACATAAACCAAACGATGAAATTGGTTATTTCTTCATGTATAATGATCAACTCGATACTCCTTAGCCCCCAACAGCCTTTTTTTTCATAACACTTTAACCAGAGTGACGGGAGAGCGGCATTTCAGAAAACGTGCTTATCTCGGCGAGAAAAAGCGATTTCGGCAATAAAATTTAAAACGCGTGTAAAACATAAACCAAACGATGAAATTGGTTATTTCTTCATGTATAATGATCAACTCGATACTCCCTAGCCCCCAACAGCCTTTTTTTTCATAACACTTTAACCAGAGTGACGGGAGAGCGGCATTTCAGAAAACGTGCTTATCTCGGCGAGAAAAAGCGATTTCGGCAATAAAATTTAAAACGCGTGTAAAACATAAACCAAACGATGAAATTGGTTATTTCTTCATGTATAATGATCAACTCGATACTCCCTAGCCCCCAACAGCCTTTTTTTTTATAACACTTTAACCAGAGTGACGGGAGAGCGGCATTTCAGAAAACGTGCTTATCTCGGCGAGAAAAAGCGATTTCGGCAATAAAATTTAAAACGCGTGTAAAACATAAACCAAACGATGAAATTGGTTATTTCTTCATGTATAATGATCAACTCGATACTCCCTAGCCCCCAACAGCCTTTTTTTTCATAACACTTTAACCAAAGTGACGGGAGAGCGGCATTTCAGAAAACGTGCTTATCTCGGCGAGAAAAAGCGATTTCGGCAATAAAATTTAAAACGCGTGTAAAACATAAACCAAACGATGAAATTGGTTATTTCTTCATGTATAATGATCAACTCGATACTCCCTAGCCCCCAACAGCCTTTTTTTTCATAACACTTTAACCAGAGTGACGGGAGAGCGGCATTTCAGAAAACGTGCTTATCTCGGCGAGAAAAAGCGATTTCGGCAATAAAATTTAAAACGCGTGTAAAACATAAACCAAACGATGAAATTGGTTATTTCTTCATGTATAATGATCAACTCGATACTCCCTAGCCCCCAACAGCCTTTTTTTTCATAACACTTTAACCAGAGTGACGGGAGAGCGGCCTTTCAGAAAACGTGCTTATCTCGGCGAGAAAAAGCGATGTCGGAAATAAAATTTAAAACGCGTGTAAAACATAAACCAAAAGATGAAATTGGTTATTTCTTCATGTATAATGATCAACTCGATACTCCCTAGCCCCCAACAGCCTTTTTTTTCATAACACTTTAACCAGAGTGACGGGAGAGCGGCTTTTCAGAAAACGTGCTTATCTCGGCGAGAAAAAGCGATTTCGGCAATAAAATTTAAAACGCGTGTAAAACATAAACCAAACGATGAAATTGGTTATTTCTTCATGTATAATGATCAACTCGATACTCCCTAGCCCCCAACAGCCTTTTTTTTCACAACACTTTAACCAGAGTGACGGGAGAGCGGCATTTCAGAAAACGTGCTTATCTCGGCGAGAAAAAGCGATTTCGGCAATAAAATTTAAAACGCGTGTAAAACATAAACCAAACGATGAAATTGGTTATTTCTTCATGTATAATGATCAACTCGATACTCCCTAGCCCCCAACAGCCTTTTTTTTCATAACACTTTAACCAGAGTGACGGGAGAGCGGCATTTCAGAAAACGTGCTTATCTCGGCGAGAAAAAGCGATTTCGGCAATAAAATTTAAAACGCGTGTAAAACATAAACCAAACGATGAAATTGGTTATTTCTTCATGTATAATGATCAACTCGATACTCCCTAGCCCCCAACAGCCTTTTTTTTCATAACACTTTAACCAGAGTGACGGGAGAGCGGCATTTCAGAAAACGTGCTTATCTCGGCGAGAAAAAGCGATTTCGGCAATAAAATTTAAAATGCGTGTAAAACATAAACCAAACGATGAAATTGGTTATTTCTTCATGTATAAGGATCAACTCGATACTCCCTAGCCCCCAACAGCCTTTTTTTCCATAACACTTTAACCAGAGTGACGGGAGAGCGGCATTTCAGAAAACGTGCTTATCTCGGCGAGAAAAAGCGATTTCGGCAATAAAATTTAAAACGCGTATAAAACATAAACCAAACGATGAAATTGGTTATTTCTTCATGTATAATGATCAACTCGATACTCCCTAGCCCCCAACAGCCTTTTTTTTCATAACACTTTAACCAGAGTGACGGGAGAGCGGCATTTCAGAAAACGTGCTTATCTCGGCGAGAAAAAGCGATTTCGGCAATAAAATTTAAAACGCGTGTAAAACATAAACCAAACGATGAAATTGGTTATTTCTTCATGTATAATGATCAACTCGATACTCCCTAGCCCCCAACAGCCTTTTTTTTCATAACACTTTAACCAGAGTGACGGGAGAGCGGCATTTCAGAAAACGTGCTTATCTCGGCGAGAAAAAGCGATTTCGGCAATAAAATTTAAAACGCGTGTAAAACATAAACCAAACGATGAAATTGGTTATTTCTTCATGTATAATGATCAACTCGATACTCCCTAGCCCCCAACAGCCTTTTTTTTTATAACACTTTAACCAGAGTGACGGGAGAGCGGCATTTCAGAAAACGTGCTTATCTCGGCGAGAAAAAGCGATTTCGGCAATAAAATTTAAAACGCGTGTAAAACATAAACCAAACGATGAAATTGGTTATTTCTTCATGTATAATGATCAACTCGATACTCCCTAGCCCCCAACAGCCTTTTTTTTCATAACACTTTAACCAAAGTGACGGGAGAGCGGCATTTCAGAAAACGTGCTTATCTCGGCGAGAAAAAGCGATTTCGGCAATAAAATTTAAAACGCGTGTAAAACATAAACCAAACGATGAAATTGGTTATTTCTTCATGTATAATGATCAACTCGATACTCCCTAGCCCCCAACAGCCTTTTTTTTCATAACACTTTAACCAGAGTGACGGGAGAGCGGCATTTCAGAAAACGTGCTTATCTCGGCGAGAAAAAGCGATTTCGGCAATAAAATTTAAAACGCGTGTAAAACATAAACCAAACGATGAAATTGGTTATTTCTTCATGTATAATGATCAACTCGATACTCCCTAGCCCCCAACAGCCTTTTTTTTCATAACACTTTAACCAGAGTGACGGGAGAGCGGCCTTTCAGAAAACGTGCTTATCTCGGCGAGAAAAAGCGATGTCGGAAATAAAATTTAAAACGCGTGTAAAACATAAACCAAAAGATGAAATTGGTTATTTCTTCATGTATAATGATCAACTCGATACTCCCTAGCCCCCAACAGCCTTTTTTTTCATAACACTTTAACCAGAGTGACGGGAGAGCGGCTTTTCAGAAAACGTGCTTATCTCGGCGAGAAAAAGCGATTTCGGCAATAAAATTTAAAACGCGTGTAAAACATAAACCAAACGATGAAATTGGTTATTTCTTCATGTATAATGATCAACTCGATACTCCCTAGCCCCCAACAGCCTTTTTTTTCACAACACTTTAACCAGAGTGACGGGAGAGCGGCATTTCAGAAAACGTGCTTATCTCGGCGAGAAAAAGCGATTTCGGCAATAAAATTTAAAACGCGTGTAAAACATAAACCAAACGATGAAATTGGTTATTTCTTCATGTATAATGATCAACTCGATACTCCCTAGCCCCCAACAGCCTTTTTTTTCATAACACTTTAACCAGAGTGACGGGAGAGCGGCATTTCAGAAAACGTGCTTATCTCGGCGAGAAAAAGCGATTTCGGCAATAAAATTTAAAACGCGTGTAAAACATAAACCAAACGATGAAATTGGTTATTTCTTCATGTATAATGATCAACTCGATACTCCCTAGCCCCCAACAGCCTTTTTTTTCATAACACTTTAACCAGAGTGACGGGAGAGCGGCATTTCAGAAAACGTGCTTATCTCGGCGAGAAAAAGCGATTTCGGCAATAAAATTTAAAATGCGTGTAAAACATAAACCAAACGATGAAATTGGTTATTTCTTCATGTATAATGATCAACTCGATACTCCCTAGCCCCCAACAGCCTTTTTTTCCATAACACTTTAACCAGAGTGACGGGAGAGCGGCATTTCAGAAAACGTGCTTATCTCGGCGAGAAAAAGCGATTTCGGCAATAAAATTTAAAACGCGTATAAAACATAAACCAAACGATGAAATTGGTTATTTCTTCATGTATAATGATCAACTCGATACTCCCTAGCCCCCAACAGCCTTTTTTTTCATAACACTTTAACCAGAGTGACGGGAGAGCGGCATTTCAGAAAACGTGCTTATCTCGGCGAGAAAAAGCGATTTCGGCAATAAAATTTAAAACGCGTGTAAAACATAAACCAAACGATGAAATTGGTTATTTCTTCATGTATAATGATCAACTCGAGTCGAGCTCCAGGGAGAGAGGCTGATTTTTCGCTTTTTGAGGCCGACCGACGAACCGGCGCGGGGCGGACTCAAAAGCCCGCAGAGCCGTAGGCACTTAGAAAAGTTTCGCCTTTGGCTGTGAGCTCCAGGGGGAGAGGCTGGTTTTGCGTTATTTCAGGCCGGCTGGAGAACCGGCGCGGGTCGGACGCACAATCCCCGCAGAGCCGTGGGCACTTAGAACATTTTCGCCAAGTTGGCTCTGAGCGCCTGGTACCTAATATGGAAGTATAGAGGCCGACTTTCGGGCAAGATCACGCCGCGTTAGGCTTCCAGGACCCCGGCTAAGCAATTTTACCGGGCCGCCCGGTTCTTTTTTTGAACCAGCCCGGTTCTTTTTACACTTCCAGCTGGAGCTCAGCAGCGGCTTTTGGCGCAAGATCACGCCGGGTTAGGCTTCCAGGACCTCAGCTAAGCAATTCTACCGGGCCGCCCGGTTCTTTTTTTGAACCAGCCCGGTTCTTTTTACACTTCCAGCTGGAGCTCACGAGCGGCTTTTTGGACAAGATCACGCCGTGTTAGGCTTCCAGAGCCCCGGCTAAGCAATTTTACCGGCCTGCCCGGTTCTTTTTTTTAACCAGCCCGGTTCTTTTTACACTTCCAGCTGGAGCTCAGCAGCGGCTTTTTGGACAAGATCACGCCGTGTTAGGCTTCCAGAGCCCCGGCTAAGCAATTTTACCGGGTCGCCCGGTTCTTTTTTTAACCAGCCCGGTTCTTTTTACACTTCCAGCTGGAGCTCAGCAGCGGCTTTTTGCACAGTATCACGCCGGGTTAGGCTTCCAGGACCCCGGCTAGGCAATTTTACAGGGCCGCCCGGTTCTTTTTTTTAACCAGCCCGGTTCTTTTTACACTTCCAGCTGGAGCTCAGCAGCGGCTTTTTGGACAAGATCACGCCGTGTTAGGCTTCCAGAGCCCCGGCTAAGCAATTTTACCGGGTCGCCCGGTTCTTTTTTTTAACCAGCCCGGTTCTTTTTACACTTCCAGCTGGAGCTCAGCAGCGGCTTTTTGGACAAGATCACGCCGTGTTAGGCTTCCAGAACCCCGGCTAAGCAATTTTACCGGGTCGCCCGGTTCTTTTTTTAACCAGCCCGGTTCTTTTTACACATCCAGCTGGAGCTCAGCATCGTGTAAAACATAAACCAAACGATGAAATTGGTTATTTCTTCATGTATAATGATCAACTCGATATTCCCTAGCCCCCAACAGCCCTTTTTTTCATAACACTTTAACCAGAGTGACGGGAGAGCGGCATTTCAGAAAACGTGCTTATCTCGGCGAGAAAAAGCGATTTCTTCCAGCTGGAGCTCACGAGCGCCTATTTGGACAAGATCACGCCTGGTTAGGCTTCCAGAGCTCCGGCTAAGCAATTTTAACGGGCCGCCCGGTTCTTTTTTTTAACCAGCCCGGTTCTTTTTACACTTCCAGCTGGAGCTCAGCAGCGGCTTTTTGGACAAGATCACGCCGTGTTAGGCTTCCAGAGCCCCGGCAAAGCAATTTTACCGGGTCGCCCGGTTCTTTTTTTTAACCAGCCCAGTTCTTTTTACACTTCCAGCTGGAGCTCAGCAGCGGCTTTTTGGACAAGATCACGCCGTGTTATGCTTCCAGAGCCCCGGCTAAGCAATTTTACCGGGTCGCCCGGTTCTTTATTTACCCAGCCCGGTTCTTTTTACACTTCCAGCTGGAGCTCAGCAGCGGCTTTTTGGACAAGATCACGCCGTGTTAGGCTTCCAGAGCCCCGGCTAAGCAATTTTACCGGGTCGCCCGGTTCTTTTTTTTAACCAGCCCGGTTCTTTTTACACTTCCAGCTGGAGCTCAGCAGCGGCTTTTTGGACAAGATCACGCCGTGTTAGGCTTCCAGAGCACCGGCTAAGCAATTTTACCGGGTCGCCCGGTTCTTTTTTTAACCAGCCCGGTTCTTTTTACACTTCCAGCTGGAGCTCAGCAGCGGCTTTTTGGACAAGATCACGCCGTGTTAGGCTTCCAGAGCCCCGGCTAAGCAATTTTACCGGGTCGCCCGGTTCTTTTTTTAACCAGCCCGGTTCTTTTTTTAACCAATCCGGTTCTTTTTACACTTCCAGCTGGAGCTCAGCAGCGTGTAAAACATAAACCAAACGATGAAATTGGTTATTTCTTCATGTATAATGATCAACTCGATACTCCCTAGCCCCCAACAGCCTTTTTTTCCATAACACTTTAACCAGAGTGACGGGAGAGCGGCATTTCAGAAAACGTGCTTATCTCGGCGAGAAAAAGCGATTTCGGCAATAAAATTTAAAACGCGTGTAAAACATAAACCAAACGATGAAATTGGTTATTTCTTCATGTATAATGATCAACTCGATACTCCCTAGCCCCCAACAGCCTTTTTTTTCATAACACTTTAACCAGAGTGACGGGAGAGCGGCATTTCAGAAAACGTGCTTATCTCGGCGAGAAAAAGCGATTTCGGCAATAAAATTTAAAACGCGTGTAAAACATAAACCAAACGATGAAATTGGTTATTTCTTCATGTATAATGATCAACTCGATACTCCCTAGCCCCCAACAGCCTTTTTTTTCATAACACTTTAACCAGAGTGACGGGAGAGTGGCATTTCAGAAAACGTGCTTATCTCGGCGAGAAAAAGCGATTTCGGCAATAAAATTTAAAACGCGTGTAAAACATAAACCAAACGATGAAATTGGTTATTTCTTCATGTATAATGATCAACTCGATACTCCCTAGCCCCCAACAGCCTTTTTTTTCATAACACTTTAACCAGAGTGACGGGAGAGCGGCATTTCAGAAAACGTGCTTATCTCGGCGAGAAAAAGCGATTTCGGCAATAAAATTTAAAACGCGTGTAAAACATAGACAAAACGATGAAATTGGTTATTTCTTCATGTATAATGATCAACTCGATACTCCCTAGCCCCCAACAGCCTTTTTTTTCACAACACTTTAACCAGAGTGACGGGAGAGCGGCATTTCAGAAAACGTGCTTATCTCGGCGAGAAAAAGCGATTTCGGCAATAAAATTTAAAACGCGTGTAAAACATAAACCAAACGATGAAATTGGTTATTTCTTCATGTATAATGATCAACTCGATACTCCCTAGCCCCCAACAGCCTTTTTTTTCATAACACTTTAACCAGAGTGACGGGAGAGCGGCATTTCAGAAAACGTGCTTATCTCGGCGAGAAAAAGCGATTTCGGCAAAAAAATTTAAAACGCGTGTAAAACATAAACCAAACGATGAAATTGGTTATTTCTTCATGTATAATGATCAACTCGATACTCCCTAGCCCCCAACAGCCTTTTTTTTCATAACACTTTGACCAGAGTGACGGGAGAGCGGCATTTCAGAAAACGTGCTTATCTCGGCGAGAAAAAGCGATTTCGGCAATAAAATTTAAAACGCGTGTAAAACATAAACCAAACGATGAAATTGGTTATTTCTTCATGTATAATGATCAACTCGATACTCCCTAGCCCCCAACAGCCTTTTTTTTTTATAACACTTTAACCAGAGTGACGGGAGAGCGGCATTTCAGAAAACGTGCTTATCTCGGCGAGAAAAAGCGATTTCGGCAATAAAATTTAAAACGCGTGTAAAACATAAACCAAACGATGAAATATGTTATTTCTTCATGTATAATGATCAACTCGATACTCCCTAGCCCCCAACAGCCTTTTTTTTCATAACACTTTAACCAGAGTGACGGGAGAGCGGCATTTCAGAAAACGTGCTTATCTCGGCGAGAAAAAGCGATTTCGGCAATAAAATTTAAAATGCGTGTAAAACATAAACCAAACGATGAAATTGGTTATTTCTTCATGTATAATGATCAACTCGATACTCCCTAGCCCCCAACAGCCTTTTTTTCCATAACACTTTAACCAGAGTGACGGGAGAGCGGCATTTCAGAAAACGTGCTTATCTCGGCGAGAAAAAGCGATTTCGGCAATAAAATTTAAAACGCGTGTAAAACATAAACCAAACGATGAAATTGGTTATTTCTTCATGTATAATGATCAACTCGATACTCCCTAGCCCCCAACAGACTTTTTTTTCATAACACTTTAACCAGAGTGACGGGAGAGCGGCATTTCAGAAAACGTGCTTATCTCGGCGAGAAAAAGCGATTTCGGCAATAAAATTTAAAACGCGTGTAAAACATAAACCAAACGATGAAATTGGTTATTTCTTCATGTATAATGATCAACTCGAGTCGAGCTCCAGGGAGAGAGGCTGATTTTTTGCTTTTTGAGGCCGACCGACGAACCGGCGCGGGGCGGACTCAAAAGCCCGCAGAGCCGTAGGCACTTAGAAAAGTTTCGCCTTTGGCTGTGAGCTCCAGGGGGAGAGGCTGGTTTTGCGTTATTTCAGGCCGGCTGGAGAACCGGCGCGGGTCGGACGCACAATCCCCGCAGAGCCGTGGGCACTTAGAAAATTTTCGCCAAGTTGGCTCTGACCGCCTGGTACCTAATATGGAAGTATAGAGGCCGACTTTCGGGCAAGATCACGCCGCGTTAGGCTTCCAGGACCCCGGCTAAGCAATTTTACCGGGCCGCCCGGTTCTTTTTTTGAACCAGCCCGGTTCTTTTTTTAACCAATCTGGTTCTTTTTACACTTCCAGCTGGAGCTCAGCAGCGTGTAAAACATAAACCAAACGATGAAATTGGTTATTTCTTCATTTATAATGATCAACTCGATACTCCCTAGCCCCCAACAGTTTTTTTTTTTCATAACACTTTAACCAGAGTGACGGGAGAGCGGCATTTCAGAAAACGTGCTTATCTCGGCGAGAAAAAGCGATTTCGGCAATAAAATTTAAAACGCGTGTAAAACATAAACCAAACGATGAAATTGGTTATTTCTTCATGTATAATGATCAACTCGATACTCCCTAGCCCCCAACAGCCTTTTTTTTCATAACACTTTAACCAGAGTGACGGGAGAGCGGCATTTCAGAAAACGTGCTTATCTCGGCGAGAAAAAGCGATTTCGGCAATAAAATTTAAAACGCGTGTAAAACATAAACAAAACGATGAAATTGGTTATTTCTTCATGTATAATGATCAACTCGATACTCCCTAGCCCCCAACAGCCTTTTTTTTCACAACACTTTAACCAGAGTGACGGGAGAGCGGCATTTCAGAAAACGTGCTTATCTCGGCGAGAAAAAGCGATTTCGGCAATAAAATTTAAAACGCGTGTAAAACATAAACCAAACGATGAAATTGGTTATTTCTTCATGTATAATGATCAACTCGATACTCCCTAGCCCCCAACAGCCTTTTTTTTCATAACACTTTAACCAGAGTGACGGGAGAGCGGCATTTCAGAAAACGTGCTTATCTCGGCGAGAAAAAGCGATTTCGGCAATAAAATTTAAAACACGTGTAAAACATAAACCAAACGATGAAATTGGTTATTTCTTCATGTATAATGATCAACTCGATACTCCCTAGCCCCCAACAGCCTTTTTTTTCATAACACTTTAACCAGAGTGACGGGAGAGCGGCATTTCAGAAAACGTGCTTATCTCGGCGAGAAAAAGCGATTTCGGCAATAAAATTTAAAACGCGTGTAAAACATAAACCAAACGATGAAATTGGTTATTTCTTCATGTATAATGATCAACTCGATACTCCCTAGCCCCCAACAGCCTTTTTTTTTTTATAACACTTTAACCAGAGTGACGGGAGAGCGGCATTTCAGAAAACGTGCTTATCTCGGCGAGAAAAAGCGATTTCGGCAATAAAATTTAAAACGCGTGTAAAACATAAACCAAACGATGAAATTGGTTATTTCTTCATGTATAATGATCAACTCGATACTCCCTAGCCCCCAACAGCCTTTTTTTTCATAACACTTTAACCAGAGTGACGGGAGAGCGGCATTTCAGAAAACGTGCTTATCTCGGCGAGAAAAAGCGATTTCGGCAATAAAATTTAAAATGCGTGTAAAACATAAACCAAACGATGAAATTGGTTATTTCTTCATGTATAATGATCAACTCGATACTCCCTAGCCCCCAACAGCCTTTTTTTCCATAACACTTTAACCAGAGTGACGGGAGAGCGGCATTTCAGAAAACGTGCTTATCTCGGCGAGAAAAAGCGATTTCGGCAATAAAATTTAAAACGCGTGTAAAACATAAACCAAACGATGAAATTGGTTATTTCTTCATGTATAATGATCAACTCGATACTCCCTAGCCCCCAACAGCCTTTTTTTTCATAACACTTTAACCAGAGTGACGGGAGAGCGGCATTTCAGAAAACGTGCTTATCTCGGCGAGAAAAAGCGATTTCGGCAATAAAATTTAAAACGCGTGTAAAACATAAACCAAACGATGAAATTGGTTATTTCTTCATGTATAATGATCAACTCGATACTCCCTAGCCCCCAACAGCCTTTTTTTTCATAACACTTTAACCAGAGTGACGGGAGAGCGGCATTTCAGAAAACGTGCTTATCTCGGCGAGAAAAAGCGATTTCGGCAATAAAATTTAAAACGCGTGTAAAACATAAACCAAACGATGAAATTGGTTATTTCTTCATGTATAATGATCAACTCGATACTCCCTAGCCCCCAACAGCCTTTTTATTCATAACACTTTAACCAGAGTGACGGGAGAGCGGCATTTCAGAAAACGTGCTTATCTCGGCGAGGAAAAGCGATTTCGGCAATAAAATTTAAAACGCGTGTAAAACATAAACCAAACGATGAAATTGGTTATTTCTTCATGTATAATGATCAACTCGATACTCCCTAGCCCCCAACAGCCTTTTTTTTCATAACACTTTAACCAGAGTGACGGGAGAGCGGCATTTCAGAAAACGTGCTTATCTCGGCGAGAAAAAGCGATTTCGGCAATAAAATTTAAAATGCGTGTAAAACATAAACCAAACGATGAAATTGGTTATTTCTTCATGTATAATGATCAACTCGATACTCCCTAGCCCCCAACAGCCTTTTTTTCCATAACACTTTAACCAGAGTGACGGGAGAGCGGCATTTCAGAAAACGTGCTTATCTCGGCGAGAAAAAGCGATTTCGGCAATAAAATTTAAAACGCGTGTAAAACATAAACCAAACGATGAAATTGGTTATTTCTTCATGTATAATGATCAACTCGATACTCCCTAGCCCCCAACAGCCTTTTTTTTCATAACACTTTAACCAGAGTGACGGGAGAGCGGCATTTCAGAAAACGTGCTTATCTCGGCGAGAAAAAGCGATTTCGGCAATAAAATTTAAAACGCGTGTAAAACATAAACCAAACGATGAAATTGGTTATTTCTTCATGTATAATGATCAACTCGAGTCGAGCTCCAGGGAGAGAGGCTGATTTTTTGCTTTTTGAGGCCGACCGACGAACCGGCGCGGGGCGGACTCAAAAGCCCGCAGAGCCGTAGGCACTTAGAAAAGTTTCGCCTTTGGCTGTGAGCTCCAGGGGGAGAGGCTGGTTTTGCGTTATTTCAGGCCGGCTGGAGAACTGGCGCGGGTCGGACGCACAATCCCCGCAGAGCCGTGGGCACTTAGAAAATTTTCGCCAAGTTGGCTCTGACCGCCTGGTACCTAATATGGAAGTATAGAGGCCGACTTTCGGGCAAGATCACGCCGCGTTAGGCTTCCAGGACCCCGGCTAAGCAATTTTACCGGGCCGCCCGGTTCTTTTTTTGAACCAGCCCGGTTCTTTTTTTAACCAATCCGGTTCTTTTTACACTTCCAGCTGGAGCTCAGCAGCGTGTAAAACATAAACCAAACGATGAAATTGGTTATTTCTTCATTTATAATGATCAACTCGATACTCCCTAGCCCCCAACAGTTTTTTTTTTCATAACACTTTAACCAGAGTGACGGGAGAGCGGCATTTCAGAAAACGTGCTTATCTCGGCGAGAAAAAGCGATTTCGGCAATAAAATTTAAAACGCGTGTAAAACATAAACCAAACGATGAAATTGGTTATTTCTTCATGTATAATGATCAACTCGATACTCCCTAGCCCCCAACAGCCTTTTTTTTCATAACACTTTAACCAGAGTGACGGGAGAGCGGCATTTCAGAAAACGTGCTTATCTCGGCGAGAAAAAGCGATTTCGGCAATAAAATTTAAAACGCGTGTAAAACATAAACAAAACGATGAAATTGGTTATTTCTTCATGTATAATGATCAACTCGATACTCCCTAGCCCCCAACAGCCTTTTTTTTCACAACACTTTAACCAGAGTGACGGGAGAGCGGCATTTCAGAAAACGTGCTTATCTCGGCGAGAAAAAGCGATTTCGGCAATAAAATTTAAAACGCGTGTAAAACATAAACCAAACGATGAAATTGGTTATTTCTTCATGTATAATGATCAACTCGATACTCCCTAGCCCCCAACAGCCTTTTTTTTCATAACACTTTAACCAGAGTGACGGGAGAGCGGCATTTCAGAAAATGTGCTTATCTCGGCGAGAAAAAGCGATTTCGGCAATAAAATTTAAAACGCGTGTAAAACATAAACCAAACGATGAAATTGGTTATTTCTTCATGTATAATGATCAACTCGATACTCCCTAGCCCCCAACAGCCTTTTTTTTCATAACACTTTAACCAGAGTGACGGGAGAGCGGCATTTCAGAAAACGTGCTTATCTCGGCGAGAAAAAGCGATTTCGGCAATAAAATTTAAAACGCGTGTAAAACATAAACCAAACGATGAAATTGGTTATTTCTTCATGTATAATGATCAACTCGATACTCCCTAGCCCCCAACAGCCTTTTTTTTTTTATAACACTTTAACCAGAGTGACGGGAGAGCGGCATTTCAGAAAACGTGCTTATCTCGGCGAGAAAAAGCGATTTCGGCAATAAAATTTAAAACGCGTGTAAAACATAAACCAAACGATGAAATTGGTTATTTCTTCATGTATAATGATCAACTCGATACTCCCTAGCCCCCAACAGCCTTTTTTTTCATAACACTTTAACCAGAGTGACGGGAGAGCGGCATTTCAGAAAACGTGCTTATCTCGGCGAGAAAAAGCGATTTCGGCAATAAAATTTAAAATGCGTGTAAAACATAAACCAAACGATGAAATTGGTTATTTCTTCATGTATAATGATCAACTCGATACTCCCTAGCCCCCAACAGCCTTTTTTTCCATAACACTTTAACCAGAGTGACGGGAGAGCGGCATTTCAGAAAACGTGCTTATCTCGGCGAGAAAAAGCGATTTCGGCAATAAAATTTAAAACGCGTGTAAAACATAAACCAAACGATGAAATTGGTTATTTCTTCATGTATAATGATCAACTCGATACTCCCTAGCCCCCAACAGCCTTTTTTTTCATAACACTTTAACCAGAGTGACGGGAGAGCGGCATTTCAGAAAACGTGCTTATCTCGGCGAGAAAAAGTGATTTCGGCAATAAAATTTAAAACGCGTGTAAAACATAAACCAAACGATGAAATTGGTTATTTCTTCATGTATAATGATCAACTCGATACTCCCTAGCCCCCAACAGCCTTTTTTTTCATAACACTTTAACCAGAGTGACGGGAGAGCGGCATTTCAGAAAACGTGCTTATCTCGGCGAGAAAAAGCGATTTCGGCAATAAAATTTAAAACGCGTGTAAAACATAAACCAAACGATGAAATTGGTTATTTCTTCATGTATAATGATCAACTCGATACTCACTAGCCCCCAACAGCCTTTTTATTCATAACACTTTAACCAGAGTGACGGGAGAGCGGCATTTCAGAAAACGTGCTTATCTCGGCGAGAAAAAGCGATTTCGGCAATAAAATTTAAAACGCGTGTAAAACATAAACCAAACGATGAAATTGGTTATTTCTTCATGTATAATGATCCACTCGATACTCCCTAGCCCCCAACAGCCTTTTTTTTCATAACACTTTAACCAGAGTGACGGGAGAGCGGCATTTCAGAAAACGTGCTTATCTCGGCGAGAAAAAGCGATTTCGGCAATAAAATTTAAAACGCGTGTAAAACATAAACCAAACGATGAAATTGGTTATTTCTTCATGTAAAATGATCAACTCGATACTCCCTAGCCCCCAACAGCCTTTTTTTTCATAACACTTTAACCAGAGTGACGGGAGAGCGGCATTTCAGAAAACGTGCTTATCTCGGCGAGAAAAAGCGATTTCGGCAATAAAATTTAAAACGCGTGTAAAACATAAACCAAACGATGAAATTGGTTATTTCTTCATGTATAATGATCAACTCGATACTCCCTAGCCCCCAACAGCCTTTTTTTTCATAACACTTTAACCAGAGTGACGGGAGAGCGGCATTTCAGAAAACGTGCTTATCTCGGCGAGAAAAAGCGATTTCGGCAATAAAATTTAAAACGCGTGTAAAACATAAACCAAACGATGAAATTGGTTATTTCTTCATGTATAATGATCAACTCGATACTCCCTAGCCCCCAACAGCCTTTTTTTTCATAACACTTTAACCAGAGTGACGGGAGAGCGGCATTTCAGAAAACGTGCTTATCTCGGCGAGAAAAAGCGATTTCGGCAATAAAATTTAAAACGCGTGTAAAACATAAACAAAACGATGAAATTGGTTATTTCTTCATGTATAATGATCAACTCGATACTCCCTAGCCCCCAACAGCCTTTTTTTTCATAACACTTTAACCAGAGTGACGGGAGAGCGGCATTTCAGAAAACGTGCTTATCTCGGCGAGAAAAAGCGATTTCGGCAATAAAATTTAAAACGCGTGTAAAACATAAACCAAACGATGAAATTGGTTATTTCTTCATGTATAATGATCAACTCGATACTCCCTAGCCCCCAACAGCCTTTTTTTTCATAACACTTTAACCAGAGTGACGGGAGAGTGGCATTTCAGAAAACGTGCTTATCTCGGCGAGAAAAAGCGATTTCGGCAATAAAATTTAAAACGCGTGTAAAACATAAACCAAACGATGAAATTGGTTATTTCTTCATGTATAATGATCAACTCGATACTCCCTAGCCCCCAACAGCCTTTTTTTTCATAACACTTTAACCAGAGTGACGGGAGAGCGGCATTTCAGAAAACGTGCTTATCTCGGCGAGAAAAAGCGATTTCGGCAATAAAATTTAAAACGCGTGTAAAACATAAACCAAACGATGAAATTGGTTATTTCTTCATGTATAATGATCAACTCGATACTCCCTAGCCCCCAACAGCCTTTTTTTTTTTATAACACTTTAACCAGAGTGACGGGAGAGCGGCATTTCAGAAAACGTGCTTATCTCGGCGAGAAAAAGCGATTTCGGCAATAAAATTTAAAACGCGTGTAAAACATAAACCAAACGATGAAATTGGTTATTTCTTCATGTATAATGATCAACTCGATACTCCCTAGCCCCCAACAGCCTTTTTTTTCATAACACTTTAACCAGAGTGACGGGAGAGCGGCATTTCAGAAAACGTGCTTATCTCGGCGAGAAAAAGCGATTTCGGCAATAAAATTTAAAATGCGTGTAAAACATAAACCAAACGATGAAATTGGTTATTTCTTCATGTATAATGATCAACTCGATACTCCCTAGCCCCCAACAGCCTTTTTTTCCATAACACTTTAACCAGAGTGACGGGAGAGCGGCATTTCAGAAAACGTGCTTATCTCGGCGAGAAAAAGCGATTTCGGCAATAAAATTTAAAACGCGTGTAAAACATAAACCAAACGATGAAATTGGTTATTTCTTCATGTATAATGATCAACTCGATACTCCCTAGCCCCCAACAGCCTTTTTTTTCATAACACTTTAACCAGAGTGACGGGAGAGCGGCATTTCAGAAAACGTGCTTATCTCGGCGAGAAAAAGCGATTTCGGCAATAAAATTTAAAACGCGTGTAAAACATAAACCAAACGATGAAATTGGTTATTTCTTCATGTATAATGATCAACTCGAGTCGAGCTCCAGGGAGAGAGGCTGATTTTTTGCTTTTTGAGGCCGACCGACGAACCGGCGCGGGGCGGACTCAAAAGCCCGCAGAGCCGTAGGCACTTAGAAAAGTTTCGCCTTTGGCTGTGAGCTCCAGGGGGAGAGGCTGGTTTTGCGTTATTTCAGGCCGGCTGGAGAACCGGCGCGGGTCGGACGCACAATCCCCGCAGAGCCGTGGGCACTTAGAAAAATTTCGCCAAGTTGGCTCTGACCGCCTGGTACCTAATATGGAAGTATAGAGGCCGACTTTCGGGCAAGATCACGCCGCGTTAGGCTTCCAGGACCCCGGCTAAGCAATTTTACCGGGCCGCCCGGTTCTTTTTTTGAACCAGCCCGGTTCTTTTTTTAACCAATCCGGTTCTTTTTACACTTCCAGCTGGAGCTCAACAGCGTGTAAAACATAAACCAAACGATGAAATTGGTTATTTCTTCATTTATAATGATCAACTCGATACTCCCTAGCCCCCAACAGTTTTTTTTTTCATAACACTTTAACCAGAGTGACGGGAGAGCGGCATTTCAGAAAACGTGCTTATCTCGGCGAGAAAAAGCGATTTCGGCAATAAAATTTAAAACGCGTGTAAAACATAAACCAAACGATGAAATTGGTTATTTCTTCATGTATAATGATCAACTCGATACTCCCTAGCCCCCAACAGCCTTTTTTTCATAACACTTTAACCAGAGTGACGGGAGAGCGGCATTTCAGAAAACGTGCTTATCTCGGCGAGAAAAAGCGATTTCGGCAATAAAATTTAAAACGCGTGTAAAACATAAACAAAACGATGAAATTGGTTATTTCTTCATGTATAATGATCAACTCGATACTCCCTAGCCCCCAACAGCCTTTTTTTTCACAACACTTTAACCAGAGTGACGGGAGAGCGGCATTTCAGAAAACGTGCTTATCTCGGCGAGAAAAAGCGATTTCGGCAATAAAATTTAAAACGCGTGTAAAACATAAACCAAACGATGAAATTGGTTATTTCTTCATGTATAATGATCAACTCGATACTCCCTAGCCCCCAACAGCCTTTTTTTTCATAACACTTTAACCAGAGTGACGGGAGAGCGGCATTTCAGAAAACGTGCTTATCTCGGCGAGAAAAAGCGATTTCGGCAATAAAATTTAAAACGCGTGTAAAACATAAACCAAACGATGAAATTGGTTATTTCTTCATGTATAATGATCAACTCGATACTCCCTAGCCCCCAACAGCCTTTTTTTTCATAACACTTTAACCAGAGTGACGGGAGAGCGGCATTTCAGAAAACGTGCTTATCTCGGCGAGAAAAAGCGATTTCGGCAATAAAATTTAAAACGCGTGTAAAACATAAACCAAACGATGAAATTGGTTATTTCTTCATGTATAATGATCAACTCGATACTCCCTAGCCCCCAACAGCCTTTTTTTTTTTATAACACTTTAACCAGAGTGACGGGAGAGCGGCATTTCAGAAAACGTGCTTATCTCGGCGAGAAAAAGCGATTTCGGCAATAAAATTTAAAACGCGTGTAAAACATAAACCAAACGATGAAATTGGTTATTTCTTCATGTATAATGATCAACTCGATACTCCCTAGCCCCCAACAGCCTTTTTTTTCATAACACTTTAACCAGAGTGACGGGAGAGCGGCATTTCAGAAAACGTGCTTATCTCGGCGAGAAAAAGCGATTTCGGCAATAAAATTTAAAATGCGTGTAAAACATTAAACAAACGATGAAATTGGTTATTTCTTCATGTATAATGATCAACTCGATACTCCCTAGCCCCCAACAGCCTTTTTTTCCATAACACTTTAACCAGAGTGACGGGAGAGCGGCATTTCAGAAAACGTGCTTATCTCGGCGAGAAAAAGCGATTTCGGCAATAAAATTTAAAACGCGTGTAAAACATAAACCAAACGATGAAATTGGTTATTTCTTCATGTATAATGATCAACTCGATACTCCCTAGCCCCCAACAGCCTTTTTTTTCATAACACTTTAACCAGAGTGACGGGAGAGCGGCATTTCAGAAAACGTGCTTATCTCGGCGAGAAAAAGCGATTTCGGCAATAAAATTTAAAACGCGTGTAAAACATAAACCAAACGATGAAATTGGTTATTTCTTCATGTATAATGATCAACTCGATACTCCCTAGCCCCCAACAGCCTTTTTTTTCATAACACTTTAACCAGAGTGACGGGAGAGCGGCATTTCAGAAAACGTGCTTATCTCGGCGAGAAAAAGCGATTTCGGCAATAAAATTTAAAACGCGTGTAAAACATAAACCAAACGATGAAATTGGTTATTTCGTCATGTAAAATGATCAACTCGATACTCCCTAGCCCCCAACAGCCTTTTTTTTCATAACACTTTAACCAGAGTGACGGGAGAGCGGCATTTCAGAAAACGTGCTTATCTCGGCGAGAAAAAGCGATTTCGGCAATAAAATTTAAAACGCGTGTAAAACATAAACCAAACGATGAAATTGGTTATTTCTTCATGTATAATGATCAACTCGATACTCCCTAGCCCCCAACAGCCTTTTTTTTCATAACACTTTAACCAGAGTGACGGGAGAGCGGCATTTCAGAAAACGTGCTTATCTCGGCGAGAAAAAGCGATTTCGGCAATAAAATTTAAAACGCGTGTAAAACATAAACCAAACGATGAAATTGGTTATTTCTTCATGTATAATGATCAACTCGATACTCCCTAGCCCCCAACAGCCTTTTTTTTCATAACACTTTAACCAGAGTGACGGGAGAGCGGCATTTCAGAAAACGTGCTTATCTCGGCGAGAAAAAGCGATTTCGGCAATAAAATTTAAAACGCGTGTAAAACATAAACAAAACGATGAAATTGGTTATTTCTTCATGTATAATGATCAACTCGATACTCCCTAGCCCCCAACAGCCTTTTTTTTCACAACACTTTAACCAGAGTGACGGGAGAGCGGCATTTCAGAAAACGTGCTTATCTCGGCGAGAAAAAGCGATTTCGGCAATAAAATTTAAAACGCGTGTAAAACATAAACCAAACGATGAAATTGGTTATTTCTTCATGTATAATGATCAACTCGATACTCCCTAGCCCCCAACAGCCTTTTTTTTCATAACACTTTAACCAGAGTGACGGGAGAGCGGCATTTCAGAAAACGTGCTTATCTCGGCGAGAAAAAGCGATTTCGGCAATAAAATTTAAAACGCGTGTAAAACATAAACCAAACGATGAAATTGGTTATTTCTTCATGTATAATGATCAACTCGATACTCCCTAGCCCCCAACAGCCTTTTTTTTCATAACACTTTAACCAGAGTGACGGGAGAGCGGCATTTCAGAAAACGTGCTTATCTCGGCGAGAAAAAGCGATTTCGGCAATAAAATTTAAAACGCGTGTAAAACATAAACCAAACGATGAAATTGGTTATTTCTTCATGTATAATGATCAACTCGATACTCCCTAGCCCCCAACAGCCTTTTTTCCCATAACACTTTAACCAGAGTGACGGGAGAGCGGCATTTCAGAAAACGTGCTTATCTCGGCGAGAAAAAGCGATTTCGGCAATAAAATTTAAAACGCGTGTAAAACATAAACCAAACGATGAAATTGGTTATTTCTTCATGTATAATGAACAACTCGATACTCCCTAGCCCCCAACAGCCTTTTTTTTCATAACACTTTAACCAGAGTGACGGGAGAGCGGCATTTCAGAAAACGTGCTTATCTCGGCGAGAAAAAGCGATTTCGGCAATAAAATTTAAAACGCGTGTAAAACATAAACCAAACGATGAAATTGGTTATTTCTTCATGTATAATGATCAACTCGATACTCCCTAGCCCCCAACAGCCTTTTTTCCCATAACACTTTAACCAGAGTGACGGGAGAGCGGCATTTCAGAAAACGTGCTTATCTCGGCGAGAAAAAGCGATTTCGGCAATAAAATTTAAAACGCGTGTAAAACATAAACCAAACGATGAAATTGGTTATTTCTTCATGTATAATGATCAACTCGATACTCCCTAGCCCCCAACAGCCTTTTTTTTCATAACACTTTAACCAGAGTGACGGGAGAGCGGCATTTCAGAAAACGTGCTTATCTCGGCGAGAAAAAGCGATTTCGGCAATAAAATTTAAAACGCGTGTAAAACATAAACCAAACGATGAAATTGGTTATTTCTTCATGTATAATGATCAACTCGAGTCGAGCTCCAGGGAGAGAGGCTGATTTTTTGCTTTTTGAGGCCGACCGACGAACCGGCGCGGGGCGGACTCAAAAGCCCGCAGAGCCGTAGGCACTTAGAAAAGTTTCGCCTTTGGCTGTGAGCTCCAGGGGGAGAGGCTGGTTTTGCGTTATTTCAGGCCGGCTGGAGAACCGGCGCAGGTCGGACGCACAATCCCCGCAGAGCCATGGGCACTTAGAAAATTTTCGCCAAGTTGGCTCTGACCGCCTGGTACCTAATATGGAAGTATAGAGGCCGACTTTCGGGCAAGATCACGCCGCGTTAGGCTTCCAGGACCCCGGCTAAGCAATTTTACCGGGCCGCCCGGTTCTTTTTTTGAACCAGCCCGGTTCTTTTTTTAACCAATCCGGTTCTTTTTACACTTCCAGCTGGAGCTCAGCAGCGTGTAAAACATAAACCAAACGATGAAATTGGTTATTTCTTCATTTATAATGATCAACTCGATACTCCCTAGCCCCCAACAGTTTTTTTTTTCATAACACTTTAACCAGAGTGACGGGAGAGCGGCATTTCAGAAAACGTGCTTATCTCGGCGAGAAAAAGCGATTTCGGCAATAAAATTTAAAACGCGTGTAAAACATAAACCAAACGATGAAATTGGTTATTTCTTCATGTATAATGATCAACTCGATACTCCCTAGCCCCCAACAGCCTTTTTTTTCATAACACTTTAACCAGAGTGACGGGAGAGCGGCATTTCAGAAAACGTGCTTATCTCGGCGAGAAAAAGCGATTTCGGCAATAAAATTTAAAACGCGTGTAAAACATAAACAAAACGATGAAATTGGTTATTTCTTCATGTATAATGATCAACTCGATACTCCCTAGCCCCCAACAGCCTTTTTTTTCACAACACTTTAACCAGAGTGACGGGAGAGCGGCATTTCAGAAAACGTGCTTATCTCGGCGAGAAAAAGCGATTTCGGCAATAAAATTTAAAACGCGTGTAAAACATAAACCAAACGATGAAATTGGTTATTTCTTCATGTATAATGATCAACTCGATACTCCCTAGCCCCCAACAGCCTTTTTTTTCATAACACTTTAACCAGAGTGACGGGAGAGCGGCATTTCAGAAAACGTGCTTATCTCGGCGAGAAAAAGCGATTTCGGCAATAAAATTTAAAACGCGTGTAAAACATAAACCAAACGATGAAATTGGTTATTTCTTCATGTATAATGATCAACTCGATACTCCCTAGCCCCCAACAGCCTTTTTTTTCATAACACTTTAACCAGAGTGACGGGAGAGCGGCATTTCAGAAAACGTGCTTATCTCGGCGAGAAAAAGCGATTTCGGCAATAAAATTTAAAACGCGTGTAAAACATAAACCAAACGATGAAATTGGTTATTTCTTCATGTATAATGATCAACTCGATACTCCCTAGCCCCCAACAGCCTTTTTTTTTTTATAACACTTTAACCAGAGTGACGGGAGAGCGGCATTTCAGAAAACGTGCTTATCTCGGCGAGAAAAAGCGATTTCGGCAATAAAATTTAAAACGCGTGTAAAACATAAACCAAACGATGAAATTGGTTATTTCTTCATGTATAATGATCAACTCGATACTCCCTAGCCCCCAACAGCCTTTTTTTTCATAACACTTTAACCAGAGTGACGGGAGAGCGGCATTTCAGAAAACGTCCTTATCTCGGCGAGAAAAAGCGATTTCGGCAATAAAATTTAAAACGCGTGTAAAACATAAACCAAACGATGAAATTGGTTATTTCTTCATGTATAATGATCAACTCGATACTCCCTAGCCCCCAACAGCCTTTTTTTTCATAACACTTTAACCAGAGTGACGGGAGAGCGGCATTTCAGAAAACGTGCTTATCTCGGCGAGAAAAAGCGATTTCGGCAATAAAATTTAAAACGCGTGTAAAACATAAACCAAACGATGAAATTGGTTATTTCTTCATGTATAATGATCAACTTGAGTCGAGCTCCAGGGAGAGAGGCTGATTTTTCGCTTTTTGAGGCCGACCGACGAACCGGCGCGGGGCGGACTCAAAAGCCCGCAGAGCCGTAGGCACTTAGAAAAGTTTCGCCTTTGGCTGTGAGCTCCAGGGGGAGAGGCTGGTTTTGCGTTATTTCAGGCCGGCTGGAGAACCGGCGCGGGTCGGACGCACAATCCCCGCAGAGCCGTGGGCACTTAGAAAATTTTCGCCAAGTTGGCTCTGACCGCCTGGTACCTAATATGGAAGTATAGAGGCCGACTTTCGGGCAAGATCACGCCGCGTTAGGCTTCCAGGACCCCGGCTAAGCAATTTTACCGGGCCGCCCGGTTCTTTTTTTGAACCAGCCCGGTTCTTTTTACACTTCCAGCTGGAGCTCACGAGCGGCTTTTTGGACAAGATCACGCCGTGTTAGGCTTCCAGAGCCCCGGCTAAGCAATTTTACCGGCCTGCCCGGTTCTTTTTTTTAACCAGCCCGGTTCTTTTTACACTTCCAGCTGGAGCTCAGCAGCGGCTTTTTGGACAAGATCACGCCGTGTTAGGCTTCCAGAGCCCCGGCTAAGCAATTTTACCGGGTCGCCCGGTTCTTTTTTTAACCAGCCCGGTTCTTTTTACACTTCCAGGTGGAGCTCAGCAGCGGCTTTTTGCACAGTATCACGCCGGGTTAGGCTTCCAGGACCCCGGCTAGGCAATTTTACAGGGCCGCCCGGTTCTTTTTTTTAACCAGCCCGGTTCTTTTTACACTTCCAGCTGGAGCTCAGCAGCGGCTTTTTGGACAAGATCACGCCGTGTTAGGCTTCCAGAGCCCCGGCTAAACAATTTTACCGGGTCGCCCGGTTCTTTTTTTAACCAGCCCGGTTCTTTTTACACTTCCAGCTGGAGCTCAGCAGCGGCTTTTTGCACAGTATCACGCCGGGTTAGGCTTCCAGGACCCCGGCTAGGCAATTTTACAGGGCCGCCCGGTTCTTTTTTTTAACCAGCCCGGTTCTTTTTACACTTCCAGCTGAAGCTCAGCAGCGGCTTTTTGGACAAGATCACGCCGTGTTAGGCTTCCAGAGCCCCGGCTAAGCAATTTTACCGGGTCGCCCGGTTCTTTTTTTTAACCAGCCCGGTTCTTTTTACACTTCCAGCTGGAGCTCAGCAGCGGCTTTTTGGACAAGATCACGCCGTGTTAGGCTTCCAGAACCCCGGCTAAGCAATTTTACCGGGTCGCCCGGTTCTTTTTTTAACCAGCCCGGTTCTTTTTACACATCCAGCTGGAGCTCAGCAGCGTGTAAAACATAAACCAAACGATGAAATTGGTTATTTCTTCATGTATAATGATCAACTCGATACTCCCTAGCCCCCAACAGCCCTTTTTTTCATAACACTTTAACCAGAGTGACGGGAGAGCGGCATTTCAGAAAACGTGCTTATCTCGGCGAGAAAAAGCGATTTCTTCCAGCTGGAGCTCACGAGCGGCTATTTGGACAAGATCACGCCTGGTTAGGCTTCCAGAGCCCCGGCTAAGCAATTTTAACGGGCTGCCCGGTTCTTTTTTTTAACCAGCCCGGTTCTTTTTACACTTCCAGCTGGAGCTCAGCAGCGGCTTTTTGGACAAGATCACGCCGTGTTAGGCTTCCAGAGCCCCGGCAAAGCAATTTTACCGGGTCGCCCGGTTCTTTTTTTTAACCAGCCCGGTTCTTTTTACACTTCCAGCTGGAGCTCAGCAGCGGCTTTTTGGACAAGATCAAGCCGTGTTATGCTTCCAGAGCCCCGGCTAAGCAATTTTACCGGGTCGCCCGGTTCTTTATTTACCCAGCCCGGTTCTTTTTACACTTCCAGCTGGAGCTCAGCAGCGGCTTTTTGGACAAGATCACGCCGTGTTAGGCTTCCAGAGCCCCGGCTAAGCAATTTTACCGGGTCGCCCGGTTCTTTTTTTTAACCAGCCCGGTTCTTTTTACACTTCCAGCTGGAGCTCAGCAGCGGCTTTTTGGACAAGATCACGCCGTGTTAGGCTTCCAGAGCCCCGGCTAAGCAATTTTACCGGGTCGCCCGGTTCTTTTTTTAACCAGCCCGGTTCTTTTTACACTTCCAGCTGGAGCTCAGCAGCGGCTTTTTGGACAAGATCACGCCGTGTTAGGCTTCCAGAGCCCCGGCTAAGCAATTTTACCGGGTCGCCCGGTTCTTTTTTTAACCAGCCCGGTTCTTTTTTTAACCAATCTGGTTCTTTTTACACTTCCAGCTGGAGCTCAGCAGCGTGTAAAACATAAACCAAACGATGAAATTGGTTATTTCTTCATTTATAATGATCAACTCGATACTCCCTAGCCCCCAACAGTTTTTTTTTTCATAACACTTTAACCAGAGTGACGGGAGAGCGGCATTTCAGAAAACGTGCTTATCTCGGCGAGAAAAAGCGATTTCGGCAATAAAATTTAAAACGCGTGTAAAACATAAACCAAACGATGAAATTGGTTATTTCTTCATGTATAATGATCAACTCGATACTCCCTAACCCCCAACAGCCTTTTTTTTCATAACACTTTAACCAGAGTGACGGGAGAGCGGCATTTCAGAAAACGTGCTTATCTCGGCGAGAAAAAGCGATTTCGGCAATAAAATTTAAAACGCGTGTAAAACATAAACCAAACGATGAAATTGGTTATTTCTTCATGTATAATGATCAACTCGATACTCCCTAGCCCCCAACAGCCTCTTTTTTTCATAACACTTTAACCAGAGTGACGGGAAAGCGGCATTTTAGAAAACGTGCTTATCTCGGCGAGAAAAAGCGATTTCGGCAATAAAATTTAAAACGCGTGTAAAACATAAACCAAACGATGAAATTGGTTATTTCTTCATGTATAATAATCAACTCGATACTCCCTAGCCCCCAACAGCCTTTTTTTTCATAACACTTTAACCAGAGTGACGGGAGAGCGGCATTTCAGAAAACGTGCTTATCTCGGCGAGAAAAAGCGATTTCGGCAATAAAATTTAAAACGCGTGTAAAACATAAACCAAACGATGAAATTGGTTATTTCTTCATGTATAATGATCAACTCGATACTCCCTAGCCCCCAACAGCCTTTTTTTTCATAACACTTTAACCAGAGTGACGGGAGAGCGGCATTTCAGAAAACGTGCTTATCTCGGCGAGAAAAAGCGATTTCGGCAATAAAATTTAAAACGCGTGTAAAACAAAACCAAACGATGAAATTGGTTATTTCTTCATGTATAATGATCAACTCGATACTCCCTAGCCCCCAACAGCCTTTTTTTTCATAACACTTTAACCAGAGTGACGGGAGAGCGGCATTTCAGAAAACGTGCTTATCTCGGCGAGAAAAAGCGATTTCGGCAATAAAATTTTAAATGCGTGTAAAACATAAACCAAACGATGAAATTGGTTATTTCTTCATGTATAATGATCAACTCGATACTTCCTAGCCCCCAACAGCCTTTTTTTTCATAACACTTTAACCAGAGTGACGGGAGAGCGGCATTTCAGAAAACGTGCTTATCTCGGCGAGAAAAAGCGATTTCGGCAATAAAATTTAAAACGCGTGTAAAACATAAACCAAACGATGAAATTGGTTATTTCTTCATGTATAATGATCAACTCGATACTCCCTAGCCCCCAACAGCCTTTTTTTTCATAACACTTTAACCAGAGTGACGGGAGAGCGGCATTTCAGAAAACGTGCTTATCTCGGCGAGAAAAAGCGATTTCGGCAATAAAATTTAAAACGCGTGTAAAACATAAACCAAACGATGAAATTGGTTATTTCTTCATGTATAATGATCAACTCGATACTCCCTAGCCCCAAACAGCCTTTTTTTTCATAACACTTTAACCAGAGTGACGGGAGAGCGGCATTTCAGAAAACGTGCTTATCTCGGCGAGAAAAAGCGATTTCGGCAATAAAATTTAAAACGCGTGTAAAACATAAACCAAACGATGAAATTGGTTATTTCTTCATGTATAATGATCAACTCGATACTCCCTAGCCCCCAACAGCCTTTTTTTTTTTTATAACACTTTAACCAGAGTGACAGGAGAGCGGCATTTCAGAAAACTTGCTTATCTCGGCGAGAAAAAGCGATTTCGGCAATAAAATTTAAAACGCGTGTAAAACATAAACCAAACGATGAAATTGGTTATTTCTTCATGTATAATGATCAACTCGATACTCCCTAGCCCCCAACAGCCTTTTTTTTCATAACACTTTAACCAGAGTGACGGGAGAGCGGCATTTCAGAAAACGTGCTTATCTCGGCGAGAAAAAGCGATTTCGGCAATAAAATTTAAAATGCGTGTAAAACATAAACCAAACGATGAAATTGGTTATTTCTTCATGTATAATGATCAACTCGATACTCCCTAGCCCCCAACAGCCTTTTTTTTCATAACACTTTAACCAGAGTGACGGGAGAGCGGCATTTCAGAAAACGTGCTTATCTCGGCGAGAAAAAGCGATTTCGACAATAAAATTTAAAACGCGTGTAAAACATAAACCAAACGATGAAATTGGTTATTTCTTCATGTATAATGATCAACTCGATACTCCCTAGCCCCCAACAGCCTTTTTTTTCATAACACTTTAACCAGAGTGACGGGAGAGCGGCATTTCAGAAAACGTGCTTATCTCGGCGAGAAAAAGCGATTTCGGCAATAAAATTTAAAACGCGTGTAAAACATAAACCAAACGATGAAATTGGTTATTTCGTCATGTAAAATGATCAACTCGATACTCCCTAGCCCCCAACAGCCTTTTTTTTCATAACACTTTAACCAGAGTGACGGGAGAGCGGCATTTCAGAAAACGTGCTTATCTCGGCGAGAAAAAGCGATTTCGGCAATAAAATTTAAAACGCGTGTAAAACATAAACCAAACGATGAAATTGGTTATTTCTTCATGTATAATGATCAACTCGATACTCCCTAGCCCCCAACAGCCTTTTTTTTCATAACACTTTAACCAGAGTGACGGGAGAGCGGCATTTCAGAAAACGTGCTTATCTCGGCGAGAAAAAGCGATTTCGGCAATAAAATTTAAAACGCGTGTAAAACATAAACCAAACGATGAAATTGGTTATTTCTTCATGTATAATGATCAACTCGATACTCCCTAGCCCCCAACAGCCTTTTTTTTCATAACACTTTAACCAGAGTGACGGGAGAGCGGCATTTCAGAAAACGTGCTTATCTCGGCGAGAAAAAGCGATTTCGGCAATAAAATTTAAAACGCGTGTAAAACATAAACAAAACGATGAAATTGGTTATTTCTTCATGTATAATGATCAACTCGATACTCCCTAGCCCCCAACAGCCTTTTTTTTCACAACACTTTAACCAGAGTGACGGGAGAGCGGCATTTCAGAAAACGTGCTTATCTCGGCGAGAAAAAGCGATTTCGGCAATAAAATTTAAAACGCGTGTAAAACATAAACCAAACGATGAAATTGGTTATTTCTTCATGTATAATGATCAACTCGATACTCCCTAGCCCCCAACAGCCTTTTTTTTCATAACACTTTAACCAGAGTGACGGGAGAGCGGCATTTCAGAAAACGTGCTTATCTCGGCGAGAAAAAGCGATTTCGGCAATAAAATTTAAAACGCGTGTAAAACATAAACCAAACGATGAAATTGGTTATTTCTTCATGTATAATGATCAACTCGATACTCCCTAGCCCCCAACAGCCTTTTTTTTCATAACACTTTAACCAGAGTGACGGGAGAGCGGCATTTCAGAAAACGTGCTTATCTCGGCGAGAAAAAGCGATTTCGGCAATAAAATTTAAAACGCGTGTAAAACATAAACCAAACGATGAAATTGGTTATTTCTTCATGTATAATGATCAACTCGATACTCCCTAGCCCCCAACAGCCTTTTTTCCCATAACACTTTAACCAGAGTGACGGGAGAGCGGCATTTCAGAAAACGTGCTTATCTCGGCGAGAAAAAGCGATTTCGGCAATAAAATTTAAAACGCGTGTAAAACATAAACCAAACGATGAAATTGGTTATTTCTTCATGTATAATGAACAACTCGATACTCCCTAGCCCCCAACAGCCTTTTTTTTCATAACACTTTAACCAGAGTGACGGGAGAGCGGCATTTCAGAAAACGTGCTTATCTCGGCGAGAAAAAGCGATTTCGGCAATAAAATTTAAAACGCGTGTAAAACATAAACCAAACGATGAAATTGGTTATTTCTTCATGTATAATGATCAACTCGATACTCCCTAGCCCCCAACAGCCTTTTTTCCCATAACACTTTAACCAGAGTGACGGGAGAGCGGCATTTCAGAAAACGTGCTTATCTCGGCGAGAAAAAGCGATTTCGGCAATAAAATTTAAAACGCGTGTAAAACATAAACCAAACGATGAAATTGGTTATTTCTTCATGTATAATGATCAACTCGATACTCCCTAGCCCCCAACAGCCTTTTTTTTCATAACACTTTAACCAGAGTGACGGGAGAGCGGCATTTCAGAAAACGTGCTTATCTCGGCGAGAAAAAGCGATTTCGGCAATAAAATTTAAAACGCGTGTAAAACATAAACCAAACGATGAAATTGGTTATTTCTTCATGTATAATGATCAACTCGAGTCGAGCTCCAGGGAGAGAGGCTGATTTTTTGCTTTTTGAGGCCGACCGACGAACCGGCGCGGGGCGGACTCAAAAGCCCGCAGAGCCGTAGGCACTTAGAAAAGTTTCGCCTTTGGCTGTGAGCTCCAGGGGGAGAGGCTGGTTTTGCGTTATTTCAGGCCGGCTGGAGAACCGGCGCAGGTCGGACGCACAATCCCCGCAGAGCCGTGGGCACTTAGAAAATTTTCGCCAAGTTGGCTCTGACCGCCTGGTACCTAATATGGAAGTATAGAGGCCGACTTTCGGGCAAGATCACGCCGCGTTAGGCTTCCAGGACCCCGGCTAAGCAATTTTACCGGGCCGCCCGGTTCTTTTTTTGAACCAGCCCGGTTCTTTTTTTAACCAATCCGGTTCTTTTTACACTTCCAGCTGGAGCTCAGCAGCGTGTAAAACATAAACCAAACGATGAAATTGGTTATTTCTTCATTTATAATGATCAACTCGATACTCCCTAGCCCCCAACAGTTTTTTTTTTCATAACACTTTAACCAGAGTGACGGGAGAGCGGCATTTCAGAAAACGTGCTTATCTCGGCGAGAAAAAGCGATTTCGGCAATAAAATTTAAAACGCGTGTAAAACATAAACCAAACGATGAAATTGGTTATTTCTTCATGTATAATGATCAACTCGATACTCCCTAGCCCCCAACAGCCTTTTTTTTCATAACACTTTAACCAGAGTGACGGGAGAGCGGCATTTCAGAAAACGTGCTTATCTCGGCGAGAAAAAGCGATTTCGGCAATAAAATTTAAAACGCGTGTAAAACATAAACAAAACGATGAAATTGGTTATTTCTTCATGTATAATGATCAACTCGATACTCCCTAGCCCCCAACAGCCTTTTTTTTCACAACACTTTAACCAGAGTGACGGGAGAGCGGCATTTCAGAAAACGTGCTTATCTCGGCGAGAAAAAGCGATTTCGGCAATAAAATTTAAAACGCGTGTAAAACATAAACCAAACGATGAAATTGGTTATTTCTTCATGTATAATGATCAACTCGATACTCCCTAGCCCCCAACAGCCTTTTTTTTCATAACACTTTAACCAGAGTGACGGGAGAGCGGCATTTCAGAAAACGTGCTTATCTCGGCGAGAAAAAGCGATTTCGGCAATAAAATTTAAAACGCGTGTAAAACATAAACCAAACGATGAAATTGGTTATTTCTTCATGTATAATGATCAACTCGATACTCCCTAGCCCCCAACAGCCTTTTTTTTCATAACACTTTAACCAGAGTGACGGGAGAGCGGCATTTCAGAAAACGTGCTTATCTCGGCGAGAAAAAGCGATTTCGGCAATAAAATTTAAAACGCGTGTAAAACATAAACCAAACGATGAAATTGGTTATTTCTTCATGTATAATGATCAACTCGATACTCCCTAGCCCCCAACAGCCTTTTTTTTTTTATAACACTTTAACCAGAGTGACGGGAGAGCGGCATTTCAGAAAACGTGCTTATCTCGGCGAGAAAAAGCGATTTCGGCAATAAAATTTAAAACGCGTGTAAAACATAAACCAAACGATGAAATTGGTTATTTCTTCATGTATAATGATCAACTCGATACTCCCTAGCCCCCAACAGCCTTTTTTTTCATAACACTTTAACCAGAGTGACGGGAGAGCGGCATTTCAGAAAACGTCCTTATCTCGGCGAGAAAAAGCGATTTCGGCAATAAAATTTAAAACGCGTGTAAAACATAAACCAAACGATGAAATTGGTTATTTCTTCATGTATAATGATCAACTCGATACTCCCTAGCCCCCAACAGCCTTTTTTTTCATAACACTTTAACCAGAGTGACGGGAGAGCGGCATTTCAGAAAACGTGCTTATCTCGGCGAGAAAAAGCGATTTCGGCAATAAAATTTAAAACGCGTGTAAAACATAAACCAAACGATGAAATTGGTTATTTCTTCATGTATAATGATCAACTTGAGTCGAGCTCCAGGGAGAGAGGCTGATTTTTCGCTTTTTGAGGCCGACCGACGAACCGGCGCGGGGCGGACTCAAAAGCCCGCAGAGCCGTAGGCACTTAGAAAAGTTTCGCCTTTGGCTGTGAGCTCCAGGGGGAGAGGCTGGTTTTGCGTTATTTCAGGCCGGCTGGAGAACCGGCGCGGGTCGGACGCACAATCCCCGCAGAGCCGTGGGCACTTAGAAAATTTTCGCCAAGTTGGCTCTGACCGCCTGGTACCTAATATGGAAGTATAGAGGCCGACTTTCGGGCAAGATCACGCCGCGTTAGGCTTCCAGGACCCCGGCTAAGCAATTTTACCGGGCCGCCCGGTTCTTTTTTTGAACCAGCCCGGTTCTTTTTACACTTCCAGCTGGAGCTCACGAGCGGCTTTTTGGACAAGATCACGCCGTGTTAGGCTTCCAGAGCCCCGGCTAAGCAATTTTACCGGCCTGCCCGGTTCTTTTTTTTAACCAGCCCGGTTCTTTTTACACTTCCAGCTGGAGCTCAGCAGCGGCTTTTTGGACAAGATCACGCCGTGTTAGGCTTCCAGAGCCCCGGCTAAGCAATTTTACCGGGTCGCCCGGTTCTTTTTTTAACCAGCCCGGTTCTTTTTACACTTCCAGGTGGAGCTCAGCAGCGGCTTTTTGCACAGTATCACGCCGGGTTAGGCTTCCAGGACCCCGGCTAGGCAATTTTACAGGGCCGCCCGGTTCTTTTTTTTAACCAGCCCGGTTCTTTTTACACTTCCAGCTGGAGCTCAGCAGCGGCTTTTTGGACAAGATCACGCCGTGTTAGGCTTCCAGAGCCCCGGCTAAACAATTTTACCGGGTCGCCCGGTTCTTTTTTTAACCAGCCCGGTTCTTTTTACACTTCCAGCTGGAGCTCAGCAGCGGCTTTTTGCACAGTATCACGCCGGGTTAGGCTTCCAGGACCCCGGCTAGGCAATTTTACAGGGCCGCCCGGTTCTTTTTTTTAACCAGCCCGGTTCTTTTTACACTTCCAGCTGAAGCTCAGCAGCGGCTTTTTGGACAAGATCACGCCGTGTTAGGCTTCCAGAGCCCCGGCTAAGCAATTTTACCGGGTCGCCCGGTTCTTTTTTTTAACCAGCCCGGTTCTTTTTACACTTCCAGCTGGAGCTCAGCAGCGGCTTTTTGGACAAGATCACGCCGTGTTAGGCTTCCAGAACCCCGGCTAAGCAATTTTACCGGGTCGCCCGGTTCTTTTTTTAACCAGCCCGGTTCTTTTTACACATCCAGCTGGAGCTCAGCAGCGTGTAAAACATAAACCAAACGATGAAATTGGTTATTTCTTCATGTATAATGATCAACTCGATACTCCCTAGCCCCCAACAGCCCTTTTTTTCATAACACTTTAACCAGAGTGACGGGAGAGCGGCATTTCAGAAAACGTGCTTATCTCGGCGAGAAAAAGCGATTTCTTCCAGCTGGAGCTCACGAGCGGCTATTTGGACAAGATCACGCCTGGTTAGGCTTCCAGAGCCCCGGCTAAGCAATTTTAACGGGCTGCCCGGTTCTTTTTTTTAACCAGCCCGGTTCTTTTTACACTTCCAGCTGGAGCTCAGCAGCGGCTTTTTGGACAAGATCACGCCGTGTTAGGCTTCCAGAGCCCCGGCAAAGCAATTTTACCGGGTCGCCCGGTTCTTTTTTTTAACCAGCCCGGTTCTTTTTACACTTCCAGCTGGAGCTCAGCAGCGGCTTTTTGGACAAGATCAAGCCGTGTTATGCTTCCAGAGCCCCGGCTAAGCAATTTTACCGGGTCGCCCGGTTCTTTATTTACCCAGCCCGGTTCTTTTTACACTTCCAGCTGGAGCTCAGCAGCGGCTTTTTGGACAAGATCACGCCGTGTTAGGCTTCCAGAGCCCCGGCTAAGCAATTTTACCGGGTCGCCCGGTTCTTTTTTTTAACCAGCCCGGTTCTTTTTACACTTCCAGCTGGAGCTCAGCAGCGGCTTTTTGGACAAGATCACGCCGTGTTAGGCTTCCAGAGCCCCGGCTAAGCAATTTTACCGGGTCGCCCGGTTCTTTTTTTAACCAGCCCGGTTCTTTTTACACTTCCAGCTGGAGCTCAGCAGCGGCTTTTTGGACAAGATCACGCCGTGTTAGGCTTCCAGAGCCCCGGCTAAGCAATTTTACCGGGTCGCCCGGTTCTTTTTTTAACCAGCCCGGTTCTTTTTTTAACCAATCTGGTTCTTTTTACACTTCCAGCTGGAGCTCAGCAGCGTGTAAAACATAAACCAAACGATGAAATTGGTTATTTCTTCATTTATAATGATCAACTCGATACTCCCTAGCCCCCAACAGTTTTTTTTTTCATAACACTTTAACCAGAGTGACGGGAGAGCGGCATTTCAGAAAACGTGCTTATCTCGGCGAGAAAAAGCGATTTCGGCAATAAAATTTAAAACGCGTGTAAAACATAAACCAAACGATGAAATTGGTTATTTCTTCATGTATAATGATCAACTCGATACTCCCTAACCCCCAACAGCCTTTTTTTTCATAACACTTTAACCAGAGTGACGGGAGAGCGGCATTTCAGAAAACGTGCTTATCTCGGCGAGAAAAAGCGATTTCGGCAATAAAATTTAAAACGCGTGTAAAACATAAACCAAACGATGAAATTGGTTATTTCTTCATGTATAATGATCAACTCGATACTCCCTAGCCCCCAACAGCCTCTTTTTTTCATAACACTTTAACCAGAGTGACGGGAAAGCGGCATTTTAGAAAACGTGCTTATCTCGGCGAGAAAAAGCGATTTCGGCAATAAAATTTAAAACGCGTGTAAAACATAAACCAAACGATGAAATTGGTTATTTCTTCATGTATAATAATCAACTCGATACTCCCTAGCCCCCAACAGCCTTTTTTTTCATAACACTTTAACCAGAGTGACGGGAGAGCGGCATTTCAGAAAACGTGCTTATCTCGGCGAGAAAAAGCGATTTCGGCAATAAAATTTAAAACGCGTGTAAAACATAAACCAAACGATGAAATTGGTTATTTCTTCATGTATAATGATCAACTCGATACTCCCTAGCCCCCAACAGCCTTTTTTTTCATAACACTTTAACCAGAGTGACGGGAGAGCGGCATTTCAGAAAACGTGCTTATCTCGGCGAGAAAAAGCGATTTCGGCAATAAAATTTAAAACGCGTGTAAAACAAAACCAAACGATGAAATTGGTTATTTCTTCATGTATAATGATCAACTCGATACTCCCTAGCCCCCAACAGCCTTTTTTTTCATAACACTTTAACCAGAGTGACGGGAGAGCGGCATTTCAGAAAACGTGCTTATCTCGGCGAGAAAAAGCGATTTCGGCAATAAAATTTTAAATGCGTGTAAAACATAAACCAAACGATGAAATTGGTTATTTCTTCATGTATAATGATCAACTCGATACTTCCTAGCCCCCAACAGCCTTTTTTTTCATAACACTTTAACCAGAGTGACGGGAGAGCGGCATTTCAGAAAACGTGCTTATCTCGGCGAGAAAAAGCGATTTCGGCAATAAAATTTAAAACGCGTGTAAAACATAAACCAAACGATGAAATTGGTTATTTCTTCATGTATAATGATCAACTCGATACTCCCTAGCCCCCAACAGCCTTTTTTTTCATAACACTTTAACCAGAGTGACGGGAGAGCGGCATTTCAGAAAACGTGCTTATCTCGGCGAGAAAAAGCGATTTCGGCAATAAAATTTAAAACGCGTGTAAAACATAAACCAAACGATGAAATTGGTTATTTCTTCATGTATAATGATCAACTCGATACTCCCTAGCCCCCAACAGCCTTTTTTTTCATAACACTTTAACCAGAGTGACGGGAGAGCGGCATTTCAGAAAACGTGCTTATCTCGGCGAGAAAAAGCGATTTCGGCAATAAAATTTAAAACGCGTGTAAAACATAAACCAAACGATGAAATTGGTTATTTCTTCATGTATAATGATCAACTCGATACTCCCTAGCCCCCAACAGCCTTTTTTTTTTTTATAACACTTTAACCAGAGTGACAGGAGAGCGGCATTTCAGAAAACTTGCTTATCTCGGCGAGAAAAAGCGATTTCGGCAATAAAATTTAAAACGCGTGTAAAACATAAACCAAACGATGAAATTGGTTATTTCTTCATGTATAATGATCAACTCGATACTCCCTAGCCCCCAACAGCCTTTTTTTTCATAACACTTTAACCAGAGTGACGGGAGAGCGGCATTTCAGAAAACGTGCTTATCTCGGCGAGAAAAAGCGATTTCGGCAATAAAATTTAAAATGCGTGTAAAACATAAACCAAACGATGAAATTGGTTATTTCTTCATGTATAATGATCAACTCGATACTCCCTAGCCCCCAACAGCCTTTTTTTTCATAACACTTTAACCAGAGTGACGGGAGAGCGGCATTTCAGAAAACGTGCTTATCTCGGCGAGAAAAAGCGATTTCGACAATAAAATTTAAAACGCGTGTAAAATATAAACCAAACGATGAAATTGGTTATTTCTTCATGTATAATGATCAACTCGATACTCCCTAGCCCCCAACAGCCTTTTTTTTTATAACACTTTAACCAGAGTGACGGGAGAGCGGCATTTCAGAAAACGTGCTTATCTCGGCGAGAAAAAGCGATTTCGGCAATAAAATTTAAAACGCGTGTAAAACATAAACCAAACGATGAAATTGGTTATTTCTTCATGTATAATGATCAACTCGATACTCCCTAGCCCCCAACAGCCTTTTTTTTTTATAACACTTTAACCAGAGTGACGGGAGAGCGGCATTTCAGAAAACGTGCTTATCTCGGCGAGAAAAAGCGATTTCGGCAATAAAATTTAAAACGCGTGTAAAACATAAACCAAACGATGAAATTGGTTATTTCTTCATGTATAATGATCAACTCGATACTCCCTAGCCCCCAACAGCCTTTTTTTTCATAACACTTTAACCAGAGTGACGGGAGAGCGGCATTTCAGAAAACGTGCTTATCTCGGCGAGAAAAAGCGATTTCAGCAATAAAATTTAACGATGAAATTGGTTATTTCTTCATGTATAATGATCAACTCGATACTCCCTAGCCCCCAACAGCCTTTTTTTTCATAACACTTTAACCAGAGTGACGGGAGAGCGGCATTTCAGAAAACGTGCTTATCTCGGCGAGAAAAAGCGATTTCGACAATAAAATTTAAAACGCGTGTAAAACATAAACCAAACGATGAAATTGGTTATTTCTTCATGTATAATGATCAACTCGATACTCCCTAGCCCCCAACAGCCTTTTTTTTCATAACACTTTAACCAGAGTGACGGGAGAGCGGCATTTCAGAAAACTTGCTTATCTCGGTGAGAAAAAGCGATTTCGGCAATAAAATTTAAAACGCGTGTAAAACATAAACCAAACGATGAAATTGGTTTTTTCTTCATGTATAATGATCAACTCGATACTCCCTAGCCCCCAACAGCCTTTTTTTTCATAACACTTTAACCAGAGTGACGGGAGAGCGGCATTTCAGAAAACGTGCTTATCTCGGCGAGAAAAAGCGATTTCGGCAATAAAATTTAAAACGCGTGTAAAACATAAACCAAACGATGAAATGGGTTATTTCTTCATGTATAATGATCAACTCGATACTCCCTAACCCCCAACAGCCTTTTTTTTCATAACACTTTAACCAGAGTGACGGGAAGCGGCATTTCAGAAAACGTGCTTATCTCGGCGAGAAAGAGCGATTTCGGCAATAAAATTTAAAACGCGTGTATAACATAAACCAAACGATGAAATTGGTTATTTCTTCATGTATAATGATCAACTCGATACTCCCTAGCCCCCAACAGCCTTTTTTTTCATAACACTTTAACCAGAGTGACGGGAGAGCGGCATTTCAGAAAACGTGCTTATCTCGGCGAGAAAAAGCGATTTCGGCAATACAATTTAAAACGCGTGTAAAACATAAACCAAACGATGAAATTGGTTATTTCTTCATGTATAATGATCAACTCGATACTCCCTAGCCCCCAACAGCCTTTTTTTTCATAACACTTTAACCAGAGTGACGGGAGAGCGGCATTTCAGAAAACGTGCTTATCTCGGCGAGAAAAAGCGATTTCGGCAATAAAATTTAAAACGCGTGTAAAACATAAACCAAACGATGAAATTGGTTATTTCTTCATGTATAATGATCAACTCGATACTCCCTAGCCCCCAACAGCCTTTTTTTTCATAACACTTTAACCAGAGTGACGGGAGAGCGGCATTTCAGAAAACGTGCTTATCTCGGCGAGAAAAAGCGATTTCGGCAATAAAATTTAAAACGCGTGTAAAACATAAACCAAACGATGAAATTGGTTATTTCTTCATGTATAATGAACAACTCGATACTCCCTAGCCCCCAACAGCCTTTTTTTTCATAACACTTTAACCAGAGTGACGGGAGAGCGGCATTTCAGAAAACGTGCTTATCTCGGCGAGAAAAAGCGATTTCGGCAATAAAATTTAAAACGCGTGTAAAACATAAACCAAACGATGAAATTGGTTATTTCTTCATGTATAATGATCAACTCGATACTCCCTAGCCCCCAACAGCCTTTTTTTTCATAACACTTTAACCAGAGTGACGGGAGAGCGGCATTTCAGAAAACGTGCTTATCTCGGCGAGAAAAAGCGATTTCGGCAATAAAATTTAACGATGAAATTGGTTATTTCTTCATGTATAATGATCAACTCGATACTCCCTAGCCCCCAACAGCCTTTTTTTTCATAACACTTTAACCAGAGTGACGGGAGAGCGGCATTTCAGAAAACGTGCTTATCTCGGCGAGAAAAAGCGATTTCGACAATAAAATTTAAAACGCGTGTAAAACATAAACCAAACGATGAAATTGGTTATTTCTTCATGTATAATGATCAACTCGATACTCCCTAGCCCCCAACAGCCTTTTTTTTTTTATAACACTTTAACCAGAGTGACGGGAGAGCGGCATTTCAGAAAACGTGCTTATCTCGGCGAGAAAAAGCGATTTCGGCAATAAAATTTAAAACGCGTGTAAAACATAAACCAAACGATGAAATTGGTTATTTCTTCATGTATAATGATCAACTCGATACTCCCTAGCCCCCAACAGCCTTTTTTTTTTTATAACACTTTAACCAGAGTGACGGGAGAGCGGCATTTCAGAAAACGTGCTTATCTCGGCGAGAAAAAGCGATTTCGGCAATAAAATTTAAAACGCGTGTAAAACATAAACCAAACGATGAAATTGGTTATTTCTTCATGTATAATGATCAACTCGATACTCCCTAGCCCCCAACAGCCTTTTTTTTCATAACACTTTAACCAGAGTGACGGGAGAGCGGCATTTCAGAAAACGTGCTTATCTCGGCGAGAAAAAGCGATTTCAGCAATAAAATTTAACGATGAAATTGGTTATTTCTTCATGTATAATGATCAACTCGATACTCCCTAGCCCCCAACAGCCTTTTTTTTTTTATAACACTTTAACCAGAGTGACGGGAGAGCGGCATTTCAGAAAACGTGCTTATCTCGGCGAGAAAAAGCGATTTCGGCAATAAAATTTAAAACGCGTGTAAAACATAAACCAAACGATGAAATTGGTTATTTCTTCATGTATAATGATCAACTCGATACTCCCTAGCCCCCAACAGCCTTTTTTTTCATAACACTTTAACCAGAGTGACGGGAGAGCTGCATTTCAGAAAACGTGCTTATCTCGGCGAGAAAAAGCGATTTCAGCAATAAAATTTAACGATGAAATTGGTTATTTCTTCATGTATAATGATCAACTCGATACTCCCTAGCCCCCAACAGCCTTTTTTTTCATAACACTTTAACCAGAGTGACGGGAGAGCGGCATTTCAGAAAACGTGCTTATCTCGGCGAGAAAAAGCGATTTCGGCAATAAAATTTAAAACGCGTGTAAAACATAAACCAAACGATGAAATTGGTTATTTCTTCATGTATAATGATCAACTCGATACTCCCTAGCCCCCAACAGCCTTTTTTTTCACAACACTTTAACCAGAGTGACGGGAGAGCGGCATTTCAGAAAACGTGCTTATCTCGGCGAGAAAAAGCGATTTCGGCAATAAAATTTAAAACGCGTGTAAAACATAAACCAAACGATGAAATTGGTTATTTCTTCATGTATAATGATCAACTCGAGTCGAGCTCCAGGGAGAGAGGCTGATTTTTTGCTTTTTGAGGCCGACCGACGAACCGGCGCGGGGCGGACTCAAAAGCCCGCAGAGCCGTAGGCACTTAGAAAAGTTTCGCCTTTGGCTGTGAGCTCCAGGGGGAGAGGCTGGTTTTGCGTTATTTCAGGCCGGCTGGAGAACCGGCGCGGGTCGGACGCACAATCCCCGCAGAGCCGTGGGCACTTAGAAAATTTTCGCCAAGTTGGCTCTGACCGCCTGGTACCTAATATGGAAGTATAGAGGCCGACTTTCGGGCAAGATCACGCCGCGTTAGGCTTCCAGGACCCCGGCTAAGCAATTTTACCGGGCCGCCCGGTTCTTTTTTTGAACCAGCCCGGTTCTTTTTTTAACCAATCCGGTTCTTTTTACACTTCCAGCTGGAGCTCAGCAGCGTGTAAAACATAAACCAAACGATGAAATTGGTTATTTCTTCATTTATAATGATCAACTCGATACTCCCTAGCCCCCAACAGTTTTTTTTTTCATAACACTTTAACCAGAGTGACGGGAGAGCGGCATTTCAGAAAACGTGCTTATCTCGGCGAGAAAAAGCGATTTCGGCAATAAAATTTAAAACAAGTGTATAACATAAACCAAACGATGAAATTGGTTATTTCTTCATGTATAATGATCAACTCGATACTCCCTAGCCCCCAACAGCCTTTTTTTTCAAAACACTTTAACCACAGTGACGGGAGAGCGGCATTTCAGAAAACGTGCTTATCTCGGCGAGAAAAAGCGATTTCGGCAATAAAATTTAAAACGCGTGTAAAACATAAACCAAACGATGAAATGGGTTATTTCTTCATGTATAATGATCAACTCGATACTCCCTAGCCCCCAACAGCCTTTTTTTTCATAACACTTTAACCAGAGTGACGGGAGAGCGGCATTTCAGAAAACGTGCTTATCTCGGCGAGAAAAAGCGATTTCGGCAATAAAATTTAAAACGCGTGTAAAACATAAACCAAACGATGAAATTGGTTATTTCTTCATGTAAATGATCAACTCGATACTCCCTAGCCCCCAACAGCCTTTTTTTTCACAACACTTTAACCAGAGTGACGGGAGAGCGGCATTTCAGAAAACGTGCTTATCTCGGCGAGAAAAAGCGATTTCGGCAATAAAATTTAAAACGCGTGTAAAACATAAACCAAACGATGAAATTGGTTATTTCTTCATGTATAATGATCAACTCGATACTCCCTAGCCCCCAACAGCCTTTTTTTTCATAACACTTTAACCAGAGTGACGGGAGAGCGGCATTTCAGAAAACGTGCTTATCTCGGCGAGAAAAAGCGATTTCGGCAATAAAATTTAAAACGCGTGTAAAACATAAACCAAACGATGAAATTGGTTATTTCTTCATGTATAATGATAAACTCGATACTCCCTAGCCCCCAACAGCCTTTTTTTTCATAACACTTTAACCAGAGTGACGGGAGAGCGGCATTTCAGAAAACGTGCTTATCTCGGCGAGAAAAAGCGATTTCGGCAATAAAATTTAAAACGCGTGTAAAACATAAACCAAACGATGAAATTGGTTATTTCTTCATGTATAATGATCAACTCGATACTCCCTAGCCCCCAACAGCCTTTTTTTTCATAACACTTTAACCAGAGTGACGGGAGAGCGGCATTTCAGAAAACGTGCTTATCTCGGCGAGAAAAAGCGATTTCGGCAATAAAATTTAAAACGCGTGTAAAACATAAACCAAACGATGAAATGGGTTATTTCTTCATGTATAATGATCAACTCGATACTCCCTAGCCCCCAACAGCCTTTTTTTTCATAACACTTTAACCAGAGTGACGGGAGAGCGGCATTTCAGAAAACGTGCTTATCTCGGCGAGAAAAAGCGATTTCGGCAATAAAATTTAAAACGCGTGTAAAACATAAACCAAACGATGAAATTGGTTATTTCTTCATGTATAATGATCAACTCGATACTCCCTAGCCCCCAACAGCCTTTTTTTTCATAACACTTTAACCAGAGTGACGGGAGAGCGGCATTTCAGAAAACGTGCTTATCTCGGCGAGAAAAAGCGATTTCGGCAATAAAATTTAAAACGCGTGTAAAACATAAACCAAACGATGAAATTGGTTATTTCTTCATGTATAATGATCAACTCGATACTCCCTAGCCCCCAACAGCCTTTTTTTTCATAACACTTTAACCAGAGTGACGGGAGAGCGGCATTTCAGAAAACGTGCTTATCTCGGCGAGAAAAAGCGATTTCGGCAATAAAATTTAAAACACGTGTAAAACATAAACCAAACGATGAAATTGGTTATTTCTTCATGTATAATGATCAACTCGATACTCCCTAGCCCCCAACAGCCTTTTTTTTCATAACACTTTAACCAGAGTGACGGGAGAGCGGCATTTCAGAAAACGTGCTTATCTCGGCGAGAAAAAGCGATTTCGGCAATAAAATTTAAAACGCGTGTAAAACATAAACCAAACGATGAAATTGGTTATTTCTTCATGTATAATGATCAACTCGATACTCCCTAGCCCCCAACAGCCTTTTTTTTCATAACACTTTAACCAGAGTGACGGGAGAGCGGCATTTCAAAAAACGTGCTTATCTCGGCGAGAAAAAGCGATTTCGGCAATAAAATTTAAAACGCGTGTAAAACATAAACCAAACGATGAAATTGGTTATTTCTTCATGTATAATGATCAACTCGATACTCCCTAGCCCCCAACAGCCTTTTTTTTCATAACACTTTAACCAGAGTGACGGGAGAGCGGCATTTCAGAAAACGTGCTTATCTCGGCGAGAAAAAGCGATTTCGGCAATAAAATTTAAAACGCGTGTAAAACATAAACCAAACGATGAAATTGGTTATTTCTTCATGTATAATGATCAACTCGATACTCCCTAGCCCCCAACAGCCTTTTTTTTCATAACACTTTAACCAGAGTGACGGGAAGCGGCATTTCAGAAAACGTGCTCATCTCGGCGAGAAAAAGCGATTTCGGCAATAAAATTTAAAACGCGTGTAAAACATAAACCAAACGATGAAATGGGTTATTTCTTCATGTATAATGATCAACTCGATACTCCCTAGCCCCCAACAGCCTTTTTTTTCATAACACTTTAACCAGAGTGACGGGAGAGCGGCATTTCAGAAAACGTGCTTATCTCGGCGAGAAAAAGCGATTTCGGCAATAAAATTTAAAACGCGTGTAAAACATAAACCAAACGATGAAATTGGTTATTTCTTCATGTATAATGATCAACTCGATACTCCCTAGCCCCCAACAGCCTTTTTTTCCATAACACTTTAACCAGAGTGACGGGAGAGCGGCATTTCAGAAAACGTGCTTATCTCGGCGAGAAAAAGCGATTTCGGCAATAAAATTTAAAACGCGTGTAAAACATAAACCAAACGATGAAATTGGTTATTTCTTCATGTATAATGATCAACTCGATACTCCCTAGCCCCCAACGGCCTTTTTTTTCATAACACTTTAACCAGAGTGACGGGAGAGCGGCATTTCAGAAAACGTGCTTATCTCGGCAAGAAAAAGCGATTTCGGCAATAAAATTTAAAACGCGTGTAAAACATAAACCAAACGATGAAATTGGTTATTTCTTCATGTATAATGATCAACTCGATACTCCCTAGCCCCCAACAGCCTTTTTTTTCATAACACTTTAACCAGAGTGACGGGAGAGCGGCATTTCAGAAAACGTGCTTATCTCGGCGAGAAAAAGCGATTTCGGCAATAAAATTTAAAACGCGTGTAAAACATAAACCAAACGATGAAATTGGTTATTTCTTCATGTATAATGATCAACTCGATACTCCCTAGCCCCCAACAGCCTTTTTTTTCATAACACTTTAACCAGAGTGACGGGAGAGCGGCATTTCAGAAAACGTGCTTATCTCGGCGAGAAAAAGCGATTTCGGCAATAAAATTTAAAACGCGTGTAAAACATAAACCAAACGATGAAATTGGTTATTTCTTCATGTATAATGATCAACTCGATACTCCCTAGCCCCCAACAGCCTTTTTTTTCATAACACTTTAACCAGAGTGACGGGAGAGCGGCATTTCAGAAAACGTGCTTATCTCGGCGAGAAAAAGCGATTTCGGCAATAAAATTTAAAACGCGTGTAAAACATAAACCAAACGATGAAATTGGTTATTTCTTCATGTATAATGATCAACTCGAGTCGAGCTCCAGGGAGAGAGGCTGATTTTTCGCTTTTTGAGGCCGACCGACGAACCGGCGCGGGGCGGACTCAAAAGCCCGCAGAGCCGTAGGCACTTAGAAAAGTTTCGCCTTTGGCTGTGAGCTCCAGGGGGAGAGGCTGGTTTTGCGTTATTTCAGGCCGGCTGGAGAACCGGCGCGGGTCGGACGCACAATCCCCGCAGAGCCGTGGGCACTTAGAAAATTTTCGCCAAGTTGGCTCTGACCGCCTGGTACCTAATATGGAAGTATAGAGGCCGACTTTCGGGCAAGATCACGCCGCGTTAGGCTTCCAGGACCCCGGCTAAGCAATTTTACCGGGCCGCCCGGTTCTTTTTTTGAACCAGCCCGGTTCTTTTTACACTTCCAGCTGGAGCTCAGCAGCGGCTTTTGGCGCAAGATCACGCCGGGTTAGGCTTCCAGGACCTCGGCTAAGCAATTCTACCGGGCCGCCCGGTTCTTTTTTTTTAACCAGCCCGGTTCTTTTTACACTTCCAGCTGGAGCTCACGAGCGGCTTTTTGGACAAGATCACGCCGTGTTAGGCTTCCAGAGCCCCGGCTAAGCAATTTTACCGGCCTGCCCGGTTCTTTTTTTTTAACCAGCCCGGTTCTTTTTACACTTCCAGCTGGAGCTCAGCAGCGGCTTTTTGGACAAGATCACGCCGTGTTAGGCTTCCAGAGCCCCGGCTAAGCAATTTTACTGGCCTGCCCGGTTCTTTTTTTTAACCAGCCCGGTTCTTTTTACACTTCCAGCTGGAGCTCAGCAGCGGCTTTTTGGACAAGATCACGCCGTGTTAGGCTTCCAGAGCCCCGGCTAAGCAATTTTACCGGGTCGCCCGGTTCTTTTTTTAACCAGCCCGGTTCTTTTTACACTTCCAGCTGGAGCTCAGCAGCGGCTTTTTGCACAGTATCACGCCGGGTTAGGCTTCCAGGACCCCGGCTAGGCAATTTTACAGGGCCGCCCGGTTCTTTTTTTTAACCAGCCCGGTTCTTTTTACACTTCCAGCTGGAGCTCAGCAGCGGCCTTTTTGGACAAGATCACGCCGTGTTAGGCTTCCAGAACCCCGGCTAAGCAATTTTACCGGGTCGCCCGGTTCTTTTTTTAACCAGCCCGGTTCTTTTTACACATCCAGCTGGAGCTCAGCAGCGTGTAAAACATAAACCAAACGATGAAATTGGTTATTTCTTCATGTATAATGATCAACTCGATACTCCCTAGCCCCCAACAGCCCTTTTTTTCATAACACTTTAACCAGAGTGACGGGAGAGCGGCATTTCAGAAAACGTGCTTATCTCGGCGAGAAAAAGCGATTTCTTCCAGCTGGAGCTCACGAGCGGCTATTTGGACAAGATCACGCCTGGTTAGGCTTCCAGAGCCCCGGCTAAGCAATTTTAACGGGCCGCCCGGTTCTTTTTTTTAACCAGCCCGGTTCTTTTTACACTTCCAGCTGGAGCTCAGCAGCGGCTTTTTGGACAAGATCACGCCGTGTTAGGCTTCCAGAGCCCCGGCTAAGCAATTTTACCGGGTCGCCCGGTTCTTTTTTTAACCAGCCCGGTTCTTTTTTTAACCAATCCGGTTCTTTTTACACTTCCAGCTGGAGCTCAGCAGCGTGTAAAACATAAACCAAACGATGAAATTGGTTATTTCTTCATTTATAATGATCAACTCGATACTCCCTAGCCCCCAACATTTTTTTTTTCATAACACTTTAACCAGAGTGACGGGAGAGCGGCATTTCAGAAAACGTGCTTATCTCGGCGAGAAAAAGCGATTTCGGCAATAAAATTTAAAACGCGTGTAAAACATAAACCAAACGATGAAATTGGTTATTTCTTCATGTATAATGATCAACTCGATACTCCCTAGCCCCCAACAGCCTTTTTTTTCATAACACTTTAACCAGAGTGACGGGAGAGCGGCATTTCAGAAAACGTGCTTATCTCGGCGAGAAAAAGCGATTTCGGCAATAAAATTTAAAACGCGTGTAAAACATAAACCAAACGATGAAATTGGTTATTTCTTCATGTATAATGATCAACTCGATACTCCCTAGCCCCCAACAGCCTTTTTTTTCATAACACTTTAACCAGAGTGACGGGAGAGCGGCATTTCAGAAAACGTGCTTATCTCGGCGAGAAAAAGCGATTTCGGCAATAAAATTTAAAACGCATGTAAAACATAAACCAAACGATGAAATTGGTTATTTCTTCATGTATAATGATCAACTCGATACTCCCTAGCCCCCAACAGCCTTTTTTTTCATAACACTTTAACCAGAGTGACGGGAGAGCGGCATTTCAGAAAACGTGCTTATCTCGGCGAGAAAAAGCGATTTCGGCTATAAAATTTAAAACGCGTGTAAAACATAAACCAAACGATGAAATTGGTTATTTCTTCATGTATAATGATCAACTCGATACTCCCTAGCCCCCAACAGCCTTTTTTTTCATAACACTTTAACCAGAGTGACGGGAGAGCGGCATTTCAGAAAACGTGCTTATCTCGGCGAGAAAAAGCGATTTCGGCAATAAAATTTAAAACGCGTGTAAAACATAACCCAAACGATGAAATTGGTTATTTCTTCATGTATAATGATCAACTCGATACTCCCTAGCCCCCAACAGCCTTTTTTTTCACAACACTTTAACCAGAGTGACGGGAGAGCGGCATTTCAGAAAACGTGCTTATCTCGGCGAGAAAAAGCGATTTCGGCAATAAAATTTAAAACGCGTGTAAAACATAAACCAAACGATGAAATTGGTTATTTCTTCATGTATAATGATCAACTCGATACTCCCTAGCCCCCAACAGCCTTTTTTTTCATAACACTTTAACCAGAGTGACGGGAGAGCGGCATTTCAGAAAACGTGCTTATCTCGGCGAGAAAAAGCGATTTCGGCAATAAAATTTAAAACGCGTGTAAAACATAAACCAAACGATGAAATTGGTTATTTCTTCATGTATAATGATCAACTCGATACTCCCTAGCCCCCAACAGCCTTTTTTTTCATAACACTTTAACCAGAGTGACGGGAGAGCGGCATTTCAGAAAACGTGCTTATCTCGGCGAGAAAAAGCGATTTCGGCAATAAAATTTAAAACGCGTGTAAAACATAAACCAAACGATGAAATTGGTTATTTCTTCATGCATAATGATGAACTCGATACTCCCTAGCCCCCAACAGCCTTTTTTTTCATAACACTTTAACCAGAGTGACGGGAGAGCGGCATTTCAGAAAACGTGCTTATCTCGGCGAGAAAAAGCGATTTCGGCAATAAAATTTAAAACGCGTGTAAAACATAAACCAAACGATGAAATTGGTTATTTCTTCATGTATAATGATCAACTCGATACTCCCTAGCCCCCAACAGCCTTTTTTTTCATAACACTTTAACCAGAGTGACGGGAGAGCGGCATTTCAGAAAACGTGCTTATCTCGGTGAGAAAAAGCGATTTCGGCTATAAAATTTAAAACGCGTGTAAAACATAAACCAAACGATGAAATTGGTTATTTCTTCATGTATAATGATCAACTCGATACTCCCTAGCCCCCAACAGCCTTTTTTTTCATAACACTTTAACCAGAGTGACGGGAGAGCGGCATTTCAGAAAACGTGCTTATCTCGGCGAGAAAAAGCGATTTCGGCAATAAAATTTAAAACGCGTGTAAAACATAACCCAAACGATGAAATTGGTTATTTCTTCATGTATAATGATCAACTCGATACTCCCTAGCCCCCAACAGCCTTTTTTTTCACAACACTTTAACCAGAGTGACGGGAGAGCGGCATTTCAGAAAACGTGCTTATCTCGGCGAGAAAAAGCGATTTCGGCAATAAAATTTAAAACGCGTGTAAAACATAAACCAAACGATGAAATTGGTTATTTCTTCATGTATAATGATCAACTCGATACTCCCTAGCCCCCAACAGCCTTTTTTTTCATAACACTTTAACCAGAGTGACGGGAGAGCGGCATTTCAGAAAACGTGCTTATCTCGGCGAGAAAAAGCGATTTCGGCAATAAAATTTAAAACGCGTGTAAAACATAAACCAAACGATGAAATTGGTTATTTCTTCATGTATAATGATCAACTCGATACTCCCTAGCCCCCAACAGCCTTTTTTTTCATAACACTTTAACCAGAGTGACGGGAGAGCGGCATTTCAGAAAACGTGCTTATCTCGGCGAGAAAAAGCGATTTCGGCAATAAAATTTAAAACGCGTGTAAAACATAAACCAAACGATGAAATTGGTTATTTCTTCATGCATAATGATGAACTCGATACTCCCTAGCCCCCAACAGCCTTTTTTTTCATAACACTTTAACCAGAGTGACGGGAGAGCGGCATTTCAGAAAACGTGCTTATCTCGGCGAGAAAAAGCGATTTCGGCAATAAAATTTAAAACGCGTGTAAAACATAAACCAAACGATGAAATTGGTTATTTCTTCATGTATAATGATCAACTCGATACTCCCTAGCCCCCAACAGCCTTTTTTTTCATAACACTTTAACCAGAGTGACGGGAGAGCGGCATTTCAGAAAACGTGCTTATCTCGGCGAGAAAAAGCGATTTCGGCAATAAAATTTAAAACGCGTGTAAAACATAAACCAAACGATGAAATGGGTTATTTCTTCATGTATAATGATCAACTCGATACTCCCTAGCCCCCAACAGCCTTTTTTTTCACAACACTTTAACCAGAGTGACGGGAGAGCGGCATTTCAGAAAACGTGCTTATCTCGGCGAGAAAAAGCGATTTCGGCAATAAAATTTAAAACGCGTGTAAAACATAAACCAAACGATGAAATTGGTTATTTCTTCATGTATAATGATCAACTCGATACTCCCTAGCCCCCAACAGCCTTTTTTTTCACAACACTTTAACCAGAGTGACGGGAGAGCGGCATTTCAGAAAACGTGCTTATCTCGGCGAGAAAAAGCGATTTCGGCAATAAAATTTAAAACGCGTGTAAAACATAAACCAAACGATGAAATTGGTTATTTCTTCATGTATAATGATCAACTCGATACTCCCTAGCCCCCAACAGCCTTTTTTTTCATAACACTTTAACCAGAGTGACGGGAGAGCGGCATTTCAGAAAACGTGCTTATCTCGGTTAGAAAAAGCGATTTCGGCAATAAAATTTAAAACGCGTGTAAAACATAAACCAAACGATGAAATGGGTTATTTCTTCATGTATAATGATCAACTCGATACTCCCTAGCCCCCAACAGCCTTTTTTTTCATAACACTTTAACCAGAGTGACGGGAGAGCGGCATTTCAGAAAACGTGCTTATCTCGGCGAGAAAAAGCGATTTCGGCAATAAAATTTAAAACGCGTGTAAAACATAAACCAAACGATGAAATTGGTTATTTCTTCATGTATAATGATCAACTCGATACTCCCTAGCCCCCAACAGCCTTTTTTTTTATAACACTTTAACCAGAGTGACGGGAGAGCGGCATTTCAGAAAACGTGCTTATCTCGGCGAGAAAAAGCGATTTCGGCAATAAAATTTAAAACGCGTGTAAAACATAAACCAAACGATGAAATTGGTTATTTCTTCATGTATAATGATCAACTCGATACTCCCTAGCCCCCAACAGCCTTTTTTTTTCATAACACTTTAACCAGAGTGACGGGAGAGCGGCATTTCAGAAAACGTGCTTATCTCGGCGAGAAAAAAGCGATTTCGGCAATAAAATTTAAAACGCGTGTAAAACATAAACCAAACGATGAAATTGGTTATTTCTTCATGTATAATGATCAACTCGATACTCCCTAGCCCCCAACAGCCTTTTTTTTCATAACACTTTAACCAGAGTGACGGGAGAGCGGCATTTCAGAAAACGTGCTTATCTCGGCGAGAAAAAGCGATTTCGGCAATAAAATTTAAAACGCGTGTAAAACATAAACCAAACGATGAAATTGGTTATTTCTTCATGTATAATGATCAACTCGATACTCCCTAGCCCCCAACAGCCTTTTTTTTTCATAACACTTTAACCAGAGTGACGGGAGAGCGGCATTTCAGAAAACGTGCTTATCTCGGCGAGAAAAAGCGATTTCGGCAATAAAATTTAAAACGCGTGTAAAACATAAACCAAACAATGAAATTGGTTATTTCTTCATGTATAATGATCAACTCGATACTCCCTAGCCCCCAACAGCCTTTTTTTTCATAACACTTTAACCAGAGTGACGGGAGAGCGGCATTTCAGAAAACGTGCTTATCTCGGCGAGAAAAAGCGATTTCGGCAATAAAATTTAAAACGCGTGTAAAACATAAACCAAACGATGAAATTGGTTATTTCTTCATGTATAATGATCAACTCGATACTCCCTAGCCCCCAACAGCCTTTTTTTTCATAACACTTTAACCAGAGTGACGGGAGAGCGGCATTTCAGAAAACGTGCTTATCTCGGCGAGAAAAAGCGATTTCGGCAATAAAATTTAAAACGCGTGTAAAACATAAACCAAACGATGAAATTGGTTATTTCTTCATGTATAATGATCAACTCGATACTCCCTAGCCCCCAACAGCCTTTTTTTTCATAACACTTTAACCAGAGTGACGGGAGAGCGGCATTTCAGAAAACGTGTTATCTCGGCGAGAAAAAGCGATTTCGGCAATAAAATTTAAAACGCGTGTAAAACATAAACCAAACGATGAAATTGGTTATTTCTTCATGTATAATGATCAACTCGATACTCCCTAGCCCCCAACAGCCTTTTTTTTCATAACACTTTAACCAGAGTGACGGGAGAGCGGCATTTCAGAAAACGTGCTTATCTCGGCGAGAAAAAGCGATTTCGGCAATAAAATTTAAAACGCGTGTAAAACATAAACCAAACGATGAAATTGGTTATTTCTTCATGTATAATGATCAACTCGATACTCCCTAGCCCCCAACAGCCTTTTTTTTCATAACACTTTAACCAGAGTGACGGGAGAGCGGCATTTCAGAAAACGTGCTTATCTCGGCGAGAAAAAGCGATTTCGGCAATAAAATTTAAAACGCGTGTAAAACATAAACCAAACGATGAAATTGGTTATTTCTTCATGTATAATGATAAACTCGATACTCCTTAGCCCCCAACAGCCTTTTTTTTCATAACACTTTAACCAGAGTGACGGGAGAGCGGCATTTCAGAAAACGTGCTTATCTCGGCGAGAAAAAGCGATTTCGGCAATAAAATTTAAAACGCGTGTAAAACATAAACCAAACGATGAAATTGGTTATTTCTTCATGTATAATGATCAACTCGATACTCCCTAGCCCCCAACAGCCTTTTTTTTCATAACACTTTAACCAGAGTGACGGGAGAGCGGCATTTCAGAAAACGTGCTTATCTCGGCGAGAAAAAGCGATTTCGGCAATAAAATTTAAAACGCGTGTAAAACATAAACCAAACGATGAAATTGGTTATTTCTTCATGTATAATGATCAACTCGATACTCCCTAGCCCCCAACAGCCTTTTTTTTCATAACACTTTAACCAGAGTGACGGGAGAGCGGCATTTCAGAAAACGTGCTTATCTCGGCGAGAAAAAGCGATTTCGGCAATAAAATTTAAAACGCGTGTAAAACATAAACCAAACGATGAAATTGGTTATTTCTTCATGTATAATGATCAACTCGATACTCCCTAGCCCCCAACAGCCTTTTTTTTCATAACACTTTAACCAGAGTGACGGGAGAGCGGCATTTCAGAAAACGTGCTTATCTCGGCGAGAAAAAGCGATTTCGGCAATAAAATTTAAAACGCGTGTAAAACATAAACCAAACGATGAAATTGGTTATTTCTTCATGTATAATGATCAACTCGATACTCCCTAGCCCCCAACAGCCTTTTTTTTCATAACACTTTAACCAGAGTGACGGGAGAGCGGCATTTCAGAAAACGTGTTATCTCGGCGAGAAAAAGCGATTTCGGCAATAAAATTTAAAACGCGTGTAAGACATAAACCAAACGATGAAATTGGTTATTTCTTCATGTATAATGATCAACTCGATACTCCCTAGCCCCCAACAGCCTTTTTTTTCATAACACTTTAACCAGAGTGACGGGAGAGCGGCATTTCAGAAAACGTGCTTATCTCGGCGAGAAAAAGCGATTTCGGCAATAAAATTTAAAACGCGTGTAAAACATAAACCAAACGATGAAATTGGTTATTTCTTCATGTATAATGATCAACTCGATACTCCCTAGCCCCCAACAGCCTTTTTTTTCATAACACTTTAACCAGAGTGACGGGAGAGCGGCATTTCAGAAAACGTGCTTATCTCGGCGAGAAAAAGCGATTTCGGCAATAAAATTTAAAACGCGTGTAAAACATAAACCAAACGATGAAATTGGTTATATCTTCATGTATAATGATAAACTCGATACTCCTTAGCCCCCAACAGCCTTTTTTTTCATAACACTTTAACCAGAGTGACGGGAGAGCGGCATTTCAGAAAACGTGCTTATCTCGGCGAGAAAAAGCGATTTCGGCAATAAAATTTAAAACGCGTGTAAAACATAAACCAAACGATGAAATTGGTTATTTCTTCATGTATAATGATCAACTCGATACTCCCTAGCCCCCAACAGCCTTTTTTTTCATAACACTTTAACCAGAGTGACGGGAGAGCGGCATTTCAGAAAACGTGCTTATCTCGGCGAGAAAAAGCGATTTCGGCAATAAAATTTAAAACGCGTGTAAAACATAAACCAAACGATGAAATTGGTTATTTCTTCATGTATAATGATCAACTCGAGTCGAACTCCAGGGAGAGAGGCTGATTTTTCGCTTTTTGAGGCCGACCGACGAACCGGCGCGGGGCGGTCTCAAAAGCCCGCAGAGCCGTAGGCACTTAGAAAAGTTTCGCCTTTGGCTGTGAGCTCCAGGGGGAGAGGCTGGTTTTGCGTTATTTCAGGCCGGCTAGAGAACCGGCGCGGGTCGGACGCACAATCCCCGCAGAGCCGTGGGCACTTAGAAAATGTTCGCCAAGTTGGTTCTGAGCGCCTGGTACCTAATATGGAAGTATAGAGGCCGACTTTTGGGCAAGATCACGCCGCGTTAGGCTTCCAGGACCCCGGCTAAGCAATTTTACCGGGCCGCCCGGTTCTTTTTTTTTAACCAGCCCGGTTCTTTTTACACTTCCAGCTGGAGCTCAGCAGCGGCTTTTTGCGCAAGATCACGCTGGGTTAGGCTTCCAGGACCTCGGCTAAGCAATTCTACCGGGCCGCCCGGTTCTTTTTTTGAACCAGCCCGGTTCTTTTTACACTTCCAGCTGGAGCTCACGAGCGGCTTTTTGGACAAGAACACGCCGTGTTAGGCTTCCAGAGCCCCGGCTAAGCAATTTTACCGGCCCGCCTGTTTCTTTTTTTTTAACCAGCCCGGTTCTTTTTACACTTCCAGCTGGAGCTCAGCAGCAGCTTTTTGGACAATATCACGCCGGGTTAAGCTTCCAGGACCCCGGCTAAGCAATTTTACCGGGCCGCCCTGTTCTTTTTTTTAACCAGCCAGGTTCTTTTTACACTTCCAGCTGGAGCTCACGAGCGGCTTTTTGGACAAGATCACGCCTGGTTAGGCTTCCAGAGCCCCGGCTAAGCAATTTTAAAGGCCCGCCCGGTTCTTTTTTTTAACCAGCCCAGTTCTTTTTACACTTCCAGCTGGAGCTCAGCAGCGGCTTTTTGGACAAGATCACGCCGTGTTAGGCTTCCAGAGCCCCGGCTAAGCAATTTTACCGGGTCGCCCGGTTCTTTTTTTAACCAGCCCGGTTCTTTTTTTAACCAGCCCGGTTCTTTTGACACTTCCAGCTGGAGCTCAGCAGCGGCTTTTTGCACAGTATCACGCCGGGTTAGGCTTTCAGGACCCTGGCTAAGCAATTTTACCGGGCCGCCCGGTTCTTTTTTTTAACCAGCCCGGTTCTTTTTACACTTCCAGCTGGAGCTCAGCAGCGGCTTTTTGGACAAGATCACGCCGTGTTAGGCTGCCAGAGCCCCGGCTAAGCAATTTTACCGGGTCGCCCGGTTCCTTTTTTTAACATGCCCGGTTGTTTTTACACTTCCAGCTGGAGCTCAGCAGCGGCTTTTTGGACAAGATCACGCCGTGTTAGGCTTCCAGAGCCCCGGCTAAGCAATTTTACCGGGTCGCCCGGTTCTTTTTTTAACCAGCCCGGTTCTTTTTACACTTCCAGCTGGAGCTCAGCAGCGGCTTTTTGGACAAGACCACGCCGTGTTAGGCTTCCAGAGCCCCGGCTAAGCAATTTTACCGGGTCGCCCGGTTCTTTTTTTAACCAGCCCGGTTCTTTTTTTAACCAGCCCGGTTCTTTTTACACTTCCAGCTGGAGCTCAGCAGCGTGTAAAACATAAACCAAACGATGAAATTGGTTATTTCTTCATTTATAATGATCAACTCGATACTCCCTAGCCCCCAACAGCCTTTTTTTTCATAACACTTTAACCAGAGTGACGGGAGAGCGGCATTTCAGAAAACGTGCTTATCTCGGCGAGAAAAAGCGATTTCGGCAATAAAATTTAAAACGCGTGTAAAACATAAACCAAACGATGAAATTGGTTATTTTTTCATGTATAATGATCAACTCGATACTCCCCAGCCCCCAACAGCCTTTTTTTTCATAACACTTTAACCAGAGTGACGGGAGAGCGGCATTTCAGAAAACGTGCTTATCTCGGCGAGAAAAAGCGATTTCGGCAATAAAATTTAAAACGCGTGTAAAACATAAACCAAACGATGAAATTGGTTATTTCTTCATGTATAATGATCAACTCGATACTTCCTAGCCCCCAACAGCCTTTTTTTTTCATAACACTTTAACCAGAGTGACGGGAGAGCGGCATTTCAGAAAACGTGCTTATCTCGGCGAGAAAAAGCGATTTCGGCAATAAAATTTAAAACGCGTGTAAAACATAAACCAAATGATGAAATTGGTTATTTCTTCATGTTTAATGATCAACTCGATACTCCCTAGCCCCCAACAGCCTTTTTTTTCATAACATTTAACCAGAGTGACGGGAGAGCGGCATTTCAGAAAACGTGCTTATCTCGGCGAGAAAAAGCGATTTCGGCAATAAAATTTAAAACGCGTGTAAAACATAAACCAAACGATGAAATTGGTTATTTCTTCATGTATAATGATCAACTCGAGTCGAGCTCCAGGGAGAGAGGCTGATTTTTCGCTTTTTGAGGCCGACCGACGAACCGGCGCGGGGCGGTCTCAAAAGCCCGCAGAGCCGTAGGCACTTAGAAAAGTTTCGCCTTTGGCTGTGAGCTCCAGGGGGAGAGGCTGGTTTTGCGTTATTTCAGGCCGGCTAGAGAACCGGCGCAGGTCGGACGCACAATCCCCGCAGAACCGTGGGCACTTAGAAAATTTTCGCCAAGTTGGCTCTGAGCGCCTGGTACCTAATATGGAAGTATAGAGGCCGACTTTCGGGCAAGATCACGCCGCGTTAGGCTTCCAGGACCCCGGCTAAGCAATTTTACCGGGCCGCCCGGTTCTTTTTTTGAACCAGCCCGGTTCTTTTTACACTTCCAGCTGGAGCTCAGCAGCGGCTTTTTGCGCAAGATCACGCCGGTTTAGGCTTCCAGGACCTCGGCTAAGCAATTCTACCGGGCCGCCCGGTTCTTTTTTTGAACCAGCCCGGTTCTTTTTACACTTCCAGCTGGAGCTCACGAGCGGCTTTTTGGATAGAACACGCCGTGTTAGGCTTCCAGAGCCCCGGCTAAGCAATTTTACCGGCCCGCCTGGTTCTTTTTTTTAACCAGCCCGGTTCTTTTTACACTTCCAGCTGGAGCTCAGCAGCAGCTTTTTGGACAATATCACGCCGGGTTAAGCTTCCAGGACCCCGGCTAAGCAATTTTACCGGGCCGCCCTGTTCTTTTTTTTAACCAGCCAGGTTCTTTTTACACTTCCAGCTGGAGCTCACGAGCGGCTTTTTGGACAAGATCACGCCTGGTTAGGCTTCCAGAGCCCCGGCTAAGCAATTTTAAAGGCCCGCCCGGTTCTTTTTTTTTAACCAGCCCAGTTCTTTTTACACTTCCAGCTGGAGCTCAGCAGTGGCTTTTTGGACAAGATCACGCCGTGTTAGGCTTCCAGAGCCCCGGCTAAGCAATTTTACCGGATCGCCCGGTTCTTTTTTTAACCAGCCCGGTTCTTTTTTTAACCAATCCGGTTCTTTTTACACTTCCAGCTGGAGCTCAGCAGCGTGTAAAACATAAACCAAACGATGAAATTGATTATTTCTTCATGTATAATGATCAACTCGATACTCCCTAGCCCCCAACAGCCTTTTTTTTCATAACACTTTAACCAGAGTGACGGGAGAGCGGCATTTCAGAAAACGTGCTTATCTCGGCGAGAAAAAGCGATTTCGGCAATAAAATTTAAAACGCGTGTAAAACATAAACCAAACGATGAAATTGGTTATTTCTTCATGTATAATGATCAACTCGATACTCCCTAGCCCCCAACAGCCTTTTTTTTTCATAACACTTTAACCAGAGTGACGGGAGAGCGGCATTTCAGAAAACGTGCTTATCTCGGCGAGAAAAAGCGATTTCGGCAATAAAATTTAAAACGCGTGTAAAACATAAACCAAACGATGAAATTGGTTATTTCTTCATGTATAATGATCAACTCGATACTCCCCAGCCCCCAACAGCCTTTTTTTTCATAACACTTTAACCAGAGTGACGGGAGAGCGGCATTTCAGAAAACGTGCTTATCTCGGCGAGAAAAAGCGATTTCGGCAATAAAATTTAAAACGCGTGTAAAACATAAACCAAACGATGAAATTGGTTATTTCTTCATGTATAATGATCAACTCGATACTTCCTAGCCCCCAACAGCCTTTTTTTTTCATAACACTTTAACCAGAGTGACGGGAGAGCGGCATTTCAGAAAACGTGCTTATCTCGGCGAGAAAAAGCGATTTCGGCAATAAAATTTAAAACGCGTGTAAAACATAAACCAAATGATGAAATTGGTTATTTCTTCATGTTTAATGATCAACTCGATACTCCCTAGCCCCCAACAGCCTTTTTTTTCATAACACTTTAACCAGAGTGACGGGAGAGCGGCATTTCAGAAAACGTGTTATCTCGGCGAGAAAAAGCGATTTCGGCAATAAAATTTAAAACGCGTGTAAAACATAAACCAAACGATGAAATTGGTTATTTCTTCATGTATAATGATCAACTCGATACTCCCTAGCCCCCAACAGCCTTTTTTTTTCATAACACTTTAACCAGAGTGACGGGAGAGCGGCATTTCAGAAAACGTGCTTATCTCGGCGAGAAAAAGCGATTTCGGCAATAAAATTTAAAACGCGTGTAAAACATAAACCAAACGATGAAATTGGTTATTTCTTCATGTATAATGATCAACTCGATACTCCCTAGCCCCCAACAGCCTTTTTTTTCATAACACTTTAACCAGAGTGACGGGAGAGCGGCATTTCAGAAAACGTGCTTATCTCGGCGAGAAAAAAGCGATTTCGGCAATAAAATTTAAAACGCGTGTAAAACATAAACCAAACGATGAAATTGGTTATTTCTTCATGTATAATGATCAACTCGATACTCCCTAGCCCCCAACAGCCTTTTTTTTCATAACACTTTAACCAGAGTGACGGGAGAGCGGCATTTCAGAAAACGTGCTTATCTCGGCGAGAAAAAGCGATTTCGGCAATAAAATTTAAAACGCGTGTAAAACATAAACCAAACGATGAAATTGGTTATTTCTTCATGTATAATGATCAACTCGATACTCCCTAGCCCCCAACAGCCTTTTTTTTTCATAACACTTTAACCAGAGTGACGGGAGAGCGGCATTTCAGAAAACGTGCTTATCTCGGCGAGAAAAAGCGATTTCGGCAATAAAATTTAAAACGCGTGTAAAACATAAACCAAACAATGAAATTGGTTATTTCTTCATGTATAATGATCAACTCGATACTCCCTAGCCCCCAACAGCCTTTTTTTTCATAACACTTTAACCAGAGTGACGGGAGAGCGGCATTTCAGAAAACGTGCTTATCTCGGCGAGAAAAAGCGATTTCGGCAATAAAATTTAAAACGCGTGTAAAACATAAACCAAACGATGAAATTGGTTATTTCTTCATGTATAATGATCAACTCGATACTCCCTAGCCCCCAACAGCCTTTTTTTTCATAACACTTTAACCAGAGTGACGGGAGAGCGGCATTTCAGAAAACGTGCTTATCTCGGCGAGAAAAAGCGATTTCGGCAATAAAATTTAAAACGCGTGTAAAACATAAACCAAACGATGAAATTGGTTATTTCTTCATGTATAATGATCAACTCGATACTCCCTAGCCCCCAACAGCCTTTTTTTTCATAACACTTTAACCAGAGTGACGGGAGAGCGGCATTTCAGAAAACGTGCTTATCTCGGCGAGAAAAAGCGATTTCGGCAATAAAATTTAAAACGCGTGTAAAACATAAACCAAACGATGAAACGATGGCTAAGCAATTTTACCGGGTCGCCCGGTTCTTTTTTTAACCAGCCCGGTTCTTTTTACACTTCCAGCTGGAGCTCAGCAGCGGCTTTTTGCACAGTATCACGCCGGGTTAGGCTTCCAGGACCCCGGCTAGGCAATTTTACAGGGCCGCCCGGTTCTTTTTTTTAACCAGCCCGGTTCTTTTTACACTTCCAGCTGGAGCTCAGCAGCGGCTTTTTGGACAAGATCACGCCGTGTTAGGCTTCCAGAGCCCCGGCTAAACAATTTTACCGGGTCGCCCGGTTCTTTTTTTAACCAGCCCGGTTCTTTTTACACTTCCAGCTGGAGCTCAGCAGCGGCTTTTTGCACAGTATCACGCCGGGTTAGGCTTCCAGGACCCCGGCTAGGCAATTTTACAGGGCCGCCCGGTTCTTTTTTTTAACCAGCCCGGTTCTTTTTACACTTCCAGCTGGAGCTCAGCAGCGGCTTTTTGGACAAGATCACGCCGTGTTAGGCTTCCAGAGCCCCGGCTAAGCAATTTTACCGGGTCGCCCGGTTCTTTTTTTTAACCAGCCCGGTTCTTTTTACACTTCCAGCTGGAGCTCAGCAGCGGCTTTTTGGACAAGATCACGCCGTGTTAGGCTTCCAGAACCCCGGCTAAGCAATTTTACCGGGTCGCCCGGTTCTTTTTTTAACCAGCCCGGTTCTTTTTACACATCCAGCTGGAGCTCAGCAGCGTGTAAAACATAAACCAAACGATGAAATTGGTTATTTCTTCATGTATAATGATCAACTCGATACTCCCTAGCCCCCAACAGCCCTTTTTTTCATAACACTTTAACCAGAGTGACGGGAGAGCGGCATTTCAGAAAACGTGCTTATCTCGGCGAAAAAAGCGATTTCTTCAAGCTGGAGCTCACGAGCGGCTATTTGGACAAGATCACGCCTGGTTAGGCTTCCAGAGCCCCGGCTAAGCAATTTTAACGGGCCGCCCGGTTCTTTTTTTTAACCAGCCCGGTTCTTTTTACACTTCCAGCTGGAGCTCAGCAGCGGCTTTTTGGACAAGATCACGCCGTGTTAGGCTTCCAGAGCCCCGGCAAAGCAATTTTACCGGGTCGCCCGGTTCTTTTTTTTAACCAGCCCGGTTCTTTTTACACTTCCAGCTGGAGCTCAGCAGCGGCTTTTTGGACAAGATCACGCCGTGTTATGCTTCCAGAGCCCCGGCTAAGCAATTTTACCGGGTCGCCCGGTTCTTTATTTACCCAGCCCGGTTCTTTTTACACTTCCAGCTGGAGCTCAGCAGCGGCTTTTTGGACAAGATCACGCCGTGTTAGGCTTCCAGAGCCCCGGCTAAGCAATTTTACCGGGTCGCCCGGTTCTTTTTTTTAACCAGCCCGGTTCTTTTTACACTTCCAGCTGGAGCTCAGCAGCGGCTTTTTGGACAAGATCACGCCGTGTTAGGCTTCCAGAGCCCCGGCTAAGCAATTTTACCGGGTCGCCCGGTTCTTTTTTTAACCAGCCCGGTTCTTTTTTTAACCAATCCGGTTCTTTTTACACTTCCAGCTGGAGCTCAGCAGCGTGTAAAACATAAACCAAACGATGAAATTGGTTATTTCTTCATTTATAATGATCAACTCGATACTCCCTAGCCCCCAACAGTTTTTTTTTTCATAACACTTTAACCAGAGTGACGGGAGAGCGGCATTTCAGAAAACGTGCTTATCTCGGCGAGAAAAAGCGATTTCGGCAATAAAATTTAAAACGCGTGTAAAACATAAACCAAACGATGAAATTGGTTATTTCTTCATGTATAATGATCAACTCGATACTCCCTAGCCCTCAACAGCCTTTTTTTTCATAACACTTTAACCAGAGTGACGGGAGAGCGGCATTTCAGAAAACGTGCTTATCTCGGCGAGAAAAAGCGATTTCGGCAATAAAATTTAAAACGCGTGTAAAACATAAACCAAACGATGAAATTGGTTATTTCTTCATGTATAATGATCAACTCGATACTCCCTAGCCCCCAACAGCCTTTTTTTTTCATAACACTTTAACCAGAGTGACGGGAGAGCGGCATTTCAGAAAAAGTGCTTATCTCGGCGAGAAAAAGCGATTTCGGCAATAAAATTTAAAACGCGTGTAAAACATAAACCAAACGATGAAATTGGTTATTTCTTCATGTATAATGATCAACTCGATACTCCCTAGCCCCCAACAGCCTTTTTTTTCATAACACTTTAACCAGAGTGACGGGAGAGCGGCATTTCAGAAAACGTGCTTATCTCGGCGAGAAAAAGCGATTTCGGCAATAAAATTTAAAACGCGTGTAAAACATAAACCAAACGATGAAATTGGTTATTTCTTCATGTATAATGATCAACTCGATACTCCCTAGCCCCCAACAGCCTTTTTTTTCATAACACTTTAACCAGAGTGACGGGAGAGCGGCATTTCAGAAAACGTGCTTATCTCGGCGAGAAAAAGCGATTTCGGCAATAAAATTTAAAACGCGTGTAAAACATAAACCAAACGATGAAATTGGTTATTTCTTCATGTATAATGATCAACTCGATACTCCCTAGCCCCCAACAGCCTTTTTTTTCATAACACTTTAACCAGAGTGACGGGAGAGCGGCATTTCAGAAAACGTGCTTATCTCGGCGAGAAAAAGCGATTTCGGCAATAAAATTTAAAACGCGTGTAAAACATAAACCAAACGATGAAATTGGTTATTTCTTCATGTATAATGATCAACTCGATACTCCCTAGCCCCCAACAGCCTTTTTTTTCATAACACTTTAACCAGAGTGACGGGAGAGCGGCATTTCAGAAAACGTGTTATCTCGGCGAGAAAAAGCGATTTCGGCAATAAAATTTAAAACGCGTGTAAAACATAAACCAAACGATGAAATTGGTTATTTCTTCATGTATAATGATCAACTCGATACTCCCTAGCCCCCAACAGCCTTTTTTTTCATAACACTTTAACCAGAGTGACGGGAGAGCGGCATTTCAGAAAACGTGCTTATCTCGGCGAGAAAAAGCGATTTCGGCAATAAAATTTAAAACGCGTGTAAAACATAAACCAAACGATGAAATTGGTTATTTCTTCATGTATAATGATCAACTCGATACTCCCTAGCCCCCAACAGCCTTTTTTTTCATAACACTTTAACCAGAGTGACGGGAGAGCGGCATTTCAGAAAACGTGCTTATCTCGGCGAGAAAAAGCGATTTCGGCAATAAAATTTAAAACGCGTGTAAAACATAAACCAAACGATGAAATTGGTTATATCTTCATGTATAATGATAAACTCGATACTCCTTAGCCCCCAACAGCCTTTTTTTTCATAACACTTTAACCAGAGTGACGGGAGAGCGGCATTTCAGAAAACGTGCTTATCTCGGCGAGAAAAAGCGATTTCGGCAATAAAATTTAAAACGCGTGTAAAACATAAACCAAACGATGAAATTGGTTATTTCTTCATGTATAATGATCAACTCGATACTCCCTAGCCCCCAACAGCCTTTTTTTTCATAACACTTTAACCAGAGTGACGGGAGAGCGGCATTTCAGAAAACGTGCTTATCTCGGCGAGAAAAAGCGATTTCGGCAATAAAATTTAAAACGCGTGTAAAACATAAACCAAACGATGAAATTGGTTATTTCTTCATGTATAATGATCAACTCGAGTCGAACTCCAGGGAGAGAGGCTGATTTTTCGCTTTTTGAGGCCGACCGACGAACCGGCGCGGGGCGGTCTCAAAAGCCCGCAGAGCCGTAGGCACTTAGAAAAGTTTCGCCTTTGGCTGTGAGCTCCAGGGGGAGAGGCTGGTTTTGCGTTATTTCAGGCCGGCTAGAGAACCGGCGCGGGTCGGACGCACAATCCCCGCAGAGCCGTGGGCACTTAGAAAATGTTCGCCAAGTTGGTTCTGAGCGCCTGGTACCTAATATGGAAGTATAGAGGCCGACTTTTGGGCAAGATCACGCCGCGTTAGGCTTCCAGGACCCCGGCTAAGCAATTTTACCGGGCCGCCCGGTTCTTTTTTTTGAACCAGCCCGGTTCTTTTTACACTTCCAGCTGGAGCTCAGCAGCGGCTTTTTGCGCAAGATCACGCTGGGTTAGGCTTCCAGGACCTCGGCTAAGCAATTCTACCGGGCCGCCCGGTTCTTTTTTTGAACCAGCCCGGTTCTTTTTACACTTCCAGCTGGAGCTCACGAGCGGCTTTTTGGACAAGAACACGCCGTGTTAGGCTTCCAGAGCCCCGGCTAAGCAATTTTACCGGCCCGCCTGTTTCTTTTTTTTTAACCAGCCCGGTTCTTTTTACACTTCCAGCTGGAGCTCAGCAGCAGCTTTTTGGACAATATCACGCCGGGTTAAGCTTCCAGGACCCCGGCTAAGCAATTTTACCGGGCCGCCCTGTTCTTTTTTTTAACCAGCCAGGTTCTTTTTACACTTCCAGCTGGAGCTCACGAGCGGCTTTTTGGACAAGATCACGCCTGGTTAGGCTTCCAGAGCCCCGGCTAAGCAATTTTAAAGGCCCGCCCGGTTCTTTTTTTTAACCAGCCCAGTTCTTTTTACACTTCCAGCTGGAGCTCAGCAGCGGCTTTTTGGACAAGATCACGCCGTGTTAGGCTTCCAGAGCCCCGGCTAAGCAATTTTACCGGGTCGCCCGGTTCTTTTTTTAACCAGCCCGGTTCTTTTTTTAACCAGCCCGGTTCTTTTGACACTTCCAGCTGGAGCTCAGCAGCGGCTTTTTGCACAGTATCACGCCGGGTTAGGCTTTCAGGACCCTGGCTAAGCAATTTTACCGGGCCGCCCGGTTCTTTTTTTTAACCAGCCCGGTTCTTTTTACACTTCCAGCTGGAGCTCAGCAGCGGCTTTTTGGACAAGATCACGCCGTGTTAGGCTGCCAGAGCCCCGGCTAAGCAATTTTACCGGGTCGCCCGGTTCCTTTTTTTAACATGCCCGGTTGTTTTTACACTTCCAGCTGGAGCTCAGCAGCGGCTTTTTGGACAAGATCACGCCGTGTTAGGCTTCCAGAGCCCCGGCTAAGCAATTTTACCGGGTCGCCCGGTTCTTTTTTTAACCAGCCCGGTTCTTTTTACACTTCCAGCTGGAGCTCAGCAGCGGCTTTTTGGACAAGATCACGCCGTGTTAGGCTTCCAGAGCCCCGGCTAAGCAATTTTACCGGGTCGCCCGGTTCTTTTTTTAACCAGCCCGGTTCTTTTTTTAACCAGCCCGGTTCTTTTTACACTTCCAGCTGGAGCTCAGCAGCGTGTAAAACATAAACCAAACGATGAAATTGGTTATTTCTTCATTTATAATGATCAACTCGATACTCCCTAGCCCCCAACAGCCTTTTTTTTCATAACACTTTAACCAGAGTGACGGGAGAGCGGCATTTCAGAAAACGTGCTTATCTCGGCGAGAAAAAGCGATTTCGGCAATAAAATTTAAAACGCGTGTAAAACATAAACCAAACGATGAAATTGGTTATTTTTTCATGTATAATGATCAACTCGATACTCCCCAGCCCCCAACAGCCTTTTTTTTCATAACACTTTAACCAGAGTGACGGGAGAGCGGCATTTCAGAAAACGTGCTTATCTCGGCGAGAAAAAGCGATTTCGGCAATAAAATTTAAAACGCGTGTAAAACATAAACCAAACGATGAAATTGGTTATTTCTTCATGTATAATGATCAACTCGATACTTCCTAGCCCCCAACAGCCTTTTTTTTTCATAACACTTTAACCAGAGTGACGGGAGAGCGGCATTTCAGAAAACGTGCTTATCTCGGCGAGAAAAAGCGATTTCGGCAATAAAATTTAAAACGCGTGTAAAACATAAACCAAATGATGAAATTGGTTATTTCTTCATGTTTAATGATCAACTCGATACTCCCTAGCCCCCAACAGCCTTTTTTTTCATAACATTTAACCAGAGTGACGGGAGAGCGGCATTTCAGAAAACGTGCTTATCTCGGCGAGAAAAAGCGATTTCGGCAATAAAATTTAAAACGCGTGTAAAACATAAACCAAACGATGAAATTGGTTATTTCTTCATGTATAATGATCAACTCGAGTCGAGCTCCAGGGAGAGAGGCTGATTTTTCGCTTTTTGAGGCCGACCGACGAACCGGCGCGGGGCGGTCTCAAAAGCCCGCAGAGCCGTAGGCACTTAGAAAAGTTTCGCCTTTGGCTGTGAGCTCCAGGGGGAGAGGCTGGTTTTGCGTTATTTCAGGCCGGCTAGAGAACCGGCGCAGGTCGGACGCACAATCCCCGCAGAACCGTGGGCACTTAGAAAATTTTCGCCAAGTTGGCTCTGAGCGCCTGGTACCTAATATGGAAGTATAGAGGCCGACTTTCGGGCAAGATCACGCCGCGTTAGGCTTCCAGGACCCCGGCTAAGCAATTTTACCGGGCCGCCCGGTTCTTTTTTTGAACCAGCCCGGTTCTTTTTACACTTCCAGCTGGAGCTCAGCAGCGGCTTTTTGCGCAAGATCACGCCGGTTTAGGCTTCCAGGACCTCGGCTAAGCAATTCTACCGGGCCGCCCGGTTCTTTTTTTGAACCAGCCCGGTTCTTTTTACACTTCCAGCTGGAGCTCACGAGCGGCTTTTTGGATAGAACACGCCGTGTTAGGCTTCCAGAGCCCCGGCTAAGCAATTTTACCGGCCCGCCTGGTTCTTTTTTTTAACCAGCCCGGTTCTTTTTACACTTCCAGCTGGAGCTCAGCAGCAGCTTTTTGGACAATATCACGCCGGGTTAAGCTTCCAGGACCCCGGCTAAGCAATTTTACCGGGCCGCCCTGTTCTTTTTTTTAACCAGCCAGGTTCTTTTTACACTTCCAGCTGGAGCTCACGAGCGGCTTTTTGGACAAGATCACGCCTGGTTAGGCTTCCAGAGCCCCGGCTAAGCAATTTTAAAGGCCCGCCCGGTTCTTTTTTTTTAACCAGCCCAGTTCTTTTTACACTTCCAGCTGGAGCTCAGCAGTGGCTTTTTGGACAAGATCACGCCGTGTTAGGCTTCCAGAGCCCCGGCTAAGCAATTTTACCGGATCGCCCGGTTCTTTTTTTAACCAGCCCGGTTCTTTTTTTAACCAATCCGGTTCTTTTTACACTTCCAGCTGGAGCTCAGCAGCGTGTAAAACATAAACCAAACGATGAAATTGATTATTTCTTCATGTATAATGATCAACTCGATACTCCCTAGCCCCCAACAGCCTTTTTTTTCATAACACTTTAACCAGAGTGACGGGAGAGCGGCATTTCAGAAAACGTGCTTATCTCGGCGAGAAAAAGCGATTTCGGCAATAAAATTTAAAACGCGTGTAAAACATAAACCAAACGATGAAATTGGTTATTTCTTCATGTATAATGATCAACTCGATACTCCCTAGCCCCCAACAGCCTTTTTTTTTCATAACACTTTAACCAGAGTGACGGGAGAGCGGCATTTCAGAAAACGTGCTTATCTCGGCGAGAAAAAGCGATTTCGGCAATAAAATTTAAAACGCGTGTAAAACATAAACCAAACGATGAAATTGGTTATTTCTTCATGTATAATGATCAACTCGATACTCCCTAGCCCCCAACAGCCTTTTTTTTCATAACACTTTAACCAGAGTGACGGGAGAGCGGCATTTCAAAAAACGTGCTTATCTCGGCGAGAAAAAGCGATTTCGGCAATAAAATTTAAAACGCGTGTAAAACATAAACCAAACGATGAAATTGGTTATTTCTTCATGTATAATGATCAACTCGATACTCCCTAGCCCCCAACAGCCTTTCTTTTCATAACACTTTAACCAGAGTACGGGAGAGCGGCATTTCAGAAAACGTGCTTATCTCGGCGAGAAAAAGCGATTTCGGCAATAAAATTTAAAACGCGTGTAAAACATAAACCAAACGATGAAATTGGTTATTTCTTCATGTATAATGATCAACTCGATACTCCCTAGCCCCCAACAGCCTTTTTTTTCATAACACTTTAACCAGAGTGACGGGAGAGCGGCATTTCAGAAAACGTGCTTATCTCGGCGAGAAAAAGCGATTTCGGCAATAAAATTTAAAACGCGTGTAAAACATAAACCAAACGATGAAATTGGTTATTTCTTCATGTATAATGATCAACTTGATACTCCCTAGCCCCCAACAGCCTTTTTTTTCTCATAACACTTTAACCAGAGTGACGGGAGAGCGGCATTTCAGAAAACGTGCTTCTCGGCGAGAAAAAGCGTTTTCGGCAATAAAATTTAAAACGCGTGTAAAACATAAACCAAACGATGAAATTGGTTATTTCTTCATGTATAATGATCAACTCGATACTCCCTAGCCCCCAACAGCCTTTTTTTTCATAACACTTTAACCAGAGTGACGGGAAGCGGCATTTCAGAAAACGTGCTTATCTCGGCGAGAAAAAGCGATTTCGGCAATAAAATTTAAAACGCGTGTATAACATAAACCAAACGATGAAATTGGTTATTTCTTCATGTATAATGATCAACTCGATACTCCCTAGCCCCCAACAGCCTTTTTTTTCATAACACTTTAACCAGAGTGACGGGAGAGCGGCATTTCAGAAAACGTGCTTATCTCGGCGAGAAAAAGCGATTTCGGCAATAAAATTTAAAACGCGTGTAAAACATAAACCAAACGATGAAATTGGTTATTTCTTCATGTATAATGATCAACTCGATACTCCCTAGCCCCCAACAGCCTTTTTTTTCATAACACTTTAACCAGAGTGACGGGAGAGCGGCATTTCAGAAAACGTGCTTATCTCAGCGAGAAAAAGCGATTTCGGCAATAAAATTTAAAACGCGTGTAAAACATAAACCAAACGATGAAATTGGTTATTTCTTCATGTATAATGATCAACTCGATACTCCCTAGCCCCCAACAGCCTTTTTTTTCATAACACTTTAACCAGAGTGACGGGAGAGCGGCATTTCAGAAAACGTGCTTATCTCGGCGAGAAAAAGCCATTTCGGCAATAAAATTTAAAACGCGTGTAAAACATAAACCAAACGATGAAATTGGTTATTTCTTCATGTATAATGATCAACTCGATACTCCCTAGCCCCCAACAGCCTTTTTTTTTCATAACACTTTAACCAGAGTGACGGGAGAGCGGCATTTCAGAAAACGTGCTTATCTCGGCGAGAAAAAGCGATTTCGGCAATAAAATTTAAAACGCGTGTAAAACATAAACCAAACGATGAAATTGGTTATTTCTTCATGTATAATGATCAACTCGATACTCCCTAGCCCCCAACAGCCTTTTTTTTCATAACACTTTAACCAGAGTGACAGGAGAGCGGCATTTCAGAAAACGTGCTTATCTCGGCGAGAAAAAGCGATTTCGGCAATAAAATTTAAAACGCGTGTAAAACATAAACCAAACGATGAAATTGGTTATTTCTTCATGTATAATGATCAACTCGATACTCCCTAGCCCCCAACAGCCTTTTTTTTCATAACACTTTAACCAGAGTGACGGGAGAGCGGCATTTCAGAAAACGTGCTTATCTCGGCGAGAAAAAGCGATTTCGGCAATAAAATTTAAAACGCGTGTAAAACATAAACCAAACGATGAAATTGGTTATTTCTTCATGTATAATGATCAACTTGATACTCCCTAGCCCCCAACAGCCTTTTTTTTCTCATAACACTTTAACCAGAGTGACGGGAGAGCGGCATTTCAGAAAACGTGCTTATCTCGGCGAGAAAAAGCGATTTCGGCAATAAAATTTAAAACGCGTGTAAAACATAAACCAAACGATGAAATTGGTTATTTCTTCATGTATAATGATCAACTCGATACTCCCTAGCCCCCAACAGCCTTTTTTTTTCATAACACTTTAACCAGAGTGACGGGAGAGCGGCATTTCAGAAAACGTGCTTATCTCGGCGAGAAAAAGCGATTTCGGCAATAACATTTAAAACGCGTGTAAAACATAAACGTAACGTTGAAATTGGTTATTTCTTCATGTATAATGATCAACTCGAGTCGAGCTCCAGGGAGAGAGGCTGATTTTTCGCTTTTTGAGGCCGACCGACGAACCGGCGCGGGGCGGACACAAAAGCCCGCAGAGCCGTAGGCACTTAGAAAAGTTTCGCCTTTGGCTGTGAACTCCAGGGGGAGAGGCTGGTTTTGCGTTATTTCAGGCCGGCTGGAGAATCGGCGCGGGTCGGACGCACAATCCCCGCAGAACCGTGGGCACTTAGAAAATTTTCGCCAAGTTGGCTGTGAGCGCCTGGTACCTTATATGGAAGTATAGAGGCCGACTTTCGGGCAAGATCACGCCGGGTTAGGCTTCCAGGACCCCGGCTAAGCAATTTTACTGGGCCGCCCGGTTCTTTTTTTGAACCAGCCCGGTTCTTTTTACACTTCCAGCGGGAGCTCAGCAGCGGCTTTTTGCGCAAGATCACGCCGGGTTAGGCTTCCAGGACCTCGGCTAAGCAATTCTACCGGGCCGCCCGGTTCTTTTTTTTGAACCAGCCCGGTTCTTTTTACACTTCCAGCTGGAGCTCACGAGCGGCTTTTTGGACACGATCACGCCGTGTTAGGCTTCCAGAGCCCCGGCTAAGCAATTTTACCGGCCCGCCCGGTTCTTTTTTTTAACCAGCCCGGTTCTTTTTACACTTCCAGCTGGAGCTCACGAGCGGCTTTTTGGACAAGATCACGCCGGGTTAGGCTTCCAGAGCCCCGGCTAAGCAATTTTAACGGGCCGCCCGGTTGTTTTTTTTAACCAGCCCGGTTCTTTTTACACTTCCAGCTGGAGCTCAGCAGCGGCTTTTTGGACAAGATCACGCCGTGTTAGGCTTCCAGAACCCCGGCTAAGCAATTTTACCGGCCCGCCCGGTTCTTTTTCGAACCAGCCCAGTTCTTTTTTTAACCAGCCCGGTTCTTTTTAGACTTCCAGCTGGAGCTCACGAGCGGCTTTTTGGACAAGATCACGCCGTGTTAGGCTTCCAGAGCCCCGGATAAGCAATTTTACCGGGTCGCCCGGTTCTTTTTTAACCAGCCCGGTTCTTTTTTTAACCAGCCCGGTTCTTTTTACACTTCCAGCTGGAGCTCACGAGCGGCTTTTTGGACAAGATCACGCCGTGTTAGGCTTCCAGAGCCCCGGCTAAGCAATTTTACCGGCCCGCCCAATTCTTTTTTGAACCAGCCCGGTTCTTTTTTTAACCAGCCCGGTTCTTTTAACACTTCCAGCTGGAGTTCACAAGCAGCTTTATGGACAAGATCACGCCGTGTTAGGCTTCCAGAGCCCCGGCTAAGCAATTTTACCGGCCCGCCCGGTTCTTTTTTGAACCAGCCCGGTTCTTTTTTTAGCCAGCCCGGTTCTTTTAACACTTCCAGCTGGAGCTCACGAGCGGCTTTTTGGACAAGATCACGCCGTGTTAGGCTTCCAGAGCCCCGGCAAAGCAATTTTACCGGCCCGCCCGGTTCTTTTTTTTAACCAGCCCGGTTCTTTTTACACTTCCAGCTGGAGCTCACGAGCGGCTTTTTGGACAAGATCACGCCGGGTTAGGCTTCCAGAGCCCCGGCTAAGCAATTTTAACGGGCCGCCCGGTTCTTTTTTTTTAACCAGCCCGGTTCTTTTTACACTTCCAGCTGGAGCTCAGCAGCGGCTTTTTGGACAAGATCACGCCGTGTTAGGCTTCCAGAGCCCCGGCTAAGCAATTTAACCGGCCCGCCCGGTTCTTTTTCGAACCAGCCCAGTTCTTTTTTTAACCAGCCCGGTTCTTTTTAGACTTCCAGCTGGAGCTCACGAGCGGCTTTTTGGACAAGATCACGCCGTGTTAGGCTTCCAGAGCCCCGGATAAGCAATTTTACCGGGTCGCCCGGTTCTTTTTTTAACCAGCCCGGTTCTTTTTTTAACCAGCCCGGTTCTTTTTACACTTCCAGCTGGAGCTCACGAGCGGCTTTTTGGACAAGATCACGCCGTGTTAGGCTTCCAGAGCCCCGGCTAAGCAATTTTACCGGCCCGCCCAATTCTTTTTTGAACCAGCCCGGTTCTTTTTTTAACCAGCCCGGTTCTTTTAACACTTCCAGCTGGAGTTCACAAGCAGCTTTTTGGACAAGATCACGCCGTGTTAGGCTTCCAGAGCCCCGGCTAAGCAATTTTACCGGCCCGCCCGGTTCTTTTTTTAACCGGCCCGGTTCTTTTTACACTTCCAGCTGGAGCTCAGCAGCGGCTTTTTGGGCAAGATCACGCCGGGTTAGGCTTCCAGGACCCCGGCTAAGCAGATCAACTTGATATTACCTAGCCCCCAACAGCCCTTTTTTTTTTCATAACAAATTAACTAGAGTGACGGGAGAGCGACATTTCAGAAAACGTGCTTATCTCAGCGACAAAAAGCGATTTCGGCAATAAAATTTAAAACGCGGGTAAAACATAAACCAAACGATGAAATTGGTTATTTCTTCATGTATAATGATCAACTTGATACTCCCTAGCCCCCAACAGCCCTTTTTGTTATAACAAATTAACTAGAGTGACGGGAGAGCGACATTTCAGAAAACGTGCTTATCTCGGCGAGAAAAAGCGATTTCGGCAATAAAAATTAAAACGCGTGTAAAACATAAACCAAACGTTGAAAGTGGTTATTTCTTCATATATAATGATCAACTTGATACTCCCTAGCCTCCAACAGCCCTTTCTATTATAACAAATTAACCAGAGTGACGGGAGAGCGACATTTCAGAAAACGTGCTTATCTCGGCGAGAAAAAGCGATTTCTGCAATAAAAATTAAAACGTGCGTAAAACGAAAACCAAACGTTGAAAGTGGCTATTTCTTCATGTATAATGATCAACTTGATACTCCCTAGCCTCCAACAGCCCTTTTTATTATAACAAATTAACCAGAGTGACGGGAGAGCGACATTTCAGAAAACGTGCTTATCTCGGCGAGAAAAAGCGATTTCGACAATAAAAATTAAAACGCGTGTAAAACATAAACCAAACGTTGAAAGTGGTTATTTCTTCATGTATAATGATCAACTTGATATTTCCCTAGCCCCCAACAGCCCTTTTTGTTATAACAAATTAACTAGAGTGACGGGAGAGCGACATTTCAGAAAACGTGCTTATCTCGGCGAGAAAAAGCGATTTCGGCAATAAAAATTAAAACGCGTGTAAAACATAAACCAAACGTTGAAAGTGGTTATTTCTTCATGTATAATGATCAACTAGATACTCCCTAGCCCCCAACAGCCCTTTTTGTTATAACAAATTAACTAGAGTGACGGGAGAGCGACATTTCAGAAAACGTGCTTATCTCGGCAAGAAAAAGCGATTTCGGCAATAAAAATTAAAACGCGTGTAAAACATAAACCAAACGTTGAAAGTGGTTATTTATTCATGTATAATGATCAACTTGATACTCCCTAGCCCCCAACAGCCCTTTTTGTTCTAACAAATTAACTAGAGTGACGGGAGAGCGACATTTCAGAAAACGAGCTTATCTCGGCGAGAAAAAGCGATTTCGGCATTATAAATTAAAACGCGTGTAAAACATAAACCAAACGTTGAAAGTGGTTATTTCTTCATGTATAATGATCAACTTGATACTCCCTAGCCCCCAACAGCCCTTTTTGTTATAACAAATTAACTAGGGTGACGGGAGAGCGACATTTCAGAAAACGTGAGAGAGAAAGACAATGCAGCTCGCTTTGATGTCTATTGTTATGCAAATGTAGCAGGTGTTTATGCTAATGAGTATGTTATCCTTGTGTGACATCCGGTCAGGTGTCACATCCTGATATGGCATCCTTGTGTGACATCCGGTCAGGTGTCTCATCCTGTGTCAGGTGTCACATCCTGATTTGGCATCCTTGTGTGACATCCGGTCAGGTGTCTCATCCTGTGTCAGGTGTCACATCCTGATTTGGCATCCTTGTGTGACATCCGGTCAGGTGTCTCATCCTGTGTCAGGTGTCACATCGTGTTGTGACATCCTCTGATGTCAGACAGAAAGGCGCCATCTCGTGGGGTCAGGTGTTACATGATGATGCTCGTCCCATCCTGGGTCAGGTGTTACATGGTGATGCTCGTCCCATCCGGTCAGGCGTTCTATCCTGGTGTCAGACAGAGAGGCGTCATCTCGTGCGTCAGACAGAAAGGCACCATCTTGGCTGGCCAAGATGGCGTCTTCCTGGTTGTCGCGGGGGGAGATGGCCCTATTTGTTATTGCGGCCGGCGGCATGTCTGGGCATGTATTTTTTACTTTACCAAGCTATTTTAGCTATTTTAGCTATCGCCATATTGGTCATGGTTAATATTACGCTGGTGTACATGCTAAACATGCTAATGTGTTTGATGGCCTGATGGTGCATGTATTGGGGGGTATCACCAGTCAATGTGTAAATTGATGAAAGCGGATGAAGACAAACTGTCTTCATTTTACCAGAGTGTTTCCGCATCACATATGATGTGTAAATGGATGAAGGTGGATGAAGACGAGCCGTCTCCGTTTTACCAGAGTGTTTTTGCATCACATAACCTCGGAGGTGTGACATTTCCCCCCAGCCAAGTTTGAAGGGCTGATGAAGACAAGCCCCTCCACCAATCATTAGCTTTAGCAGAGTGTTTTCGCATCACATGACCCCGGGGGGTGTGCTCTTTTCCGCCCGCCAAGTTTGAAGTTAGTTTGGGGCAGACAACCATCAATCATTTGAGAGAGCAAACCGGCGCAGAAACTCTGAGGAGCTGAGTCGGAGAGTGCTGAATACTGTACCGAGATGGTTAAAGGTGAGTGTTGCTAGTTTTTTATCAATATATTAATACATTAGGCTTATTATCAGGCACTAAGGTTATTTGTAAAAACATGATGTAATGTTTATGTATTGTGTCATAGATATCATCGTTTATGCTGATGTTCATGATCCTCGTAAGTAAATGATTTATGAGTTTATTTACATCACATATGTCAGAGTCAAGGCCCGCGGGCCACATCCGGCCCGCAAGAAGGTTTTTTACGGCCCCTGGGATGATCTTGATTTATTATTAGAACCGGCCCGCAGCAAGCCGGCAGCCCGCAGATCTTTTACACGCACCAATACTACATTTCCCACAATGCAAAGGTGACGCACCGAGCAGTAGGCTGCTTCATTTCAATATTTATTGGCACAGCAGTCGTCAGCATCACAGTAAAATTAACTTTCAGATACCCATCAAAAATGGCAAAACGGAAGGTGGATACTGAGAACCGGGGGTTTCAAACAAGGTGGGAGTCGGAGTATATGTTCACGAAGGTAGCTGGAAAACCTGTGTGTCTTCTGTGTGGAGAAAGTGTGGCGGTACTGAAAGAGTATAATCTGAGACGACATTATGAAACGAAACACGCGGACAAAAACAAGAATATGGACATGGAACAAAGGCTACAAAAGGCAGAGGAATTAAAACGAGGCCTCAAATCTCGACAGGCTCTGTTCAAAAAAGCCAAATCACAAGGCCAGGCTGCTGTCAAGGCCAGTTTTATTTTGGCAGAAGAGATCGCTAAATCAGCCCGGCCATTTACGGAGGGGGATTTCATCAAAAACTGCATGATTAAAGTTTGTGACGAAGTTTGCCCAGAAAAAAGGCAACTCTTTTTAAATGTGAGTCTGAGCAGAAACACCATTGCCGAGAGAGTAGACCAGTTGTCCATCAATCTAAAAGAGCAGCTTGTGAAAAAGGGAAAATATTTTATTGCATATTCCTTGGCTGTGGATGAGAGCACCGACATTTCTGACATTGCCCAGTTGTCAATTTTCATCCGCGGAGTGGACTCCAACCTAAGCGTGACAGAGGAGTTTTTGGCTTTACGTCCTATGCATGGCACAACTACGGGGCATGATTTGTATGAAGAGGTGTCAAGATGTGTAAATGAGATGGAGCTGCCTTGGGAAAAACTCGTGGGTTTGACAACCGACGGAGCACCTGCGATGTGTGGACACAGGAGCGGACTGGTGGCGAAGATACGGGAAAAGATGCAAGAGGAAAACGCGACAGGTGAGCTGACAGCTTATCATTGTATCATACACCAGGAAGCGTTGTGCGGTAAAGCCTTGAAAATGGAGCATGTAATGAGCATCATCACGCGCACAGTTAACTTTATCAGAGCCAAAGGTTTGAATCACCGCCAGTTCAAGGCATTTCTGACGGAGTTAGAAACGGAGCATGGTGATTTGCCTTATCACACAGAGGTGCGATGGCTAAGCCAGGGAAAGGTGCTTCAAAGATGTTTCGAGCTTCGTGAGGAGATTTGTCTGTTCTAGGACAGCAAAGGGAAAGACACAACACAACTCCGAGACGAAATGTTTCTGTGTGAAATGGCTTTTCTGTGTGACATTACGAGTCATCTGAATGCAATAAACTTGCAGCTGCAGGGTCGGGATCGTGTCATCTCTGATATGTACAGTACAGTGAAGGCATTTAAAACCAAACTGACTCTGTGGGAGACGCAGATGCGGAAAGAAAATTTGAGCCACTTTCCCAGCTGCCAGACCATGAAAGAGAAGCTCTCTACCAGTGCGTTCCCGAGCACACAGTTGGCTGATAAAATAGGTATGCTTGCCGCTGACTTTCGACGCCGATTTGCTGACTTTGAAGCACAAAAAAGCAGGTTGGAACTGCTCGGTAACCCATTTGCTGTTGACGTGGAAAGCTCACCACCAAACCTCCAAATGGAGTTGATTGACCTCCAATGCAATGATGCACTGAGGGCAAAATATGCGGCAGTGGGTGCTGCGGAGTTCGCCCGTTTCCTCCCCGGCACAATGCCCCAGCTGCGCATCCAGGCTGCTCAAACGTTGTCTATGTTTGGCAGCACATACCTGTGTGAACAACTGTTTTCTTTGATGAACCTGAACAAAACATCACACAGAAGTCGACTTACTGCTGAACACCTCCACTCAATTCTGAGGATTTCTTCAGCTCAGAGCCTTACCCCGAACATTGATGAACTTGTGGAAAAGATGGGACACCACCAAGTATCACCCTCAACCTCAAACAAGTGAACATTACTGTGCAATCACATATTTAGAGTTTTTACTCAGTTCAAGTTTAAAAGTTAAAATTTAATATTTGTTTTCACTGCATGTTACTTCTCCTTAAACAAAGTGTTGTTTTTGATTAATAGATTTTTGCACTTTATTTTTTTGTATTTCAATCCAATTATATTTTAAAAATATTTCAGTTGAGTGGATGATAGAAAATTGCTATTATTGTTTTTTCTTTGAAGTAAATTTAGCCCACTTTTGCTAAAATAGAAAATATAGTCTACTGATGGTGCCTTGAATACCGGTTTCTTTCATTTAATGTTCATGTTATGGGGATATTTATATAAAGGAAATTTGTCTTTTGTGTCTGTTGAAAATTAAAGATTACTGACAGAGCCATAAGAAAATATTGCTTTATTTATCTGATCATATTGTAATATATTTGTTAGGTTTTCAGTAGGTTCAATTAGGTTCACTAGACTATATGCGTCATTTAAAAATTTTTCAATGAACATTCGAACAGTCCGGCCCTCGTCTTGTAGCTGATTTTTTTATTTGGCCCTTTGTCCATTTGACTTTGACACCCCTGATTTACATGAATATATTACTCTTATTTTTTCTACTTTATAATACTTTTTTTTCATTCACCTACAGCCCCATTCAACGATGATCTTAGCGGGGGTTTTCTTACACAATCAGACTACGGTGAGTGAATGTGGTATTCATCTAGGGTTGTTAATATAAATGCTACTGGTTTAAGATTTATTTTATGTATGTACCAGACCTCATAGCCGCCGCTGAAGAGGATATCAGAAAAAACGGGCTGCCGACAGAAGCTGATTCAGAAACAGCGCAGGCATTAGCAGACATCTCTCAACGGTGTTTCAAAATACCTGAGCCGCAGGAGTCAAGCGCACCAGAGTCACGTGCTAGCATTGGGCCTTGTGCAGACCGGCAGAACGTGGAGCCGGAAGCGTTGACTGACACAGAATTGGCGGATGCTTTAAGTGCATACGAAGGTGTGAACCACCCTCACGAATCGACAAACAAAGTTAAAGGTATACTTTTTTATATGTTATCATTCGACTAACTATTATAGCTGTTTTACTGATTTTAAATATCTACCCTCCAGCCAAACGCCGTTTCACGAGTCGTGGGGTTCAAAAGGAAAGGAGGAGGAGGAGGAGGAGCCGCTGGGCCGCCATCTACAACGCGAGCCGTCAGACCAACAGCGCGCGAGAGTCTGCACGCGAGGGTCATCACCATAACAATAGAAGACGAGAGTGTGGTGGTAACTGCATTTACAAAAGTCGACTCCAAGAGTCTTTTAGGGTTATACGAATCCTGACAAAATTGGCTGAATCAACATAGATCACTGTTTGTACTATTTCTGCTGTGTTTTTTTAAAGAAATATAATGGAGCGTTGTAACCTGTCGTCAACAGAGTCAGATTTCCTAACAAGCATGAATGAAATAGATTTGCAACCATGTTCTGAAACGGGGACAAACCAAAGAAGTAACGCATCTGAGTTAGATTTGCTTAGCGTTAACAATGATATTGATTTGCTATCGGCTGATGCGTCTGACGATCATGTGTCAGATCTGTTCTTGGTTCTCAACAATATGAATGCTGCTGTGTCGGGGGGTGAGAGCCCCCTAACCCCCGATATGCTTACACATTTACAAACTGCCGTAGATGATTTGAACAATCAAAGTTTGAATGAAGGTAGACAGAGTCCTACACCGATCCCGCCACAATTGGTAGAAATTATAGAGGAATTAAACAACCATGCTAATGATAACAACGGCCGTATCAGTCCTGATATTCCTATACACCTGCTAACTATGATCAGAAATCTAAATACACAGCCTATGGTTGACCAGTTGCTCGTTAATCCTGTTGACCCTCTTCCATCTGCTATCGAAGTCGACACACCAACATTTCAACACATGCCTCACCAACCTAGCAACTGTTCTGTAATAATTGATCATCAAATAGATGCTATCGATGCCGACACATCAACATTTCAACACTTGCCTCACCAACCTAGCAACTGTTCTGTAATAAACGAGCATCAGATTGATGCTATTGATGCTAATGATAACACACACACAGATATGTTTGTGAATAATGTCAATTCCCAACAAGGTGGTTCTGTTGTAGTTAGCAGACCGCATTTCAATAATGTGGAGGTAAGGAACCAGCTAAATATACCATCACAAACGAACATCAATGATTTTGCAACCTTATACCTCCAGATTGAGGATAAGATCGATGATGTCATGCGCGAGGTGGATAGGCTGGCACAACAAGGTGATGTGATTCAGGTTGAGTTAGTGGGTGGTAATGAGAGAGCGCATATCTACAGGCAAAAGAGTGACATAAACTCTATCAGAGATAATGTAACAGACATGCTCGAACGTCTAGCTCAATCCAACACAGAGCTTCTTGCCGACGACAGCTTAGAGCTTGTTGTGCAAATAGTCACACCGTTACAAGGTGGTGGTGGAATGCGGCGCAGGCTGGTAAACAGTACCAACAGAGAAATTTTGAGGTTGAAAAAATGGCATTTACACATACCCCGTAACAAAGACAACAAGCTATGTTTTGCTTTGTCACTAACCTATCTGCTAAATAACACACTAACAGCAAAACAGGCCACAAGGCTTTTACACGAGAGTGTAGGGTTGAATTGCCAGACACCTGTGAGTCTAGGGGATGTCCACAAATTTGAAAAAATCCTCAAACGGAAAATAATTGTAATGTATCGAAAAGAGGATTGTCGTCCGATGACTTTTTTTGACACGCGTTACCCCGCATCAGATGAAGACACTTTATTTGTCTTACTACTCGAGGGTCATTTCTATGGTGTGAAAGCTATAGAGGCGTTTGTTGGTCACGCTTACTTTTGCAGACATTGCTATAAGGGGCACGAGAATTGGCATCAACACCGTTGTGCAGGGCATTGTGATGTTTGTCTCGACCCGTTTTGTAAACAAAAGCGGTTTAAGCGAATCATCTGCCCTGATTGTAACAAAACTTGTCGTAATGAGGAATGCTTTGCCAAACATAAAGAGGCCCGGGTGGCGAATCGTGTGAGCAACTGCAGCTCATACAAAAAATGCATCCAATGTGGTCTGCAATATTATGTGAAAGCTGATGGCACAGGTGCTAAACATCGCTGCCCTGTTAACAGGTGTACTGTCTGTGACGAGGTTTTGAGTCAAAACGATGCTCTGTTAAACCCTCACGTGTGTTACATGCAGCCCATCAAGCCTCATCCACCTTGCAAAGATGTAGTCTACTACGATTTTGAAACCTATGTAGATACAGATGGTTTCCACAAACCTTTTCTCATCTGCTGTAAATCAAATAGATTGGAGAAACATTGGTTTGGTGACGAATGCGTTGATGATTTTCTTAGTTTTTTTCGAAACCCCCGGTTTAAACAAACGACATTTGTCGCGCATAATGCGAGAGGTTTTGATTCATACATCTTGATAAAGAGAATGCTCGAACTCGGTATCAAACTTGACATTCTGATGCAAGGGAGTAAAGTTTTGTCATTTGTCGATTTGGACATGAAATCTCGATATATAGACTCTCTCTCATTTCTGACCATGCCCTTAAGTGCGATGCCTAAGGCCCTCGGGTTTGAAGATAAATCAAAGGGGTATTTTCCGCACAAATTCAGCTCTTTAGAACATCTAAACTATGTAGGGTGTTACCCTGACCGTGCACACTACGGTGTCGATCGGATGTCACCCTCTCAACGAGCTAAGTTTGATGAATGGTACGACAATGAAGCTAATGGTGTGTTCGATTTTGCTAAGCAGGCGATAGCCTATTGTAAGAATGATGTTGACCTGTTAATGTTGGGGAGTGAGAAATTCAGGGGTGAGTTTTTTGAAGCCACAGGAACAGATTCATTCAAAGCTGTGACAATTGCGTCGGCGTGCGTGAATGTTTTTCGCGCTAACTTCCTCACCCCTCAAACACTAGCCATCACACCTTCAGACAACTATATGCGTCAGTATAAAGCCTTCTCACATGATGCTATACAATACCTGCTATGGATCATGCATAGCCAGAATATTCACATCAGACATGCGTTGAACGGAGGTGAGGTCATGATAGATAAGTACACTGTGGACGGTTATACCGAAATTGACGGTGTAAAAATAGTGTTTGAGTATTTTGGTTGTTATCACCATGGCTGTTCAGAATGCTACGATCTCACCAAAATATGCCCGACAACAAAAGGCCCCTTTCAGGAGAGGTTTGATAGCACCCAAAAGAAAATTCAGGAACTACAGCTTAAACAGGATGTGCACCTTGTAATCATGTGTGAGCAGATGAAAAAGGTGAACATACAGGTGAAGGAATTCCTGAAAAAGGCCAAATTCCCCACACCTCTCAAGCCGAGGCAAGCCCTCTTTGGAGGTCGAACAAACGCGTTCGTTTTAAGATACATCAACATACAACACACGCTCGTCAGGTTCTGCTAACGTCATTATACCCTTACATAAATAGCACAGGCATCTACCCCATCGGGCATCCGACGATTATCCATGATGGTTTTAAAGACCCCAGATCGTATTTCGGCTTCATCAGCGCCACAGTCAACCCACCACGTGGTTTGTATTTGCCGATCTTACCCTTCAAAACAGCTAAAGGTAAACTTGTCTTCACACTGTGTCGTACATGCGCTGAGCTCAATAATCAACAAACAGCATGTAGACATGATGATGATCAAAGATCGTTAACAGGTGTTTGGACAACCCCTGAATTTGTTAAGGCACTTGACCTTGGCTACACGGTTGCAAGTATTACAGAAGTATGGCACTACACAAGAACAAGCGACACCATTTTTCAGGGTTATATGCGCACATTTCTTAAAGGTAAACAAGAGTCTTCAGGTTATCCGGCTCACGTGGTCAACCAAGCTGATAGACAAAAATACATCGAAAATTACGCAACTCACCAGGGTATCCAGCTCGACCCTTCTAAAATTGCTGTAAACCCAGGAAAAAGACAAGTGTCAAAACTCTGTCTTAACAACTTGTGGGGTAAGCTCGCGCAGCGTGAGAACATGGCAAACACCAAAATTGTGACAAAATCTGAGGAGTTTTTTGAACTTCTGTTTTCAGGCCTGTACGACGTGAGGTTTTTCCACTTCATTAGTGAAAAGCTTTCGATTGTACAGTATTGTCTCCACGCAAACACAGAGATACCTGCGTCAAAAACATCAAATGTGGCTGCAGCGTGTTTCACGACAGCCTATGCACGTTTGAAAATCTATAGCTATTTGGAGGTTTTACAGAAGAGAGTGCTTTACACCGACTGTGAAACCGGGTGAAAGTGTTCTTCCTCTAGGGGATTATCTGGGTGATTTGACAGATGAGCTCTCGAATGACACCATTCAAGAATTTGTCTCTGCAGGGCCAAAAACCTACGCTTACCGAACGAGGGAGACAGGTCGCGTTGTAATGAAGGTTAAGGGGATCACGCAGACTCACGAGAGCGGTCAAAACATCAATCTCGATAGCATGCTCGGTTTGGTTCAGGGTTACATTGACACAGCAGGTGCCCACTCAGATGTGCTATAAGCCCCCCAACACAGCATTGTTCGTGATAAGAGGGGGTTTCATCTCAGAAACACGTCATTCTCCAAACGGCTTCGTGTGGTCTATGATAAAAGGAGGTTACTCGAGCGAGGCACCACTGAACCCTTTGGTTATTGACAACTCTCTATCCATACGTGTGTGTGTGTGTGTGTGTGTGTGTGTGTGTGTGTGTGTGTGTGTGTGTGTGTGTGTGTGTGTGTGTGTGTGTGTGTGTGTGTGTGTGTGTGTGTGTGTGTGTGTGTGTGTGTGTGTGTGGAAATGGCTTTTAATCAGGTTGATTTTGACCCTAGATTAGAACTTCCTTTTTCATCTTTAGTAGCAGGGCCTTCTGGTTGTGGCAAAACCTTTTTTGTAAAAAATGTATTGGAAAATCCTGAACATGTTTTGAGAAAAAAACCTGATAATATTGTGTGGGTCTACACATCATATCAACCGATGTACGATGAGCTCAAAAGGCTGAATAAAGAAATCACATTTATCAAAGGACTGCCTGAATCTTTTGATGACGAGAAGCTGTTCCCGCTGCAGCAACATCATCTGCTGATTTTGGATGACATCGTCTTCCAGGCTTCAGATAATCCAGAAGTGGTTCGAATATTCACTCAATATCGACATCATAAAAATTTAAGCGTTATAATGCTGACACAGAATGTATTCCACCAGGGGAAATTCAGCCGCACAATCAGTTTAAACAGTAATTATTTGATTTTGTTCAAAAACCCGCGCGATAAATTACAAGTGAATGTTCTGGCAAATCAGATTTGCCCTAGCAATCGGAAGTTTTTCCTAGAGTGTTTTGAGGATGCTACAAAGGACCCGCATGGCTATTTACTGATAGATTTGACACCATCTTGTCCAGAACAATATAGACTGCGGACAGGTGTACTACATAACCAGTGGCCTACTGTTTATATCCCTAAACAATAAAACCATGACAAAACTATTAAAAACAAACGCATCGCTACTCCGCTCTCTGTTTACATCCAAACCTGCCAAACGTAAGCATTTACTCCTTAGAGGTCCTGCTAGTGTAGTGAAAGCATTGTGTGAGATTGCTTTGAATCTTTTGAAAGGGCATATCCCTCTAAAATCAAAACATTATCAAAAACTTCAAAAACAAAAGAAAAACATCCGCTTTCTGGCTGATAAGAAAAATACGTTGAAGAAGAAAAGAGCTGTGTTGGTTCAGAAGGGCGGTTTTATACTACCACTGCTGGCCGCTTTTGCACCTGTTCTGGGGAGCCTCGCCGGCGCTTTCATAAACAAACGAGAAATGAGTTTGAAAACAGCCCAAAAAATGTACATGATCTCACCCTATCAGCTAGAGAGGCTAAGCCGACCTGCACCAACCATACGTGATACGCTTGAAAATGATCTCGATCGTGAAATGAAACAGGTTTTGGAAAATAAAAATTTAAATCAATGAGAAAATCAAAATGTATCAAACTCTGCTACAACTAACGTTGGGTGTGGTGAAACAAAAGGACATCGAACGAATACCTATCACGATTCAAAGCGATGAGAGGGAGACGGTTGAAAGAAAGACTTTTGAGAAGACAACCGATGGAGATTGGGGAGATATTCTGGATGCCATCGGACCCCATTATCGTCGCAACGCCAGCTATGTGCTGAAAAGATTGTCGGCCGCTGACATAAAATGGACACCGCTAAATGAATTTATTTTTAAAGGAAAAACGGTCAAAGGCTCCCATATGACTGATCTGTTAAAACATCTAGTTGTGAGTGGAAAAAAACTACCTGGTCAGCCTGTTGGCTGGAGCGAATTTTTAAATACACTAGCTAATCTTAACCTACCTGAATCTTCGATCTCCAACCCCCTGGCTCGTGCTGATCTTCAACGTGTGAAATATGCTAAGGATGACAATGTGGCTGCTTCTTACGAGAAAGATGTAAGCGTTATAAGTAAACGAAAAAGGAAGAAAACAATGCCGACTGTAAAGTGGGTTAGTTATTAGATATGAAAATGTTTTTTTGTTGTATTACGAACTGTTACCGGAAAAAAACACATGACTCTGTAAATCTCTTTAACATTGTTTATTGAATAAAGAGGTTTATAAAACATTAACGTTGTTTCAAACAATAGCATTTTTTAAATTTATGCAGCGAGCAAGCTATCTGTCCTCCACACATCCGATCTGGCCTTTGCAGTTTTTTGACAAAATTGCGGACCATAACATCGTTTTTTAAAGGGTCAGTAGTGTAATGAGATAACACCTCCTGGTAGGTAAGGCCGCATCCGCGTTGACACAAATAATACACGCAATGCTGTCCGCAGGTGTCCGTCAGTTCGTGTTGGAGTTGTCTGTTGTGGTATGTTATACGACTCGAGCGTTTTTTCAGGAATTCGTATATACTAGCGGGGTAGTATGGGTTATTCGGTGGTAAACCAAAAGGATCAAAGAATGAGGCGGTTCCGTCGCTTTCCAGTGTTATGGCGAGCCAATGCTCCCCTGGAAGATGGCGGGGGTCGGTATTCACAATATAATGCTTAGGGTGTGTGTCTTTGATGTCACCGATCTCATCCGATGCAAACACCCCTCCGAAAAGGGATCTTTGTTTTCGAGTCATGATCAAATCTAATTCGCGTCCGTTCATCTTGTTAGTAATAATCCATCAAGACTTCTCTCTTTGCATTGATTTCTATAATTGAATCATAAGCTGCATACACAATAAGAGTAGCTGTGTGTGGGAGGGGCACACGGAAGCGCATATCAAGTCTTAATACACCATTGTTAATCGTCGATAAAGCTCCTGAGTCATCTGCTTGATTTAGATTGAAAACAAAAAGGGAGTAGCCGTGATTAAAATCTTGTTGATCGATACATAGAGGTAAATCTTTTAAAAAACGTCCAGATGCGGTGTATAAATTATGGAATTCCCGTGTACATATCCCAGCATCGAAATTGGGTTGAAAAGCTTTAGCCGGAATCTGACGACCCTCATGGCTCAAAGCGAGATACTCAACATCATGATGAAAGAAATTAAAGGGGTTCAAATCACGACGCCCTGTAAAACTGTTGTGATTGACCAAACCTATTACAATTTGTTTGGGTATATGTCCTAGGAAGAGATTGTCTTGGTGGCAAATCCGTGAGTTTTGAGGTATGGAAAAAGATTTAATATTTACCCTTGTAAGTGGATAAAGAGCATTATTCTTAAGTAAAGTGGACGCGTGACCCAAAGCCACTGCTGGGGACACTGTAACTTTTTTTACAAACAGTGAAGCTCCAAGTATCTTAAGACAAGAATCACTGTCAGGAGGGCTCATGATACAGAAATCATCAGGGGCTCTAGTCAACTTCACACGAAGATCCACGTTATTCAATAGATGACGCTCAGAAAAAAATATGTCGGCATGAAGCGGGCCTAGGAGATGGAACTCGCGTGACCCGGCTACCCGCTGTGCGCGTTTGAGTAAGCCCTCATTCACCCCCGCCCCTTCGAAAGCGATGGAATCCATACGCCCGCTTGTATCTTTTGCAAACATACAGGCTGTGAATTGTGACTCTAACGAGCTTTTTGAAAAGTTTAGTAACAATTCTATAATAGACCTATAACCATGTGTAGCGCTGGATTGTGAGATGAGCCGATCTCCGAGAGATATATCGACTTGACCGAAAATTGTATTTAGCGGGAAGTTGATTAAGCTTACAGGTTCATTCGGTGGTAAATTACTCCCGTCTCTCCGTGTAAGTTTTAAACGTAGGTGAAGTAGCGTATCCGATAAATCCAGATATTTTGAACCGTCTCCAGGGATAAAAAATTCAATTGGACCTTGGTCCAATATAGCGGATAAAGGCTGAATCTCTACATATTGATTGTCCTCGATAGATAATTGTGTCAATGGCGCTGTAAACAAATCTAACTCACTCAGAACACATTCTTTTGAGCGATAGTGGAGGAGAGCCATTTCTTTCAAGAGAATATATCTGTACTCCGCTTCGAACGCTTTCGTCTGACAACTGACTTGCGGTTGGTAGAGCGCCTTTTCTTTTTATTCTTAACAACTCTCTTCCTCCGCCCACCAGGATGCAGGCCTCTGCGTGATAAAACTACAAGTCCCGAGCCTTCTTGCGTTGTTTCCGGTTTCCGTTGTATTCTCTGTATAACACGACCCGCTACATCCGAAGCTATGTTTTTAGCAGCGTTTTGGAGGTGTGGCTTCGCCAGGTTAAATCCACTTCTGAACATCGGCGCAACAAAACGGAAAAGTATAGAGAAAATAGAACCTAGGCCTCGTCCGTATTGGACCGGGCTACCTTGAAAGCCTGTAAATGAGCCACCTGCTTGGTTCTCGTAATAGTTTATAAAACGGTTCAAGTCGGGATGTGTAGTTAAGGGCATCATTTTTTGTATTTTTTTTTTATTTCAATCTAAAATGCAGAATGAGAATTACTTTGCCGTATTCGAAATCTAACGGAGTGTTTTGATCTGACCGTAGACTGATCGTAATGGTCTCAATGTGCCGTCGACTTACTTTTAAATAGTAAACAGGATTAAATGTCTTGCAAACAACATCACCGTATTCACCCTCGATAGTGATTGTTCTAAGCATGGGCGCGAATGCGTCTCCGATCGTCTGGTGGTGAATTAAATCAGTGTAAACAAACATGTGGTAACGTCCGGCTCTCTTGTCAGCGGGGTGGGGGGCACTGACACCTTCCGGTTTCAGTGATATCCAATGCTCATGGTTCGTTCCTAGAATGAACGTTAGGGGGCTTTTAAACATTATTCTTAAACCTTCTTCCCCCGTAAACATGAACCTTTGCTTATGATGGTCAAATTTCACAGCGGTCTTTTTATTACTAGCTTTACTTAATAAAGTTTGAATTTCAGAAGCCAAGGAGTCGTAGCTTTTGAAGATCCCACCTCGTACTTTCAGCATATGACGTGATTCCAGGTCGCTCTGAAACCCATCTCCGCGGGGTGTATCCATCTTGGGTTGTTTGAGGTAAAAGCTGCGCTTTTTCTCAGGGATGTCGAGGATTGAATTAACGTAGGATATTTCGCATAAACCGACTTCCCATGACCCCTCTAACTCTATGTGTCTCGCTAACTCAATTTTAAATTCGGATAAGCTATTATCTTTGAAAACATGCATGCTAGCATTCGAAGCCAGCGTGACGTAAAATTCTCTCTGAACTTCACTCATCTTGTATGTTTCACACAATGGCTGTTTTATCTTGCATCATATGTTTTTGACACTGCTCGCTGGTACCCAACTGTTAAATTTGGACGGCCAACCGACCCATTGCACCAGCATCTCACGTCTGCTTGACACGACGCGTGATTTCAAAATTCGTTGTATGCGGAAAATTTTATTATTACTAATTTTCACGTTTTGCAATTGTGTTTCATAAAAAGTACCTTCTATTTCCACATCATCTAAATCAGCTATCTTGTAGACGGGTGGAACACGGCGGAGACATTTTGTTATTCTGAATACCTCATCACTAAAACTTTGCAGATATGCCTTATCAAAAACCCCTCTTAATTTAGAAATCCTCACAATTTCCCCCGGGGCAAAACGGGGCTTTTTCCCATGACGGATAGGAGCATTTGCATACAGATGCCGGAACACAGTATCTATGTTACCAACGGTGACGGCACTTGGGACCATTTTTATACTGGTGTGATAGCTGTTGTTATAGCTGGTTAGAAGGCTCGCAATCACGTCCACGTACCTATGTGTATTTTTAGCTGTAAAATATCTCCACATGCGTGTTTTTAGTGTTTTGTTGAATCTCTCCACAGTTTGCGCTTTCGTATCTGAAGACGTTGAAAAGTGCTGGATATTATGGTGGGTCATTAATTTTTGGAAGGGCTTGTTGAAGAATTCTTTTCCCTTATCTGTCTGGAGTCATAAAGGAGCACCGCTATCTGATAAGACAGATTCAAATGCCTTTGTAACATGCGCTCCTGTTTTAGCTTTCAAAACTCGAGCATATGCATACTTTGTGAAAATATCAATCACGGTTAAAATATACTTATAGCCGTCGTTGTACCGGGCAAACGATTGCATATCACACAGATCTGCTTGAAATTGTCTTTTTGGGGCTCTGACAAAAACTCGGTTTCTAGGAAAGTTTATTCTGACCGGTTTATGCAGACTATAGGTGTCTTGTTGTGATAAAAATGCTTTCACTTTTTTAATATTAGTGTTTTTACAGCTAACAACCGCTGCTCTATGTAAACGCTCTGGACCACCGAAACTACCTGGATTCTTAGCATTATAATAGACTCTCTCGAGACATCTCTTCCGAGGCATTGTTAGGTTTGTTATGATGCAAATCGGCGTGTGGTGGGATTAATGAAACACACAGAAACGCTTTTTTTCTTTTTTTTTTTTAATAGATTGAACATAGAAAAACAATCAGATCACATTAGTGTTTAAAAGAAACAACAACAATCAGATCACATTAGTGTATAAAAAACATAATACACTTTTATTTAAAAAAAAGAAATTCAGTTAGTTCTAAAAACAACAACAACCAAAAAAAAAAACCCACTACTAAGGAGTAAAAAGCAATCAGGTCACATTATTAAAACACTATTGAGTAAAAACACTGATCAGAGTATATAATACAGAGGGGGAAACCTTTGACTCAATTAGATTTTTAAATCTCTTTAACTCTCCTGTAATATCAATTGGCATATTGTTTTGTATGTGAAATTTAACACAATCTGTAAACAAAGTCAAAACAGTCATCAATTGCCCTACACCGATTTGAGTCCACACATTAAGAATGCAGTTCATTTTTTCAGACAAACCTGCTAAACTTGACATGACAGAGTGGATGACTAAATTGTCCCATGGTGTTTGAAACAATGATTCTGACAGCGATCGGACTTTTGACATTAATGCAAGCATTTTCTGGAGAGAAACATCATTGACATTGTTTTGTGAGATGACTTTCTCTAGAATATCCGTCCAATTTTGGATACGGTAGTAATATTTCACAATAATTTTTCTGATAATGTTACCCATTCTCGTTTTCCAAAAGTTCTGAATAGAAGATCAATGTCTGATTCGGTCAATTCCACAATAGCTTTATATTCTTTTTTTATAGCCCTTAATCGCGTGAAGATACTGCACTCTGGGGCCAACTCTTGTAAAATGAATGTAGCTGTACTGCGGATGGTTTTAAGAGGGGCTGCTGTATTGAAATAGAAAAGCATGGTCGATAATGTGTGGAAAAAATTCGTGTTGCATAGTTCAGCCATTACCTTAGCGTAATTATTGTAAAAATAAAAGTAGCTCTCTTCAACATATAGGCAGGTATGATGCATTTGACTCAGATCATCAAGAATACAGCCGTCACACGTCTCCTTAGCATGCTCCATCAATGTATTGTACAGAAGATGAACAATCAAAAGTTTGACACGCATGTAAACTACTTCTACCAACTACCAACTTCAACTACTAACCAGGGTAATTGTGGTATTTTCATAGCGAATTCATCCCAGTCAGCATCCTCACCCAGCGGGACAAACTCCTTTGGTTGGTTGTTGCAGGCCTCTGTCGTTGTAGGTTGTTCCAGGATATCAAGGTACCATCCTATATCCATGTCCTCTGTTGACGTGAGCTCCCCGGCCATTGTAGGGTCCATGACGGGGTGTTGGTCATCGGGCCTTACGGGTTGGCTCGCAACGGCATCCTCATAGCCAGCAAAACCACAGTCACCGGCTACCATGATGCCCTGGTCTGGACTGAGCACATGTGTCACGTCACCCTCCGTTAATGGCGCCAGGTACATACCAGCTATCGGATATGACACGCATGCGTTGTCAAACAGCTCTATGGAAGGAGACGCTGACCAAAACTCCTCCTCCGCTGTTGCATATCGTGGTCCGTCACCTCTCTGTGGTGATGGCTGTGGGGGGCTTGCAGGACTGCCAAAGGCGTCGAAGGCTGATGATGATGGCAAAATGACGCCGGGTCCTGGGAAGAGACGGTCGAATCGGCTGGCTTGTGCGTACACCTTTGCCTCCAGGTCGGTTTGCTGCAATAGCGACGGGGATACAGCTGCAGACGTGATGAGAGGCAGCCCCATAGCTGAAGGTGACACGCTCGGCCTCGTTGCAGCTGTTGAAAAGTCGACGCTCGGTCTCTCTGGCTGCGGCCTCGTTGTAGACACGGATAAGCTGGTGCTTGGTCCTTCTGAGTTTGGTGATATGCTCCTCAGACCCGACTCTGTGTCGGAGCTGTCAGGAGTAGACCAGAGTGTAACTGTACAATCAGGCACAGTCTGCACACCTCTGGAAGTCTTTTCTCCTGGACCATTCTCCATGGCAGGAAAACTCGGCAGAAGTCGTCTTGCTGGTCTTCTTTGAGGCATCGCTGCTTTCAATCTTCGGTCTCTCTTAGATGGTTGAGCTGTGACGGCTTGGGAAGGCATGTGGGATAGGCCATACGATCATGACCTCTCTTATACAATTTACACAGGTATGCTAATGACTACGATCCCGCCTTTCTATGACAAGAGGTGAAGAGGGGGGTTGCGGAGGTGGGAAGGGGGGGTGTAGAGAAGGTGTGATTTGGGGAGAGTTTTTTGAATAATTTAAAGTTAATTTAGTCTAAAACTAACCTCCGCTTCACTCCTACAATGTTGACCGAAGCACGGCTAGAAAGAAAAAGTTCCGAAATAGTGTCTCCACAGCCTTCCATTCTTTGATACCATTCAGAAAGCGGTATATTCAATAATGTCTGAAAAATCCCACATTCACTGCTAAACACTTGTATGGCGAAATACAGTATTTCATTCACCTCCCCATCTTCCGGGCCATCAATAGTTTGAGGAGAAACTTTAAGACGTAAAAAACATTTCCCGCTCGCTGTAATCCTTGATACCCATGTGATGTACAACTCGTTCCATATTCATCAAGAAAATCTTCCATCACTCTGGGTGCCAGCTCACTTACGATGGCCCAGTCGTTTGAGTTCAAAGATCATTTTGAGCTGTCATCGCCACATGCTGTGCTTGCATCGTCAAACCTGTAGACGTTGGGTGCTCCTGGCGGGGCTTCGTCTCTCATGTAGAATGAAATCTCACCAACCTCGTAAGAAAATCTAAATCCCCACACGGCCTCCGGTGTTAAGCGCCAGTTTTGCTCAAGTTTCTCTGTAGGAGGCCTCTGTACACGTTGGAGAAACATTTTCTTCCTCTTGGGAGCATCTGCAAGTCCAGCTGAGCCTTTGTGGCATAGGTGGATGCTGACCGGCGTTTCCGCAATCATGATCCGATCTTCAGGTTTGTAGTTTAGCAGCGTAGCTTTAGCTTAAATTTTTTCTGTGAACTCACCCCTCAAGCGAGCCGTAATATAGATGCTACCGGTCCCACCCCTTTTCAAACCACACCTCTCTGTATCACATGTTTTTTAGTCAGGAAATGCTATTAACTTACACAACTTCCATAAACCCATCTAAACAAATTATAACTATCAGAGATACAACCTGCACTAGAACGCTCTGCTAAAGCTAATGGTTGACGGAGACGGTTTGTCTTGAGACACCTTCAACAATTTGCACATTGACGACTCATACGACGGCTCCATCCTGTCTGATCATCAAGCCCCCTAAGAAGGCGGCTAGAGCCATCAACACCAACACAGAAACGGAGACAATCAAATGGAGACGGCCACGGTGGTCTAGTAATGTGAAAAAACATATTGACCATGCTTTCTTTTGCAGACATTGCTACAAGAAGCATGGATACAACCCAAAAAATAAATAAAAATACAACCAAAATACATAAATATGCCCCAACTTACCTCCACCAATATGCCCCAACTTACCTCCACCAACGGCTCCATCCTGTCTGATCATCACCCCCCTAAGGAGACGGCTAGAGCCATCAAATGGAGACGACTATGATGGCCTAGTCATGTGAAAAAACACATTGACCATGCTTTCTTTTGCAGACATTGCTACAAGAAGTATGGATACAATCAAAAAATACAACCAAATACATAAACATACCCCAACTCACTTCCACCAATATGGCTAAAAAATAAAAATACCGTCAAACACATTAGTATGTAGGGCCATCAACACTACAACCAAATACATTAACATCCCCCAACAGGCCTCCAAAGGGCATGGCTACAGCAGAAAAAAAAAAAAAAAAATGCAACCAAATACATAACATCCTCCAACATGCCTCCAACAATATGGCTTAAAATACCACACACTAACACGTAGAACCGCAGATAGAGGTACTATAAGAGACACGGATACAGTCATGAAATGCTACCAAATACATTAACGTGTTAAAATACCACACATTAGCATGTGGGGCCACAGACATTGCCTCCACCAATATGGCTAAAGCTATAATACCACCAACCAATATGGTGACACCCCAAATACATTTACACATCATATGTGATGCGAAAACACTCTGGTAAAATAAAGACAGTTTGTCTTCATCCGCTTTCATCAATTTACACATTGACTGGTGATACCCCCCCAATACATGCACCATCAGGCCATCAAACACATTAGCATGTTTAGCATGTACACCAGCGTAATATTAACCATGACCAATATGGCGATAGCTAAAATAGCTAAAATAGCTTGTGTTAGGATACGGATTTTAGCTATTGATCTGACTCCAAATTATGATCAACACTTAACACAAGTTTCTATGTCCTAATCCACACACTGGCGCACCTAACAATTTTGCGAGTTCGTTCTGTCAAAGAGAAGACCAGTAGATCAATCAGACCAAATTTACCAAATGTTTATTCCTAACAAAGCGCACTAATACAGGCCTGGGTCCCGGGTCCCTCACACTAAAACTCGTGCGTTTTTGTGACCACCAAAAGACGACACATTCTTCCGGGTTGCCCAGTTTTAAAGAAACACAATATGAATATTAAAGCATGCAAAATATTGTGTGATGATTGGTCGATGGTCATCTCCTCCCCGTCGAGGTGTCATCACTGTGGTCAGGAGTTGGGGATTTTCCTCTCGAAGCCCAACCACCTGGACGTGGTATTGTTCTTTGTTCTCGCTCCTCACCCACCTCGAGGTGTTATCGTCTGGTACTCTGTTGGAATAATCTCGGGGGAAGCCTTGGCCTGCCAGACCAGGAGGCCTTATCTTTATGAGTTTACGACTCTCCTTTAAACTAAATGCTTTCTATTTGGTTCAAGGAATGTCTTTTGATCCCCGTCAGCCTTATGTTTCCTTCCTGTCCTTATGTTACTTTTGTGTTTGTTTTGTAAGAAGTCTTCAATGACAATGAGCAGAGCTTCTTTGCATAGGCGAAATGTTCTTTGTCAGTTTAAAGGGACTTCATTCCTTTTAGTTAACTGTAGCTTTGATTCATAGATTGTAGATGATCAAAATTGGTTATATACAGTTTGAAGAAGTCACATTAAAGTTATCCCATATTTACTCAATGTTCGTTTAAGGAACTGTATATCAGTTACCTTACATTTACTTAATATGTGCTGAAAGGTTTAAGTAAGGTTAGATATTATTATTATTATTATGTGTTGTGTTAGTTTACTAAGAAGTTAAACTTAGCAAGGGGTTAGTTGCATTGTTCCACAGGTAAGCGACATTCAAAGTGCTTCAAGTTATCTGATCACAGTTGAGCAGGAGTCGGCCACCTGTGGAGAGGACAACTGGTTGGGGGAAGAAAGCAGACTCTGCACTCCCAATGTGGGGGTCGAGAAGATCAATTCACACTACACTACATTCCTTAGCTAATCAGCGTTGCTACAGCCACTATCTCCCCTCCCTTTAGTGTAGCAACGCCTCTGTAGCCAGGGCATCCAAGACATTAAAAGGAGGAGCACGTGGGGGAGGAACTCAGAACTGGTGGAGATTGTAACTGAGCTTCCTTTCTCTATCGTTCTCCTCGCGAGTAAACTCATCCTGGTTGTCTTCTCCTCTTTGTTCCAGCATGTGATTTAATGTCTGATCATATTCAGACCTAACATACTCCCTTCGTTCCGTACCGTCCCGTACTCCCTTCCTGGGCCTGTTCCATAACTCTTAGAAGAAACAAGTTCATGCAGTGTGCCTGCACATTCCTCACCCCCACCAATCCACACAAGCACTCCAATACTAGATATTATATTGATATGATTATATGTTTAACACAACCTTGAAAAATATGTTTGCTAACTGCTGAAAGCACATTTCCCTTTACTTGGTAAAGTAAAAAATACATGCCCAGACATGCCGCCGGCCGCAATAACCAATAGGGTCATCTCCCCCCGCGACAACCAGGAAGACGACATCTTGGCCAGCCAAGATGGCGCCTTTCTGTCTGACGCACGAGATGACGCCTCTCTGTCTGACACCAGGATAGAACACCTGACCGGATGGGACGAGCATCACCATGTAACACCTGACCCAGGATGGGACGAGCATCATCATGTAACACCTGACCCCACGAGATGGCGCCTTTCTGTCTGACATCAGAGGATGTCACAACACGATGTGACACCTGACACAGGATGAGACACCTGACCGGATGTCACACAAGGATGCCAAATCAGGATGTGACACCTGACACAGGATGAGACACCTGACCGGATGTCACACAAGGATGCCAAATCAGGATGTGACACCTGACACAGGATGTCACACAAGGATGCCATACTCATTAGCATAAACACCTGCTACATTTGCATAACAATAGACATCAAAGCGAGCTGCATTGTCTTTCTCTCTCTCTTGATCTTAGCTAAAAGGCTGAGAAGCGATAGCCAGAAATGAGCTTGAGGCAATGACTTAAATGAAGAGACCACCAATTCAAGTTACGGTTACATATATCAACTAATGCTAATGCCACATACTGACCCCTGCGATTTCCCCAAATGTGGGAATCTCGACTGCATAATTTCTGGTAGTGGAGGATTGTGTTCTTTCTGTTTAAGACAAACATTTTGCGCAGTAGTACTCACACGGAGTTTAGGTCTACACTGTTACACACTGAATGCTTTTGAGTAGTGATGGACAATGAGGCTTCCTTGGTGTAACTGCCGAAGTCAAAGCAGTTGTGTCTTTCGCCGCTGAGCGGAGCTGTTGCGGCTCTGGTGAAGCTTCAAGTTTTGCATGGTGTGCAAATTATTTTTGTGTTAATTTATTTTTTGTTCCTTGTTATTTGTATATTGTTTGTAGCACTGTCTTGTTGATTTTAACTTGAGATAGAAACCGGGGGTAAGTTAGGCTTCGAGGGCACTTGATGTGATGTGAATTCCAGTACTTTTAGGTGAATCTTTATAGAATCAGTTCACTCAAAAGATTCGTTGAAACAACTCGTTCAACGAATCGTGCCCCCACATCTTGTGTAAACAACCCATACACATCAAACAATATAACTTCACCCCCCCCACCACCAATTATTATATATAATATTAATTGCCTCGGGTAATAAACACATTTTTTTCTATTATACAACACTTACACACTGACGTTGGTAACAGTCTCTCACCTAGTCGTGAACGGTAAGTTGCGTCACTGACTCGATCGTGAGCTGGAAACTACGTCACTAACTCGTAAAGTCCCTCCTCCATCTATTACTCGCTGCTGATTGGTTGTTCGCGAAGATTCACGAATGAGTGACAGACAGCATTGCCGCTATGCCGTTGCCAGCCGACACACGTTATGCCGACATTGATGTTTTAATTTTGTATTTGTTGGCTTGTAGTTGATGGTGTTAATATACCGAATGTGTTTGTGTTTGAATAAAAGGTTGGAAAAAAAGCCCGTTAAGCCGACATTTGTTACCAACTCATATAACAACGTAAAACACATATACATATTGTCATATAAAGCAGTGAACCAAATGTCTGATTTTTATGCTTTGATTGGGGAATATAAAAACAAGGAATAAAACACCAGAAACGTTATAACATAAATGTTTAATGAAATAATAATGATAATAATAGCAATAATAATAAGAAGAAGAAGAAGAAGAAGAATAAGAATAAAAGTACACCTCAAACCAGCAATCTAATGTGAAACTGCAGTCGATATATTGGATAACAATATTTAGGCATATATATGCATCCACGTTATTTAAAACCTACTATAAGTAAATCGTAAATCTACATTCTTGCTTACATAGTTCACGCTCGGAGACGCAACACGTTCACTGACTGATCCGTTGATGCACGGGAAGACAGTTCACCCATTGACTCTTTCGCGAACGGGAAAGTCAAGATTCGTTCCCTCACTGATCCGTTCTCACAATGAACTGGAAATACGAATCACTCACTCACTGATAGGTTCATTCACAGATTCGTTCACTCACAACTTCGTTCACTTACAGTTCGTTCACTCACAGATTCGTTCACTCACAGATTCGTTCACTCGCAGATTCGTTCACTCGCAGATTCGTTCACTCACAGATTCGTTCGTTGGTGAACGGGAAATGCAATTCACGACTCGTTCATGAACGGAAAGTTACGTCATTTTCGTCTTTGTTTTGTTTTACGGCGAGGTGGCACCAGCTTCAATGGGCATTACCGACACCTGGTTGAAGTCATATGAACCGAAAAAACTCTCGCTCACTAAAAATATTCATTCTTTTGAACGAATCGTTCACTCATGATCCAACACGAAGTCCGGGAGTATTCCCGAAGCAACGGCCTAGGATTGGTTTGCTGGCCTGCGTCTCTGATTAATCTTTAACCGGCCGGGGTTTGACCCAACAACCTTCCAGTCTCAGGGAGGACACTCTACTACTAGGCCATTGAGCTGGTTAAATAATTTATCGCAGGTGTTTTATTTGGATTTAAGAAGTCTATATTATCGCCCCCACATAAAAAGGCTACCGTCTGCTAGGTGTTTGAAACCATGGCCTCAAATACTTCTTTGAAATTTTCAATACTAGAGTTGGGTGTTCTATAAACACAGCTAACAATGACATTTTACCCATATCAATTTGAACAGCAATACATTCACATAAGTCATCAATAACAGTTGTCATGCTTTCTACAATCCTCTACTTTAACCTACTGTCTATATACAGTGCAACTCATCCACCCTTTTTATTTGCCCTATTCACAAAGTTGAAATTATATCCTTCTAATTCAAAATCGGTCCCTTTGACGTGGCTAAGCCAACTCTCAGAAATGCCAATTATATTGAATTGCATGGTGTAATGCTGTAAATAATTTTTAATCTTATCAAAGTTTGCGTATAAACTCCTCCTGTTGAAGTGTAATATTGATATATCTTGCTCTAAGTTGAATTTGTCCTTGAATTGATTTGCAGTGTAATAACAGCAGTTTCTATTTACATAGTCAAAGAAATGGCTTTCCGGGTCTATATCTACATTCTGTACCTGCATGGTAATTGTTTGAGGTAAATGCAAACAGTCGTCTTCCCATCCACACACATCCAAATTTGAGCACATACACACCCACAGCTCCACGTCCACACACACACGCACCCGCATGCACACATATCATTTGTAATGGCAGCCAAATAGTTGAGACAATTTAACCAATATAAGTCCAGCAAAAAAGTTGCGTAATGGTGGTATAAAAATTCTGCAGGTGTATTGATGAAAAACAAGTCCAGTTTGAGTTCATGGGGGGTATTGAAAGAAAGTGTGATTGTGATAGAGTCAGTCGGCGTTCTTAGCCAAAAGAGAAAAATTGCCAGTAATCCGGCATAGTAAGTATCAAGACACCTACTCACCACTACCAAGCCGTGCTCTTCAAGTGCAAAAAAGGCATCCACAATATGAAAAAAAAAAAGAGTACTTCCAATATGAGTCCAGCGACAATAGGATAGAACTGTTTCCAGTAATTCCAAAAAACAATTGGCGGAAGGATACCGAACAGTGACAAAAATAATAAATCTGGGCAGCTAGAGGATGTTCTATTCGGCTATGCAGTTTCATATTTCTCCAGGTCTTTGAGGTCCCGGATAAGCAGGACTCGCCTCCTCACCAAGTGAACCATTTGTGCGAATCCAGATTTTACAGTCTCTTGTCCATGTTGAATAGATTTTCTTTTGTTTCTTCAGAACCCTCGCACGTTTGGCTATCTTGGCGTTCCTCTTTGTAAGGTGTTCGTTCACGTACACCTGTGTGTTCTTCAGTTTCCTTCCTTGTTTCAAAAGCTCCGTTTTGTGTCTTCTGTTTACAAATCTCAGAATGATGATTCGCTCTGATTGTGCATTTTTTTGGGGAAGAGTATGGCAGGCAGCGATACTCTCCTTATGAATGGTAATGTCATTTCGGTTAAAGAACTGAATCACCTGTTTCTCCAGCGACTGCTTTTCTCCCTCAGTCAAGTCCGCATCGTTGTTCTCTCCTCGGGTGATGTTGGAGTATTTGCGGTGTGTTGTTTTCAGACTGCTGATGATCAGGTCCTCTTACCGTGTATATTGCTCCAACTTGTCAACTTTCTTTTCCAACTCCGCAAATTTCTCATCCTTCAGCGCGAGTAGGTTGTTTAGTTTCCTCACATCTTCAACCAGACCACTTATTTTTCCTACATTTTCCACCATTCCGTCCATTTTTTTTGCCAGGTCTTTCAAGGCCTTCCTAATCTCCTCCATTATATCGTCGTCATCGTCGTCACTACCCTGGGACGTGCGCCTCCTCCTTCGCCATCTTTCAATCAAGTCACTCCGGCGTTCTAGGACAATCGCTTGGAGCTCAAGGTCTTGTTGATTTTTTATCAGACGGGCGACCGGGGATGGGGGGGCGTACGTGGGCGGGTGCCGGGAGAAGACGGCCTGTCCGGGGCGAAACTCGGCCTGTGTTTAAGGAGCCGGCCCTCACGCTCCTTCCTTGGATGGACAAAGTTCGCTGTTATATCCTTACTATTTTCCGGGTTCTGATGTAGCAAGAATGGTTCGGACAACGACGTGATGGATACTGCTTTATTCCTTCAACACAGTCAGTTCACAGGCCGTACATCACAACACTGAACGTCCCCGAAGCTCCCCCTCCCACATCCGGAGTTTTCCCACTACGGAACATGAGTTAGCCCAAAAATATACAACATCTCCTCCCCCCTTACAATGAACGTGCTTTATGCATGAACAACACAGAATTACGCACCTAGAACTAGACATCCCCATAACTCGGGTCAACCACGAACCTATAAGTCAAAGCGTGCAGGAGCTCGCCGCTCTCTGATAGGATATCTCCTATCTGGGGGCACAGGATCAGCTCCATGGTCGATCAATGGCGAACTTGTTGCAGGAGCTTCTGCAAAGGGAGATGTCACAGTCTCTGTTTCGGGCACATCCACAGCTGGTACTGTTGGCGCGAGTGTGATTGAGTCCTGCACTCGGGTGGGTATGTGAACCGGTGTTTTGACATAGGCAGAGCTATCAGGAAAATCTTTGAGGGACAGCTCTGCTGGCCCTAATTGAGTCTGCAGGAGTTGATCAACATGTCTTCTCCATACACCATCAGACGTTTGGACAGTACAAGATACTGGTCCCGTTTGCGCAATAACAGTGGCAGGAATCCACTTTAGTTCGCCACGGTAGTTCCTTGCCAACACAGAGTCTCCTGGCTCGAAAACTCTTCCTTTGCCCTTCTGTCCTCTGCACCTAACCTGTTTTTCCTGTTGACCTTGGACAATGTCCTTCTCTGCTGAGGGCTTCAAGAGGTCAAATGTGGTGCGCAGGTCTCTCTTTAGCATCAGGCTAGCAGGAGATGTCTTGGTGGTTGCATGTGGACTGTTCCGATAGGTTAGTAGGAAGTGGTGCAGTCTCTGATGTAGTGTTCCTTGTCCTTGTGATGTTTTCAAGGCATGCTTCATGGTTTGAACAAACCTCTCAGCAAGCCCATTTGTTGCGGGGTGGTAGGGGGCTGACTTAATGTGTTGGACACCGTTAGCTTGCAGGAACACTGCCATTTCCTGTGAGACAAATTGGGGTCCATTGTCAGAGACTAGCTGGGCAGGAGATCCAAACCGACTAAACAGTTCCCCTAACTTTTCGATAGTCTTCTCTGCAGTGGTTGATCTCATGATAGCCACCTCTGGCCATTTACTGTGTGCATCCACAGCAATAAGGAACATCCTGTCCTCCACTGGTCCCGCAAAATCAATGTGCACCCGGTGCCATGGTCCTTGTGGGAATTCCCAGGGGTGAAGAGGCGCTAGTGGAGGATTGTTCCTGACTTGGTGGCATGATGGACATCTTTTGGCCAACTCTTCAATTTGTTGATCCATGTTCGGCCACCAAAAATAGCTTCTCGCTATTTCTTTCATTCGTACTATTCCGCTGTGTCCCGAATGCAGTTGCTGCAGCACTTTTGTGCGAAGTGACCGTGGTATGACCACCCTCCTACCCCAGAGTAAACACCCAGACTGGACAGACAGTTGCAATCTCCTCCCGAGGAAAGGCTTCAGACTCGCATTATCGCCAGCAGATCGACCCTTGACAACAACGTCCATGACCGCCGATAACTCCGGGTCATTCCGAGTTTCCGTTTTTACCTGCACCTCTGAGACAGGTGCTCTCTCCACCTCCCTGAAGTAGAAAAGGTCCACCGTGTCCGACTCCGGCTTCGTGACAGGCAAAGGCAGTCGGGACAAGCCATCCGCATTGCAGTGGAAGTCTGATTTGCGATACCTGATGTCATACGCATGCGCCGACAACAACAAAGCCCACCTCTGCAGTCGGCATGCAGCAAGAGACGGTATCCCAGTGTGTGGACCGAGGATGGTTGTGAGGGGCCGATGGTCCGTCAGGAGCGTAAACTTCCTCCCATACAAGTATTGATGGAATTTCCTAACTCCAAAAACAATGCTCAGTGCCTCTCGTTCCAGTTGAGCATAGTTAGACTCTGCTTTGTTCAATGTCCTTGATGCAAAAGCGATTGGCTTTTCCTCACCACCCGGCAGGACATGAGAGAGAATCGCCCCTACTCCGTAAGGAGAGGCGTCACAGGCGAGCTGCAGTGGAAGTGATGGGTTGAAGTGCGTCAGGACCTTGGACGTAGTCAGCACTCCTTTAGCCTTTTCAAAAGCCTCCTGACAGCTGGCTGTCCACTTCCACGTTTTGTCTCGGCGTAACAGTTCGTGCAGGGGTTGAAGCAGTGATGACAGATTGGGGATGAAGCGTCCGTAATAGTTCAGCAGACCTAAGAAAGATCGTAGCTGGCTGATGTTTTGGGGTGGGGGCGCGTCCACGACAGCTGCCACTTTTGATGGTGCAGTGTGCAGCCCTTCTGCATCGATCACATGCCCCAGATATTCTACAGATGGCTTGAAGAAGTCACATTTGTCCTTACGGACTCTTAAGCCGTAGTCCTTCAGCCTTTGAAGGGTAGCATCCAAGTTGCGCAGGTGCTCGTCATCGGTAGATCCAGTGCACAGGATATCGTCAAGGTAGCACTGTACCCCAGGTAACCCACTAAGGATCTGATCCATCGCTCGCTGAAAAAGTGCCGGGGCTGACGTGATGCCGAACGGCAGTCTGCAGTATCTGAAGAGACCCTTGTGTGTGTTAATGGTCAACATTTCACGTGACTCTTTTTCTACATGCATTTGTAGGTAAGCCTGACTGAGATCTACCTTACTGAATTTTTGTCCCCCACTCAGTCCAGCAAACAAGTCATCAATTAGGGGAAGTGGATATTGCTCTGCTGCTAACACAGGGTTAAGTGTTACCTTGAAATCTCCACAGGTCCGAATTCCCCCATCTTTTTTTGGTACGGGAACGATGGGTGTGGCCCACTCACTGATGGTCACTGGCTCCAAAACCCCATTCTTGACCAGGGCGTCCAAGTCAGCTTCTACCTTGGATCGGATGGCGTATGGTACTGGTCTAGCTTTCATAAACACAGGCTTGCTATCAGGTTTGACATGTAACTTAATGGTTATATCTTTCATGCTGCCTAATTCATCACGGAAAACCTCTTTGTGTTTCTCGAGTATTTCTTGTAGCGGAGTGGAACCGTGTGACAGTTTCCTTATCGCTTGCCAGTCCAGCCGGATTCCCTGTAGCCATGTACGCCCCATTATAGCAGGATGATTTCCCTTGGTCACATAAAGGGGAAGCTTTTTGGTTCGCCCATGGTACTGAACAGTCACATCGGTCATCCCTTCCATGTGCACTCGATGTCCCGTATATGCCTTAAACACTGTGTCTGATGGACGTAGTGGGAGGTGCCTCATGAGTTTCCTGTAGATCTTGTGTGACACTAGTGATGCCTTTGACCCTGTGTCTATCTGCATTTTCACCACATGTCCCTCCAACTTGGGTTCAGCCCAGTAGCCATCTGAGCTCTCACCTACATTCATCACTCGTATCGTATTTACAGGCACTTCTTCCTCCGAAGAATCACTATTTCTTTCATTATCATGGCAAATGGTGCGAACATGCCTTTTTTGTTTATATTTCACATTGTCACTTTTGTTCCCAGCCCTTGAGCTTTTGTCCGTGCCCTGTTTACTTCGGCACGCCCGCTCTATGTGCCCTTTTTTTCCACAGTTACGACAGTCCATCTCTTTGCACCAGCACGTCGATGCAAGATGTCCAGATTTACCACAGCGAAAACATGGCCCTTGCGCGTTCGGTTTATCATTGTAGAGTTGGTGCACTCTTTCTGTAGCACTTAGTTGCTGGGCCTCCCGTTTTGCCATTTCCATTGTTACACTGATGTTAATGGCCTTTTCCAAAGTCAAGTTACTTTCTGTGAGTAATCTCTTCTGTGCTGCTTCGTTTCTAAGTCCACATACCAGCCTGTCTCTCAAAGTGTCATTTAACACATCCTGGAACTCACAGTGTTCAGCCAGCTTGCGTAGGGCTGCTACAAACTGGGTGACCGACTCGCCCTCTTCTTGGCTGCGTCTGTAAAATCGGAATCTTTCTGCGATTACCAGGGGTTTCGGTGAAAGATGGTTTGCCAGTACATCCACTATTTCTTGGTATGTTTTACTGCCGGGCTTTTCTGGTTGAAGTAGGTCACGTAGCAAGTTAAACGTTTTCGGCCCCATTACACTCAAAAACGTGGGCACCAGCTTCTCCTCCTTTATATCGTTGGCCATGGCGAAGTAATCGAAACGCTCAGTATATGAGCTCCATTGTTCAATACTTTCGTCCAAGGGACCAATTGAGCCAATCATTCCCGCCATTACAAGTTCCTGTTCGTATGGCACTGCTTTCCCTCACAGACGTCGCCAACAGTCCACCAATCCACTCCACCCTTCGAGATGAAGCCGGCCAACACGCGTCAGTCCAGACGTCCTCGTCGCCAGTTTTGTTATATCCTTACTATTTTCCGGGTTCTGATGTAGCAAGAATGGTTCGGACAACGACGTGATGGATACTGCTTTATTCCTTCAACACAGTCAGTTCACAGGCCGTACATCACAACACTGAACGTCCCCGAAGCTCCCCCTCCCACATCCGGAGTTTTCCCACTACGGAACATGAGTTAGCCCAAAAATATACAACATTCGCAGTTGACACTTTGTCATTTTTCGGCCTGTGTTTAAGGAGGCGGCCGTCCTCCACTTGGTCTGTGTTTAGGGCGAAACTTGGTCTGTGTTTAAGGAGCCGGCCCTCACGCTCCTTCCTTGGATGGACCAAGTTTGCAGTTGACACTTTGTCGAAGTGTCGATGATCAATGTGTCCTGCAATTCACATTAGTTCTCGCAGCTAGCTGCGTCCTTCATCGACGCACGAGCCGAGTTATCCACCGCTAAGAGTTGTCGTTTGTGGGTTGCGGCGGCGCGGGTCGGCCGGGGTCCCTCTTCCGCCGCGCGCGCCGCGAGTTGCCAAGTTCCGATGAAAAATAGGTTTGATCCGGCCGACGGCGACGGGCGCCGCCCGTCCGCGTCTTCCGACGCGTCGAGCGGACATTAAACCCCCGACGGTCCGCTGAAGGAGGGCCGTTAGTTGGGTGCCCGCCGCGCTGATTGGGGTAAGTTCCGAGCGGGCGGTGTCGCGATGGCACCGGGCCGACCCTTCCCGGCCGCGTGCCGCCCTAGACCAATTCGATGGCGAGCGAAAGTGGAGCGCGCACTGGCGAGGGCGGGGTGTGGTGGGGCGGGCGGCGAAGCAGGGCAGACGGTGACGTCGCGAGACGGTGGAAGGGGGGCAGAGGCCGGCCTGTCGACCAGACCTCCCCCGCACGCTACGCGCGCTCGCCGGCTACATACCGCTTCTGCAT
>NC_141204.1:11711344-11761344 GCF_054491065.1 Syngnathus leptorhynchus | reverse complement strand
CGGTCATTTTTCGGCCCGTGTTTAAGGAGGCGGCCGTCACGCTCCTTCCTTGGATGGACAAAGTTCGCAGTTGACACTTGGTCATTTTTCGGCCCGTGTTTAAGGATGCGGCCGTTACGCTCCTTCCTTGGATGGACACGATTCGCAGTTGACACTTTGTCATTTTTCGGCCTGTGTTTAAGGAGGCGGCCGTCCTCCACGGAGCTTTCCTTGGATGCGGAGCATTCGCTCTCGGCCTGTGTTTAATGAGGCGGCCGTTACGCTCCTTCCTTGGATGGACACCATTCGCAGTTGACACTTTGACATTTTTTCGCAGAGGTGGCACTATGTCATTTTTTCGGAGAGGTGGCACTTTGTCATTTTTTCGGAGAGGCGACACTTTGCCATTTTTTCCGAGAGGTGACACTTTGTCATTTTTTCGAGATATGGCACTTTGTCATTTTTTCGAGATGTGGCACTTTGTCATTTTTTCGAGATGTGGCACTTAGTCATTTTTTCGAAAGGTGACAGTCGTTTTTTCGAAAGTTGACAGTCGTTTTTTCGAGAGGTGACAGTCACTTTTTCGCCAAAGTGACACTTTGCCACTTTTTCGAAGTGCCCACCTCCAGCACGTGCCACGGCGCTTTCCAGGTCGCTATCCGACCTTGGGCTGTCGAGGACGGGGTTTTCACCGCCGTAGAGGAGACCAGCCCTATCTCCTCTATACTCGTTCTAAAGGTGTTTTGGAAAACGGGGGGAAAGTCGATGAGTACACTGACTAGTGGGACCATTTCATTGTACTCTGGCGCACCAAAAAAGGTACTGCACCTTAGCCCGGATACCCCACCCCCTGGTACCTCGAGTAGAACTTAGAAAAATTTCGCCAAATTGACGGTAAGCTCCAGGGAGAGAGGCTGATTTTGCGCTATTTGAGGCCGACCGCCGAACTGGCGCGGGGCGGACGCAAAAGCCCCGCAGAGCCGTAGGCACTTAGAAATGTTTCGCCTTTGGCTGTGACCTCCAGGGGGCGAGGCTGGTTTTGCGTTATTTGAGGCCAGCTGGAGAACCGGCACTGGGCGGACGCCAAAGCTCGGATGGGCCGTAGGCACTTAGAAAATTTTCGCCAAGTGAGCTCCAGGGGGAGAGGCTGGATTTGCGTTATTCAAGGCCGACTGCGGAACCGGCGCTGGGCGGACGCCAAAGCTCGGCAGGGCCGTAGGCACTTAGAAAATATTCACCAAGTTGGCGTTGACCTCCAGGGGGAGAGGCTGATTTTGCGTCATTTGAGGCCGGCTGCAGAACAGGCGCGGGTCGGACGCACAAGCCCGGCAGAGCCGTGGGCACTTAGAAAATGTTCGCCAAGTTGGCTGTGAGCTCCAGGCGGAGACCGTTATTTTTCGTCATTCGAGGCCGACTGCGGAACCGGCGCTGGGCGGACGCCAAAGCTCGGCAGGGCCGTGGGCACTTAGAAAACATTCGCCAAGTTGGCGTTGACCTCCAGGGGGAGAGGCTGGTTTTTCGTCATTCGAGGCCGACTGCGGAACCGGCGCTGGGCGGATGCCAAAGCGCTGGGCGGACGCATAAAAAAAAGTGCTGTTGGAGGCTTGAGAGCACCAAATTGATCATTCTACATGAAGAAATGACCACTTTCAACATTTTTTTTTATGTTTTACACGCGTTTTAATTTTTATTGCCGAAATCGCTTTTTCTTGCCGAGTTAAGCACATTTTCTGAAATGTCGCTCTCCCGTCACTCTGGTTAATTTGTCATAAAAGAAAGTGCTGTTGGAGGCTCGAGAGCACCAAGTTGGTCAATCTACATGAAGAAATGACCACCTGAAACGTTTGGTTTATGTTTTACGCGCGTTTTTATTTTTCTTGCCTCAATCGCATTTTCTCGCAGAGATAAGCACGTTTTCTGAAATGTCGCTCTCCCGTCATTCTGGTTAATTTGGCATAATAAAAAGAGCTGTTGGGGGCTCGAGAGTATAGAGTTGATCATTATACATGAAGAAATGACCACCTTCAACGTTTGGTTTATGTTTTACACGCGTTTTAATTTTTATTGCCGAAATCGCCTTTTCTCGCCGAGTTAAGCACGTTTTCTGAAATGTCGCTCTCCCGTCACTCTGGTTATTTTGGCATAATAAAAAGGGCTGTTGGGGGCTCGAGAGCATAGAGTTGATCATTATACATGAAGAAATGACCACTTTCAACGTTTTTTTAATGTTTTACACGCGTTTTAATTTAAGCAACAATCGCTTTTTCTCGCCGAGTTAAAGCACGTTTTCTGAAATGTCGCTCTCCTGTCACTCTGGTTAATTTGTCATAAAAGAAAGTGCTGTTGGAGGCTCGAGAGCACCAAGTTGGTCATTCTACATGAAGAAATGACCACCTGAAACGTTTGCTTTATGTTTTACGCGCGATTTTATTTTTCTTGCCTCAATCGCATTTTCTCGCCGAGATAAGCACGTTTTCTGAAATGTCGCTCTCCCGTCACTCTGGTTAATTTGGCATAATAAAAAGGGCTGTTGGGGGCTCGAGAGTATACAGTTGATCATTATACATGAAGAAATAACCACCTTCAACGTTTGGTTTATGTTTTACACGCGTTTTAATTTTTATTGCCGAAATCGTATTTTCTTGCCGAGTTAAGCACGTTTTCTGAAATGTCGCTCTCCCGTCACTCTGGTTAATTTGGCATAATAAAAAGGGCTGTTCGGGGCTCAAGAGTATAGAGTTGATCATTATACATGAAGAAAAGACCACCTTCAACGTTTGGTTTATGTTTTACACGCATTTTATTTTTTTTTGCCGAAATCGCATTTTCTCGCTGAGTTAAGCACGTTTTCTGAAATGTCGCTCTCCCGTCACTCTGGTTAATTTGGCATAATAAAAAGGGCTGTTGGGGGATCGAGAGTATAGAGTTGATCATTATACGTGAAGAAATGACCACTTTCAACGTTTTTTTAATGTTTTACACGCGTTTTAATTTTTATTCCCGAAATCGCTTTTTCTTGCCGAGTTAAGAACGTTTTCTGAAATGTCGTTCTCCAGTCACTGGTTAATTTGTCATTAAAAAAAAGTGCTCTTGGAGGCTCGAGAGCACCAAGTTGATCATTCTACATGAAGAAATGACCACCTGAAACGTTTGATTTATGTTTTATGCGCGTTTTTATTTTTATTGCCTCAATCGCATTTTCTCGCCGAGATAAGCACGTTTTCTGAAATGTCGCTCTCCCGTCACTCTGGTGGATTTGGCATAATAAAAAGGGCTGTTGGGGGCTCGAGAGTATAGAGTTGATCATTATACATGAAGAAATGACCACCTTCAATGTTTGGTTTATGTTTTACACGCGTTTTAATTTTTATTGCCGAAATTGCCTTTTCTCGCCGAGTTAAGCACGTTTTCTGAAATGTCGCTCTCTTGTCACTCTGGTTAATTTGGCATAATAAAAAGGGCTGTTGGTGGCTCGAGAGTATCAAGTTGATCATTATACATGAAGAAATAACCACCTTTAACGTTTTTTTAATGTTTTACACGCGATGTAAAGGTTTGTCTTCGACCCCAAACGCACGACACAACGGAAGTGAGACTTATTTCTCAGAGTAAGACAAGTCAGTCTAGGAGAACTCAGGAAATAAAGGCAACAAAGGTAATTCTCTTTAGTCTCTTGAGAATTCCACACAGGAAAAACTCAGGGGGAAAAAACTAGATTTATAATCCATAAAAAGAAATCCACAGAAAGTCAGAAATTACCACAGGTGAGAGGAGGCTTGTGATCCAAATCAAGAAGGAATCCAGCAGCAGCAGCTAGAGAGAGATCCTCACACTGGAGCTGACAACACGAACCTGCAACTGGTGACTGGGAAGCAGGCAGCCATATACCAGCCCTGCTGAGCTGATGAGCTGCAGGTGGTTGATTGTTGATTGGCCTCAGGTGCGAGATGAAGCACCTCTGGTCCTGGAAGGAGGCTTAGAGAGGCGGGTCCTAACAGTACCCCCCGTTCCACGGGAGCCACCTGGCGACTTGCCAGGTTTGTCGGGATGGGACCAATAAAACTCTGTGAGCAGATCAGGACTCATGATCAGCTGGCGGGAAACCCAACTCCATTCCTCTGGGCCATAGCCTTCCCAGTCCACTAAATATTGGAACCCCCGCCCTCGGCGCCGGACGTCCAAGAGCCGACGGACCTTCCACTGGCGGTGCCCATCCATGATTTCAGGGGGAGGTGGTGCTGGGGCAGGAGGCCTCAGAGGGCTCTGGGAGACCTGTTTGATGCGTGACACATGAAAAACTGGGTGAATCTTCATGGAGGCTGGGAGCTTAAGTTTCACCGCTGCAGGGCTGAGCACCTTCGTGATCTCGAAGGGTCCGACAAACCGGGGATTCAGCTTCTTAGCGGTCGACTGGAGTGTAAGGTCCTTGGAGGAAAGCCACACTTCTTGCCCTGGACGATACACAGGTGCTGGGGATCGACGTCGATTGGCCCCTCGACGGGCCCGTTCCACCGTCTGGAGAAGGGCGGCTCTGGTGGTCTCCCAGACCTGACGACAACGCCTCAGATGCTCCTGCACCGAGGGAACTGTCACTTCTGACAGAGAACAGGGGAGGTTGGTAACCCAGGGATACCTCAAAGGGGGAGAGGCCGGTGGCAAAGCTGACCAGGGAGTTGATGGCGTACTCAACCCAGGGGAGGAAACGGCTCCAGGAGGTGGGTTTCTTGGCGGCGACACAACGAAGAGCCGACTCGACACTTTGGTTCATCCGCTCCGTCTGCCCATTAGTCTGCGGGTGGTACCCAGAAGAAAGACTAACAGAGGCGCCCAGCCCCTTGCAGAATGCTCGCCATACTTGGGAGACAAATTGAGGACCTCGGTCAGAAACAATGTCCATAGGAAGACCATGGAGGCGGAAAACGTGGCTTGTCAGAAGGTCCGCTGTCTCAGTAGATGATGGGAGTTTTGGGAGAGCCACCAGGTGTACTCCTTTACTGAAGCGGTCCACCACTGTCAGAATCACAGTGTTACCCTGTGAGTGAGGCAGTCCGGAGTCAAAGTCCAATGCAACATGGGACCAGGGTCGGCTAGGAGTGGGGAGGGGCTGCAACAGACCAGCGGGCGCCTGGTGAGAGGCCTTGCTGCGGGCGCAGACAGGGCAGGCCATGACAAAGTTCTTGACGTCATTTCTCATAGTGGGCCACCAGAACCTCTGGGCTAGGAAGGTGAAGGTCCGATGGACCCCTGGGTGACAAGAAAACCGACTGGCGTGGCCCCACTGAAGAACTCGAGACCTGACTGAGTCCGGGACGAACAGACGTCCATGGAGGCACATTCCCTGGAGCAGGATGGGAGCTTAATGCGGTCTCAATCTCCCAGGTGACCACGCCAACCACCTTAGTCTCCGGGAGGATGGTGGTTGGTTCTCCTGATTGAGGCTCCTTCGGGTGTAGCCGGGAAAGAGCGTCCGCCTTGGTGTTGCGGGAGCCAGGGCGGTACGTCAGTGTGAACTCGAACCGACTGAGGAAGCTGGCCCACCGAGCTTGTCGACCATTGAGGCGATTAGTAGCACGGACGAATGTCAAGTTCTTATGGTCCGTCCAGATGGTGAAAGGCTGCTCCGCTCCCTCCAAGTAATGGCGCCACTCCTCCAGGGCAGCCACCACCGCCAGCAGCTCCCGGTTCCCGATATCGTAGTTCTCCTCGGCAGGAAGGTATCGGCGGGAGAAGAAGGCGCAAGGGTGAACCTTCTGGTCGGACGCTGACCTCTGGGAAAGAACAGCTCCCAACCCGGTATCTGAAGCGTCCACCTCCACAATGAACTGCCTCTTGTGGTCAGGCTGAAGCAGCACTGGAGCACTGGTGAACCTCTCCTTGAGGGACTGGAAGGCAGTGCGAGCAGCCTGGGACCAGATAAATGGCTGGGCGGGGGAGGTCAGCCTGGTGAGGGGTTCAGCCACTCCGCTGTAGTTCCGGATAAACCTCCTGTAGAAGTTTGCAAACCCAAGGAAACTCTGCAATTCCTTACGGGTTGTGGGTTCGGCCCAGTCCACCACCGTCTGGATCTTGCGGGGATCAGCTCGAGTCTGGCCCTTCTCCACGATGAAGCCCAGGTAGTCGACAGAGTCCGAGTGGAACCGGCATTTCTCAGCCTTAACGAAGAGCCGGTTGTGGAGGAGGCGTTCTAAAACCCGGCGAACATGCCGGACATGCTCCTCGAGTGTCCTGGAAAAAATGAGGATGTCATCCAGGTAGACTACCACAAAGTCATCGAGCATGTCGCGGAGAACATCATTTATGAGTGCCTGGAATACTGCCGGGGCGTTGGTGAGGCCGAACGGCATTACCAGGTACTCATAAAGGCCATGGGGTGTCTTAAAAGCGGTCTTCCACTCATCCCCTCTCCGGATCCGGACCAGATGGTAGGCACTCCGGAGATCCAGCTTGGTAAAGACCGTTGCCTGAGTGAGGGGCTCGAGAGTGGAACTCATCAGAGGAAGGGGATATTTGTTCTTAATGGTTATATTGTTCAGTTGGCGGTAATCAATGCAGGGACGTAGACCACCGTCTTTTCTCTTCACAAAAAAGAAACCAGCTGCCACCTGGGAGGACGACGGTCGAATGAGCCCTGCCGCCAACGACTCGGAGATGTATTCCTCCATGGCAGCCTTCTCAGGTATAGACACGCTGTACAAACGGCTACCGGGCAGGGCAGCCCCAGGGCGGAGGTCGATAGCACAGTCATAAGGCCGATGTGGGGTTTAGGGACTGAGCCCGGGTCTTGCTGAAGACCTCCCCGAGATCATGATAGGAGGAACAGAGGAGAGGTCAGGAGCGGGAACACTGGAGGCAGTACGAGGGAGCGGACCAGGAGCAGCTTGAAGACACTGGGCATGGCAGGAGGGGCTCCACTCCAAGATTGTGCCAGAGGACCAGGCGATGAGTGGCTCATGCTTCATAAGCCAGGGGCGGCCCAGAACCACAGGGATTAATGGGGAATGGATGACAAAAAACTGGATTCTCTCCGCGTGGTTCCCTGCAACGGTGAGAGAGAGAGAGCCGGAACGTTGTGTGACACTGGCTCGTCGCCCATCCAGTGCGAAGGTCTTCGTGGGTCTCTCCAGTCTCTCTAGTGGGATATCGGCCTGGTTAGCAAATTCCGAGTCCAGGAAACACTCATCTGCCCCAGAGTCAATAAGCGCACCAACTGTGAGTTTCTGGCTGGCCCATGCGAGAGTAACGCTCACCAGACGGTTAGCAGGAGTGGGGTTGCGGGAACAGGAAAGGCGGCTCATCAGGATCTCCCGAGGTCCTGGTGAGCCTAATCTTTTGGCAAGACTGGGCAGTTGCTGATACGATGTCCCTTCTGGCCGCAGTAGAGACAGAGGCCTGCCTTGAAACGGGCCTCTCGTTCCGCCGGAGTAAGGCGTGTGCGTCCCACCTGCATAGGTTCCTCCCCGGTCAATGTCTGGGATGTGGCGGGAACCCCCAAAGGGGGATTAACATGAGCAGGGGTGCTGGCCGATTGGGAAGTGGGCAGTGTTCCCCGTGGAGCTCGCTCGCGCCTCCTCTCCCGGAGGCGTCCATCGATACGAGTAGCGAGGTGGATCAGGTCGTCAAGGAAGGTAGGTTCCTCTCGGGTGGCTAGTTGATCCTTCACGGCGTCACTGAGACCCTTCTGGAAAGTGACACGAAGCGACTGGTCATTCCAACCACTCTCCGCCGCGGCCAGCCTGAACTCCACTGCGTAGTCTGCAACACTGCCGCTGCCCTGCTGGATACTGCTTAGTCGCGTGCCAGGGTCCCGGCCATAGAAGGGGTGATGGAAAACCTTCCGAAGTTCAGCCACAAATTCCCAGTAAGAGAGGCAGAACCCGGCCCCCATGGACCAGGAGGCAGTAGCCCACTGTGCTGCCCGGCCTGTGAGGAGGTTGGTCATGTAAGCAACCCGAGCTGCATCGGATGAGAACATGCTTTTCTCCCCGAGTTAAGCACCTTCACCTTCATCTTCACCTTCATCTTCTTCCGCTTATCCGGGGTCGGGTCGCGGCGGCAGCAGCTTTAGGAGGGACTCCCAGACCTCCCTCTCCCCAGCCACTTCCTCCAGCTCATCCCGGGGGATCCCAAGGCGTTCCCAGGCCAGCCGAGAGACGTAGTCTCTCCAGCGCGTCCTGGGTCGTCCCCGGGGTCTCCTACCGGTGGGACATGCCCGGAACACCTCCCCGGGGAGGCTTCCAGGAGGCATCCTGATGAGATGCCCGAGCCACCTCATCTGGCTCCTCTCAACGTAGAGGAGCAGTGGCTCTACTCCGAGTCTCTCCCGGATGACCGAGCTTCTCACCCTATCTCTAAGGGAGAGCCCGGACATCCTGCGGAGGAAACTCATTTCAGCCGCTTGTATCCTGGACCTCGTTCTTTCGGTCACGACCCATAGCTCGTGACCATAGGTGAGGGCAGGAGCGTAGATCGACCGGTAAATCGAGAGCTTTGCCATTTGGCTCAGCTCTCTCTTCACCACGACGGACCGGTACAGAGTCCGCATTACTGCCGACGCTGCACCGATCCGCCTGTCGATCTCACGCTCCAACCTGCCCTCACTCGTGAACAAGACCCCAAGATACTTGAACTCCTCCACTTGGGGCAGGATCTCATCCCCGATCCGAAGAGGGCATTCCACCCTTTTCCGACCGAGGACCATGGACTCGGATTTGGAGGTGCTGACCCTCATCCCGACCGCTTCACACTCGGCTGCGAACCGCTCCAGTGAGAGCTGGAGATCACGGCCTGAAGAAGCCAACAGCACCATGACATCTGCAAAAAGCAGTGACGAGATGCTGAGGTCCCCAAACCGGACCCCCTCAATGCCTCGGCTGCGCCTAGAAATTCTGTCCATAAAAATTATGAACAGAATCGGTGACAAAGGGCAGTTAACCCTCACTGGGAACGAATCCGACTTACTGCCGGAAATGCGGACCAAACTCTGGCATCGGTGATACAGGGACCGAACCGCCCTTATCAGTTGGCTCGGCACCCCGTACTCCCGAAGCACCCTCCAGAGAACCTCCCGAGGTACACGGTCGAACGCCTTCTCCAAGTCCACAAAGCACATGTGGACCGGTTGGGCGAACTCCCATGCACCCTCGAGGATCCTGCCGAGGGTGTAGAGCTGGTCCACTGTTCCACGGCCAGGACGAAAGCCACACTGCTCCTCCTGAATCCGAGGTTCGACCTCCCGACGGATCCTCCTCTCCAGCACCCCTGAATAGACCTTAACAGGGAGGCTGAGGAGTGTGATTCCCCTGTAATTGGAACACACCCTCCGGTCCCCCTTCTTAAAGAGGGGAACCACCACACCAGTCTGCCAATCCAGAGGCACCGTCCACGATGTCCACGCAATGCTGTAGAGGCGTATCAGCCAAGACAGCCCCACAACATCCAGAGCCTTTAAGAACTCCGGACGGATCTCATCCACCCCCGGGGCCTTGTCACCAAGGAGTTTTTTAACTACCTCAGTGACTTCGACCTCAGAGATTGGAGAGTCCGCCTCAGAGTCCTCAGGCCCTGCTTCCACAAAGGAAGGCGTGTTGGTGGAATTGAGGAGGTCTTCGAAGTATTTCCCCCATCGACTCACTACATCCCGAGTCGAGGTCAGCAGCACACCATCTCCACTGTAAACAGTGTTGACCATGCACTGCTTCCCCCTCCTGAGACGCCGGATCGTGGACCAGAATTTCCTCGAAGCCGTCCGGAAGTCATTCTCCATGGCCTCGCCAAACTCCTCCCACACCCGAGTTTTTGCCTCAGCACCGCCGAAGCTGCGTTCCGCTTGGCCATCCGGTACCTGTCAGCTGCCTCCGGAGTCCTGCAGTCCAAAAAGGCCCTATAGGACTCCTTCCTCAGCTTGATGGCATCCCTTAGCGCCGGTGTCCACCAGCGGGTTCGGGGATTGCCGCCACGACAGGCACCAAGAACCTTACGGCCACAGCTCCGGTCGGCTGCCTCAACAATGGAGGCGCGGAACAAGGTCCACTCGGACTCAATGTCTCCCGCCTCCCCCGGGACGTGGGAAAAGCTCTGCCGGAGGTGGGAGTTGAAGCTCTTCCTGACAGGGGATTCTGCCAGACGTTCCCAGCAGACCCTCACAGAGCATTTGGGTCTGCCAGGTCGGACCGGCATCTTCCCCCACCATCGGAGCCAACCCACCACCAGGTGGTGATCAGTTGACAGCTCCGCCCCTCTCTTTACCCGAGTGTCCAAAACATGCGGCCGCAAATCCGATGACACAACTACAAGGTCGATCAACAAACTGCGGCCTAGGGTGTCCTGGTGCAAAGTGCACACATGGACACCATTATGCTTGAACATGGTGTTCATTATAGAAAATCCGTGTCGAGCACAGAAGTCCAATAATAGAACACCGCTCGGGTTCAGATCGGGGGGGGGCGTTCCTCCCCATCACGCCCTTCCAGGTCTCACTGTCATTGCCCACATGAGCATTGAAGTCACCCAGTAGAACGATGGAGTCCCCAGAAGGAGCGCTCTCCAGCACTTCCTCCAGGGACTCTAAGAAGGGTGGGTACTCTGAGCTGCCGTTCGGTGCATAGACACAAACCCCATGACCGGCCCGGCCACCAGGCGCTCGCCTTCGAGCCCCACCTCCAGGCCTGGCTACAGAGAGGGGCCCCGGTGACCCGCGTCCGGGCCAGGGAAAACGACATCCATGTATTTTATTCATCATAAGGGGTCTTCTGAGCCGTGCTTTGTCTGGCCCCTCACCTAGAACCCTTCTGCCATGGGTGACCCTACCAGGGGCATGAAGCCCCAGACAACATGGCTCCTAGGATCATAGGGGCACGCAAACCCCTCCACCACGATAAGGTGACGACTCACGGAGGGGTGTATCTTATGTTGAGAGAGGAATTACTGAAGATTGTTTGACAAGCGTATTGATGTAATGAACATATAAACTCCTCAGAAAAAAAAAATTCTGATTTTTTTTAATCAATACTCTGTATACTTAGTTACTATGTTTCTTTTGTCTTACAATGCCTTCTTGACCTTAAAATATTCTTAATGACCCAAATTTTCCAGAATAATTCATTGCAAAATGAATTTTTTTTTTTAACTATGCTTACCTGATCTATGGTTATTCTTTTCCATTTGTGACTAACAAAAACAAAGATGTTACATTTTGCTTGAAATGTCCTGAAATTGACTGCTTAAATATGTGATATATTACTTGTATATTAAAAATTGTGTCTTTCCATAGAAGGCATCTGTACAACATTATAATACTTTATTTTTATATACCAACATTCAGATGCAGTCAGGAAATACATAGTGGATGAAGAGTGAGTTTATTGAATGCAATAAAATATTACTACTGTTTATTAAAGAAGCATTCACTTAATACAATGTAGCTGCTGAAAACAACCATACAATGGTTTTGCATAACGTCTTGGGTCATTTTAATAAAGCCCTAGAATTTTTATATAACTGGAACATAATACCAAATGCAAGCTGTTTCTATAAAATTCTAAAAACAGTGAAGGAACGAATACAAAGTTTGTTTCTATTTGACCAATAAGAACAGTGAACAAAATATGTTGTGTTAATGCAACTTACAACGGATAATTAACGGAGTTATGGTTATTAACAAAATTAAACAATATCCATGACCCAGATATTGCTTTCGAGAATGGCATTGAATTCTGATCGGAAGTCTGGGAAATTTTCATAGCTGTCAGCAATGCACAAAACCTTTCCACACGTGTGCCCCACTGGTCTTCTACTAAACTCTGTCATTTGTTGAAACTCCACCAGGATGGTGTCTGTGACAATAAGATCAGATCCAGTGCAAAACCGGAGACATTTCTGAAGCTTGAGTTCATCCAACTCTCTGATGAACCTTTTCAGATGATTCACCACTTCCTTCTGCGTTGAGGTTAAATCATTTGGAAATTTCAGCAGTTGGCAGACCTTTTTGGAAGTAGGTTGCAAGTCAGAGCACAACTTGTTAAGTGCGTCAGGACTTATGAAGTCATGGTGAAAAGTAACCTCCCTCAGCAGTCAATAACAAACATGGGCTTTTGGACAAGCTCTTTGTGCGCTATTTCCTGCAGTATTGTGGGAAAGGTTTCAGGTGTGATTCTCTTTCTACACCCGTAGCTATCAAGAACTTCCACAAGATCATCTTGGTCCACTTCTGAAAAGTCCTTCATTGCGTCCATCAAAACGTCACGCTCCTGGCTGCTCACAAACTGCAGAAAGTGGGCCCTTGGATCACTGTAGACACAGTTGAAAAGCACTTGCACTTGGAAAGGAAACGCAAGTTTGTTTGGGAAATAGCAACAATCTTGGTAACCTTTTATAAGTATTCTCCCAAATGCTTTCCACTTTGCTGCAGAAAAATCATGACGGAGAAATGGCACTTTAATTGATGTACCAAGGGTGCATCGGTCATAGAATTCCTGCCAGAAACAGGTGAGAACATCTCTCAGTACTCCAGACCCAACACCTGTTTCTTCTCTATCATCTGGGAGTATGCGTTTCACACTGAGTGGTTTGTTCAATATTTCTTCTTTACAGAATGCTCTTATCATATCATTCAATGTGTCAGTGGAGTGGACAGTTATAGTCAACACATCCTGTGGATCAGGTGGATTGAGGGGCATAGCAGGACCATCGTAGATCATTGTGACTTCTGTATCTTCTATTGTGTCACATGTGGGACCAAAAATAATTTCTGAATCAACAGAAATGTTGAATGGCTGGTAGACTTCATTTGAATAAACAGAGACCTCGTCACTTTCTGCGGCATTGTATTCACTGCCATTGACTGACGTAACTTCCTCGTGTGTGTGGACATCATCTTGGTTGTCTTTTGGTCTTGTTGCAATGTAAAAACGCAACAATGTTAGCTTTGCAGCCTCGTACATATAGCCGATGGAATGGCAGGTGTCATCACTGAGGCAGTTTTGTTTGAAATCCCAAACCTCAAACTCAAAGTCCAATTGTGATCCTTTGGGAGAAATTGCATCTGGGAAAAATAGTTTTTTTCCTTCCTTGAGAATGTCTTTCAACCCAGCTTCTGTGGACATTTGAAGTTTTCTGGTACCCCCTCCCTGCTTCTCCCTTACCTGTTTGGTTATCTTTCCATCACTGTGTATCCATCCGATTGCAATATTTCTTGTTGTTTTCTGCTTCTTTGTCTCTTGTGGTTGTGTCTTTGAGGTGGTGTCCTCTTTGTCACTATCTTTCCTGAGTTTCATTTTTTCACATAGTTTTTCTAAAAGTCCGTTTTTTCTTTTGGATGTAGGCTGTTTCGTCTTACAAAAATTAAAGAGTGCAATCTGGTCTCCATAGAGATGTAATTGGCAAGAGTGGCATCGTCCATCAGCGCGATGACATCACTGTCAATCTGCACGATGATAGAAAAAAAAATCCATCACACAGAATCACTTCATTTGAAAGAATGAAGCACAAATATAATACTTATTGTAAATCAAATCCACACTCGACAAACATGTTGCAACTGTTTAATCTTTAAGAATTTATTAAGCCACATTTATACCTGAAGTCTGTGTTTTTCTATTTCATTTTATACACTACTTCAATCATCAGTTCACTTAATGTGAGTGTGTACATACTTAAAAGTCAGAGAGGCATAAGGGGTTTGATGCCGCGAGTCGCGGTGTTTTACCGACGCTTTGTGACGTTGCCGTGACGTGTATGTATATATATATGTATATTTATAATCATACATGACGTCATCGGTTTAATGAAACTATGTATATATATATATATATATATATATATATATATACATTTATAATCGTACATTACGTCATCGGTTGAATGAAACTGACTACTGAATGAACAAAAATACGCATAATGCTTCTTTGGCCCTAATCCTCTTCCATAGAATTCTGACTTTAAAGTCAGAATTCTGAGAAAAAAAAAAGTCAGAATCATGTCATCATGTGTTTTTTTTTTTTCGTCACTGGCCCTAATCCTCTTCCGTCCGTAAATTTGGCATGATAAAAAGTGCTCTTTTTTCGCTCTTTTGAGGCTCGAGAGGCCCCCGACAGCACTTTTTATTATGCCAAATGAACCAGAGTGACGGGAGAGCGATATTTCAGAAAACATGCTTAACTCGGTGAGAAAATGCGATTTAGGCAAGAAAAAAAAAAATGCGCGCAAAACATAAACCAAACATTTCAGGTGGTCATTTCTTCATGTTGAATGATCAACTTGGTACTCTCCAGCCCCCAACAGCACTTTTTATTATGCCAAATTAATCAGAGTGACGGGAAAGCGACATTTCAGAAAACGTGCTTAACTCGGCGAGAAAATGCGATTTAGGCAAGAAAAATTAAAACGCGCGTAAAACATAAACCAAACGTTTCAGGTGGTCATTTCTTCATGTGGAGTGATCAACTTGGTACTCTCGAGCCCCCAACAGCAATTTTTATTATGCCAAATTAACCAGAGTGACGGGACAGCGACATTTCAGAAAACGTACTTAACTCGGCGAGAAAATGCGATTTAGGCAAGAAAAATAAAAACGCGTGTAAAACAGAAAAAAAAACTTTTCAGGTGGTCATTTCTTCATGTGCAATGATCAACTGGGTACTCTCGAGCCCCCAACAGAACTTTTTACAATGCCAAATTAACCAGAGTGACGGGAGAGCGACATTTCAGAAAACGCGCTAAACTCGGCGAGAAAATGCGATATCGGCAATAAAAATAAAAACGCGTGTAAAACATTAAAAAAACGTTTCAGGTTGTCATTTCTTCATGTGCAATGATCAACTCTGCACTCTCGACCCCCCAAAAGCACTTTTTATTTGGCCAAATTAACCAGAGTGACGGGAGAGCTACAATTCAGACAACGTGCTTAACTCGGCAAGAAAATGCGATTTAGGCAATAAAAATAAAAACGCGTGTAAAACAAACAAAAAACGTTGAAGGTGGTAATTTCTTGTGGAATGATCAACTTGGTACTCTCGAGCCCCCAACACCACTTTTTATTGTGCCAAATTAACCAGAGTGACGGGAGAGCGACAATTCAGTCCCCAATATCACTTTTTACAAAATCCAGCTGGAGCTCACGAGTGGCTGCCATCGCATTATCACGCCGGTTTAGAGTTACGGGAGGCCGGCTAAGCATTTTCAACAGCCCGTGGAGCTTCCAACGGGACTTCCAGCTGGAGCTCAAGGGGGCTTCTTTCGGCAATATCACGTCGGGTTAGAGTTCCAGGGGACCGGCTAAGTATTTTTAACGGCCCGTGGAGCTTTCAGCGGACTTCCAGCTGGACCTCAGGGGGGATTTTTTCGGCAATATCAGAAGGGGTGAGAGTTCCATGCGGCCGGCTAAACATTTTTACCGGATCGTGGAGCTTCCAGCTGACTTCCAGCTGGAGCTCGGGGGGGGGGGGGTTTGGCAGTATTACACCGTCTTAGGCTTCCAGGACCTCGGCTAAGCATTTTTACTGGGTCATGGAGCTTTTACCGGACTTTTAGCTGGAGCTCTGGGAGGGGCTTCTTTCGGCAATTTGACGCCGGCTTAGGCTTCCAGGACCTCGGCCAGGCATTTTCCCTGGATCATGGAAGTCCCAGGGGACCTCACCTCTGTGGCTGGAAAAAATATATGGAAGAAAGAGCCACCTCCGTGGCTGGAAGTCAGAGCCAGCTTCGTGCCTGGAAGTAAGTGCCACCTCCGTGGCTGGAAGTCAGAGCCACCTCCGTGGCTGCCTGGCTGCCTGGCTGGATGGCTGGCTGGATGGATGGATGGATGGATGGATGGATGGATGGATGGATGGATGGATGGATGGACGGACGGACGGACGGACGGACGGACGGACGGACGGACGGACGGACGGACGGACGGACGGATGGATGGATGGAAGAAAGAGCCACCTCCGTGGCTGGAAGACAGAGCCAGCTCCGTGCCTGGAAGTCAGAGCCACCTCCGTAGCTGGATGGATGGATGGATGGATGGATGGATGGATGGATGGATGGATGGATGGATGGATGGATGGATGGATGGATGGATGGATGGATGGATGGATGGATGGATGGATGGATGGATGGATGGATGGATGGATGGATGGATGGATGGATGGATGGAAGAAAGAGCCACCTCCGTGGCTGGAAGTCATAGCCAGCTCCGTGCCTGTAAGTCAGAGCCAGCTCCGTGGCTGGAAGAGCCAACCAAAGCACTGAGGCCTGCCACTCAACCACGCCAGAGTTCCAGCCGATTGGCCTCACTCTCTCACAGGCCCCGCCTGGAGGTCCCCAGGCTTAGGGTTTCCGACTAAGGTTTCTGACCAGGGTTTCCAACGAGTTTTGGGATTGCTAATTGGGGTTTCGAACTAGGGTTAGGGTTTCCAACTAGGGTTTTAAACCAAAGTTAGGGTTTCGAACTGGGTTTTAAAACTAGGGTTAGGGTTTCCAACAAGGGTTTCAAACTACTTTTAGCGTTTCTAAGATTGGGGTTTGGAGTTAATTTAATGCATTTTAAAAGTAAGATGATGTTTGTTTTAATATAATATAATATAATATAATATAATATAATATAATATAATAATTAACTTTTTGGCCTGCGTCCAAAAGTAATTGCCGACCCCTGCTGTAAAGCTTTATTGTTTTATTTTGTAATTGTAGTTGAAGCATGGCATCTGAGGAGGGCAGTAATGGGCCACCTCGCCTTTACACTGGTGGAAATCGGAAACAAGAAGGAAAAGGCGATCAAGAAGAAGGCCGAGGAGAACCCAAGATGGACGAGTCGCACTCAAACACAAAGCAGTCGACGGAAACCTGGAACCTGGACGACCCTCCCAACAGCCGCCTGTTCCTGGTGGCCAGTCGCACGGTCACCGAAGAGGAGCTCCGGGAGCGGTTCTCGGTGTTTGGCGACGTCCAGGGCGTGTGGGTTGTCAAAGACAAGCAGACAAAAGAGTCCAAAGGCATTTGCTACGTCAAGTTCGCCAAATCGTCTCAGGCCTGCCTGGCCATGGAGGAAATGCACGGGAAAGCCATGCTTGACGGAACCAAACCCATCAAGGTCGGAACTGACAATAATATTTAGCCCGGTTTACTGCGGTCACTCAATATGCCCGAACAGTTACCACCTATGCCAGTGTAACGAAGCTAATAGTTTTTTATTTATCTTGAAATATTTCTTTTTAATGGTTGGGAATTAAATATCAATTAGTCTTTTCAAATTATTTGTCTTGTTTTGTAATATTTGCGCACTCTTTTTGATCTTGCCTGTCGGGCTTCCGTAGCATCTTACTTCTCTAGATTGGTGCAGGCAGCAAATACATTGTAGAAACTAGTCAATGGAATGTCTTCTTTAAACCCAACACACGTGACACAACCATGCCAACAGTTTTGTAGTAGCGGCTGAATAAGCTCAGTGTGGCCTCAAACCCATGCTTTCAAACGCTACCTTTTTTTTAGTATTCAAACGCTACCTTTTTTTTGGTACAATTCTGCCTTTGAACCTTGATTTCAAACCCGAACCCATTTTTGCAACTGTGACTTTTTGCTTAATACTGTTGGAATTTATTTCTAATTTAACATAAACTCAAGTTACTAATCTGACTCCAATTTGTGACCTTACCCAACTGCCACTCATCCAACAATATGCGCGCTCGTTCTACAATAGAAAGGTATCAGGAAGCCGGCATTTTCACACACGAGTGGATTTATTCCTAACACACAGATCTAATACAAGCACCTGGGTCTCGGGTCACTCTCAATACAGCTCTGGACGCCTCTGTTGCCACCAGCAGACGTACTCCATCCGAGTTGCCCAGCAATGATTTATACTACACAATATGCAAATGGCACAGCAACAAGGCATCCTAGCATTATTCTATTGGCTATGTGTATACTGCAGTTAACTTTAGCTTGCTCTCATTGGTCTTTCTTCCCCTGGAGAGTCACTTGCTGGCTCCTCCTGGTTGTGGTTTTCTCACATTTGTTGTCCACCAGCTGCCACTGGGTGATCTTGTCTCTGCATCCTTCTTGCGGTTAACACCGTTTGTTCTGAAACGTTCCGTTCTTCCAACACCCTTGCACCACATATCTTATCTTGTTCCACCTGTCAAACACTCAGCACTTTACTTTTTCACACTTTCATACACAGGATGTTAGCAACTACTTTAAGCTCAAACTCTTATGTTCCTTTAATACTTAGTTAATTTAATAGAACCACACTGAATTATTGTAATGGATCCACAAAATATGAGGTTTGTGTCTGTGTTGCAGCGTTCTGGAAATATTTGAAGGGCTATTTCAGAAAGTTTTAAATTGTCTCTAACTAATGAGTAATTTTAACTGAAGTGGAATGAACACACCCTTAAGCCATTAAAATAGCATTGCCACCTTCTCTGAATAATATTAGGTGATAACATTCACTGACTAGATTGAAACTGCCTTCCTCTTTGTATGAGTAATATATATATTTGAGAGTATCACACTGCAATACTATATAATAACATTGATGAACAATGATGCTTTGTTGTCTCGCTGTAGGTGTTTATCGCCCAGTCGCGCTCGTCGTCCAGCCACAGAGACGTGGAAGATGAAGAACTGACCAGGATCTTTGTTATGATCCCTAAAACCTTCTCTGAAGAAGACCTGAGGGACACTTTTAAGGTACGTGCTGCCACTTGGGTCTTATGTAGCAATGAACATAGCAAATTGTTATGTTTTGGACAGATGAAGGCATTTGTTGACAATGTTTAAACTTGCTCCTCCCGCATTTAGGAAAATGGGCCATTTTGAAACTCAAGCTTAGTTAAAACGGCACAGCCAAGTCAGTACTTTTTTTTTGTTATTCTGACGAAAGGTTCTATCAAGGTTTTATTTTAAAAGTCGAATAGGTCAGGACCTTTTAATTTTTTTTTTCCACCCAGGGTTTGGAGCAAAACAACCAAATACTTGAGGGATGTTGCTGTGATATGTTCACAAATCAGACCTTGACACAAAATGGAGGAAACCATTTTTGTTTCTGAAAATTGGTTCTCGTGATTCTTTACTGTGTTATGAAGATAAAATTCTGTTACTATTTTAGCTGGGAATTTGTGTCTCTAGAAAAGTTGCGGTGGTAGTCTTCACAAGTGCTGCAAAAGGCTGTTGTTTGTTGACATCGTTTTCCTCCAATAAAGATATTGTCTCTGTCTTTGGCGTTCCCTCAGGAGTACGGCGACATTGAATATTGCGTCGTCATCAAGAACAAACAGACGGGGGAGAGTAAAGGTTTGGGCTACGTCAGGTACTTCAAACCCTCCCAAGCCGCCTTGGCCATCGAGAACTGCGACAAAGGTAAGACCCCTTCTTTTGCAACTTTTATTGACAAAGTTGACATTAGAAAAATGTCACCATGACGATAATCTGGTCATGGTTTCCACCCGTTTTACTTCTGTATTGTGAAATCCCCACTTGTTTAGTTGATGTGCGTGTGCATGGCCTTTGCCTCAGCCTACAGGGCCATTCTGGCGGAGCCTCGCAGCAAAGCTTCCTACTCCTCCGAAGACTACAACAACACTGCAACCAGGAGCGACTACTCTGGCGGCACCGATTCCATGACCGTGTACCCCTTCAACATGTCCGAATCCGTCAGCTACCCCATGATGGACTACCGCGGCGGGGCCGACTTGACCCGCTGTCTAATGGTGTCAACTCGCGCTGCGCTCACCCAGGAGCAGATTTTTGCGCTGTTTGACCTCATCCCAGGAATGGAATACTGCGAGCTGCAGCGGGACGCATACGGGATGAGCAAAGGTGGGGGTGGCTGGGTGTTGGGCCACATCGTGATTCTTTGAATGGTTTTACATTGGTGTGCTTGCAGGGCACGCCATGATTCGCTACAGCAACCTGGGCTCAGCATTTTACGCCAAAGACAAACTGAACGGATTTGAGTATCCGCCAGGAAACAGACTGGTTGTCAATTTTATGGATGATGGAGAAGATCGTAACGGGTAAAGCCCCAACAAAGAAACGTCAAACCCCACCAAGATGGCTGACACTTCTTGGCAGGGCTGAAATAAGGGGACAGCTATTTGACATATACTTTGTGTTTGTGTTTAGTTCAGTAAGTAGAATGGCCATGCAGTTTGTGGCCACCCAGGTGATGTCATCGGTGTGGAACGGAGCCCCCAATAGCCAAGGCATCAAATCCGCCACTTCTCATCTGGTACATTTGCACTGTTCTGCCTTTCTGCATGTCGATGCACAAAAGAAGTCACCCATGTCAAGTGTGACAAAAGGTGCTCATCCCCGCCAGGGATTCGCCGGGGCGCCTCCCGTGTCCCGGATCCAGACGGACGTTAGCTTGCCGCCACCTAAGAAACATGCGCCCCCCGAAAGCAAGACAAAGGAGCGCTTGTTTTTGGTCTTCAGCCCTGCCCCTTTGCCTGTGGACGTGCTGGAGGACGTTTTCTGGTAAGTGCCCCACGCGGCCAATCGCTTGTAATAGTCACTCGTGCTGGAGGCTTCATAAGGGACACAGCCTGAACCAAGAGCCGCTTGCTCACTTGTACTGAAGCACACTGAGATAATTCTCATATTTCAAATACCTTGACCAGGGTGGGCCAAGAACCTCGTCTTTTTTTTTTAACTGGTTTGTTTGTTTGTTTGTTTGTTTGTTTGTTTGTAGCCGCTTCGGTTCCCTGATAGAGGTTCACTTGGTTCCAGGCAGGAATGTTGGTTACGCAAAGTATGCTGAGAAGCAGGTAAAAATCCAGTCTGATTTAAAACAAAGTAAAAAAAAAAAGCGATTGCAAATGTTAAGTGTGTTTCGGCTTCTTGCATCGAGTGTGCCAATGAGGCCATGGCGATGCTCCACAGCCGTGTGGTCAACGGCGTAAAGATGAAGGTGATGCTGGCAGATCCACCCAGAGAGGAGTCGCACAAAAGGCTTCGCACGTACTAACACGCCGACACCCGGCAGGTAAGTTTGCCACAGTGGCCCTTTTGACTATCTTCAGAAATGGCAAAAGAAGTCACGTGCAGCTCGGTATTGGTCAAACAAAATGGCCGTAGCGTTGTCTATTTGTGTTCCAGAGGTCAGGAGGGACAAAAAAAGTCAAACTAACCACTGTAATGCACCCAGTTGCGTTTCTTTGCCTCGTGTAAACATCACTTTGACAAAATTATACAGAAAGTGACCTTTTCTCCCCCCCGTTGTTTTGCATTCACATATGCTGACGTTTGTGCATGAGTAACTGTGTAGCTTCTTGTTCTCCAGGCGACTGTTGTCATGACAAAATGACCCGACCTGACAGACCTGACGACCCACATGGACAGGACACCTGTTGACACGACCTTTAACTTCCGTCTGACCTTACGCATCTGCTCGCTGACCTTGCCCTGACCTTCAATGTGAGCTTTCAGTGGGTCGTTTTTTTTTTTTTTTAAATAAATTCCTTTACTTTTCAGTCAAGTCTCATTTCATACTGCTGTGAGCAGGTAGAATGGACAGGGGGTTTAAAATCACACATTTTGACATGAGACAATTTTGCAATTAGACTGAAGTTAAAGCTCCTACAAGTTGCAATTTTTACTTGGGTTTTTATTTTGTATGTCCAAATGTGTTCCCGCTGTGACATCTTTCCAAGTCAAAATAAAAGCAGCAGATCAACAGCAGAACTTTTTGTTTTCTCTTCTATGCTTTGCCTGTTGGTGCACTTTTAAAACATACTAATTAATGAAGTGAGACCATGTGGGTGCACAGTATTTTTATTTTTTATTCCTGTTCAATGACATCACTCACCTGTTGGTTGCGAGAGGCTGCCTAGACCAGAGGGCCCCTCCTCCCAATTTCTCTTTCGCGCAACAATGTAGAGGCAGCTCATTGTATACATGGGATACTGCAGAGTTTTGGTGAAAGAACAGACTAATTTCTTAGAACAGAATCACAGCTGTTCATTTCATCCACTACATTTCCTCGCTGTGACTATTTTAATCATTGCAGGGGGAAAAAAGCATAGAAGTTGGAAGTGGGGGAGGACCCTGGCGGTCACGTGACCACGTGATTGAGCTTTTGTTAGTCTCTGCAACTTAAAAATCAAAACTTAAAGTGTCCATGCATCCATCCATCTGTGTCATCTCCATGTTGCGCTCAGTCGTTCAGTGCCAGCGTGTTGAGCTCTTCGTCCAGTTCCTCCAGATCTTCCCCGGTGAACAAGTTCTCGTCCACAGGTACGTCGCCATCGTCCTCGTCTTCCCCTCCTTCAGCCTCCCCATCTCCCTCATCCCCCCGCAGCCCGTTGGCATCAGAGCCGCCGCATGCGCCGTTTAGCTGTTCTATTGACAGGAAAAAGAAAAAAAGCAAGCTCACAATTTGCTCACCTATTTTTGGCCTTGATGTTTTGTTGGCAGCAAGAAATTATGTTGTCGTCAATTGAGGAGCTTATTTAGACAAAAGTAATGCTTTGTCCCTTTGTGTGTGCGTGCGTGTGTGTGTGATGTGTTGCTCTTGCCGTATGGCGGCACAGCACACGCGTTATGTTCAAAAGTGCAATAACTCGTTTCCCCCTCCATTCCGTGGGGTTGTTTGAAAGTCGGCCAACAATTTTAAAATCTTGTGCCCGGGCTTAAGCAGCTGAAAATGAATCAGCCATTGTGTGTCCCTCCTTGCCCACACATGCCAGGGCATGTGTGGGCAAGGAGGGACACACAATGGCTGGATCGTGATCGTATTATTACCACGGGCTCGTCTTTTTTGCTTTAACAAATTCCTGGCGCAACCATGGTTTTTTTTTTTTTTTGTAGCCGCGCCACGCTTGTGTGTGGCTCAGTCTTGTCATTTCCTTACGGTTGTCCTGGTCCATCTTCTGACTCTTACTCGTGGCAGTGAAGCGGTCCACGGCAGCCACAGTGATTCCCGTGTTATCCACTTCTTGAGGAACAAAGCGGGACAGGTCTATGTCCTGGACCTGCATGGTGTCATCCTGCAGCCGCGCGTAAAACGTTTTCGAATGAGCAAGGACATACAAACGTTCGACTGCTACCGATAAAGCCTTTCAAACAATTGGTGTCTAATCTCTGGTTGCGCGACGACTCTGACCTTTTCCTGGTCATAGTCATTGTCATCATCATCATCTCCCCTGTTGGAGTATTGTGTCTCGTCCGCTTCTGCGTCGTCGTCGTCCACCAGCTCTGGTCGGAATTCAAACACCTCACGGCCGCTTACCACCAGGGACTTGCCGGCCTTGAAGTCTGCCTTCTTCTTCTCCATCTCCTCCCGGGCTTTGGCCACCTGGGAGAGATGACTGCTTCATTACTTGCTACAACAGTGACCAAATCACCGGGAGTGAATGTAAAGCGTTCCCACCTTCTCCTGCCGTTTCCTCTTCTTCCAGGCCAGGAACGTCTCCAGGGTGATGCGGGTCACACTGGCACCGAGCGCTGCACGCTGCAGACCAAACAGTAATTTGAACACCTTAACAGACTGACCAATAATGGCCGAAGCATCTTATCACTGCATAAATCTAGTCATACACCCCAATGGTATATTTGGCGAGACAAATTTTAATATTTTTATTTATTTGTTTGTTTATTTATTTGTTTATTTATTTATTTATTTATTTATTTGGACCATGCATTTGAGTAAACTGACTTGATTTTGGCTTAGACAAAGCAGTGGCTTAGCTCACCTCACTCTCTATTAGCTCCTCCATGGAGATCTCCTGGTCCTTCTCCTCCTTTTTCTTGTCCTTCTTCAGCACAAACCCTGGCGGCAGGGCATGCCGGTACATACAATCTCCTCCTCCTGCTGGGCACACCCAAAACCAGCCGTATTTGTTGTTCTCGATGGCGTCCAGAAAGAACTTGCACACCTGCCACACACAGCGCATGACATCCTTCTTAGAATCGTTTGTGAAAATTTGGCATCACAATGATAAAACGCCTCAAAATCTTACGATCTGAGTTTTGGATTTCTTCTTCTCTGCCTCGCCGTGCTTCTTGTTGACAACCTCCTCCAGCTTCTTCTCATCCCAGTTATCCATGGTGTCTATGAGGCCCAGAAGCTCTTTTACTCTTTGTCCTCGTTCAACCACTTTTCCATCGCTCACCTTTCTCCAGCTCCTCGTCCCGCTCGTCCACGTAGACGCTCCTCTTCTCGCACTTTCTCTCCATTGATAAGTCGTGACTGAACTTACACTTGTCTCCTTTGGTGCACTGGCCTTGCTTGTAGAACGCGCACAGCACTGACTTGGGGTCCACACCTCAAAGAACGAGAAAAACACAAGAGTATGTGATCAGTTTCTAAAAAAAAAAAAAAAAAAAAAAAAAAAACATTGATTTGAATGGTGTTACCTTTGTTGACTTTCTGGGCAGCGACGACTGGCTTGAAGAGCTCATTGAGCTCATCCAACTCTTTCTTCTTGTCTGTCTTCTTGTTGGCCTTTTCGGCCTCCGCCTGAGCCACCTGCGCATGTGCGCATGACATGACTCAAGAGTTTTGGGCACATTTGATACCAAAATCCAATGTTTCTGACTGACCTGTCGGGCGTTTTGTTGTCCGTATTTGACTTGCTGCGTGACGTTCTTGATGAATTTCTGTTGCTTGGCGCCTTTCTTGTTCTTCAAGCCAAACGTTTTATCCTGGAGTACAGAGTAAATTGATGGTGAATTACAACAACAAGAATGAAGACAAAAAGATCTGTGTCAAAGAACAGTAAACTGTACAATCCACGCCCTGGATATCATTTTGGGGTATAAAAAGAATCAGAGTGCCAGGTGGAAAACACAAATCCCTGGGCTACATTAGAGGATGCAGAGGAGAAAAGGTAAGCACTCAGAAACCGCAGCTACTCAAATTCAAGAAAATATTACTTGTGTGTTGGGTTATGTGGTAACAAGTAGTTGCTTCAAATGAGGATCTCAGTATTTACAAACGCTTTAAAACTAGAATTGCCATTTCCCTTAATAGTTATTGCCACGCATCGACCTAGTTACTGTTCCAACGCATGAAGAACATTAGTATACATGAGATGTGGCTCAAGTTAGTTCGACGTGAACAAATAGAAAAGAGGACACGCCACCAACGAGCCACCGACTAAATGTAGGGCATATAATATGTCAGGTTTGAATTAGCTTTTTGCTGACATTATCGATGAAGTTCTTTAAACGCCGTATAACTGCTACCCACGACGTCATGACCAGCAGGTCGTGATGACGTTGGCAAGCTTGCGTTCCACGGGGGCCGAGACAGGACTGATCTTAGCTCAGTTGTACTAGTACGAAATCTTTGAGTAATTCTGACACAACTAAAACACGTTGGGGAAATAACGTTCATTGAGCTGTTCGTGTGAGGACGTTCGCTCGCGTGCTAGCACCTTAGCAGCGACTGCTAGCCGCACGCTGACATGCTAACTCGTGATTTCCTTCTTTTAAAAAATACCTCAATAATTTTTTCCTTCTTCTTTTCCTGCGTTTTTTTATTCCCTGCGACTGGAGCCGGCTTCTTCGGGGGCATTTTGTCTTCGGTGGAGGTCTGGTGTTTGCGAAAGCCAAGCTTTAAAAAATAAAAAAAAGGTCCAAATATTCGATGTGATCAGTTTCACATTAGCTACTTGATGCTCATGCGGCGCCGCACCAATGACGCTCCACCCACACACGTGATTTGTCGTCGCGCTGTGACGTTATTACGCTACGGATGACGTGAACTGCCATTTATGACGCGGTGAATAAGCATTGCGGTTGCATAATTCCCGTTCAAAAGTTTGGGGTCGCAAAGAAACTTTTGGAGGAAACAAAAACATTTGTTTTTTAGATCAAATTGATAAGGAAGATGCTCTACACATTATGATTATTATTTAAAAACATTACTTCCCCCTCCCTTTTTTTTTTTTTAAATAAGGTAATTTCGAAGTGATCAGTCCGAATTTTGGAACATACTACCCTCCAGCACGCCGGCCGCGTTACAATTCAATTTTGAATAAATGACTGCAAAACAACCCCCGAAGGTCAATTACTTATTTATTTTAATGCAAACATGTAACTTTAGATAGATAGATAGATAGATAGATAGATAGATAGATAGATAGATAGATAGATAGATAGATAGATAGATAGATAGATAGATAGATAGATAGATAGATAGATAGATAGATAGATAGATAGATAGATAGATAGATAGATAGATAGATAGATAGATAGACGGACGGACGGACGGACGGACGGACGGACGGACGGACGGACGGACGGACGGACGGACGGACGGACGGACGGACGGACGGACGGATCCATCTTTTGACACCATCGCTCAAGCCCCTGGTATTTAAAGATGCAGAGTTAAAACTGGAAAGAAAAAAGACACAAACTAAATACTAAAACAAAATAAGTAAGATACTGTACTCACGTAAAAGTAGTAGCGTATGCAAGCTCAAAACGAGAATCGGTACAGATAATGGATGGATGGACTTGGAGAAGGTCAGTGTGTCTCCAAAGATCATCCATCCATCCATCCATCCATCCATCCATCCATCCATTTTCTGTAACGCTTTGTCCCCACGGGGGTCACGGGCCTGCTGGAGCCTATCCCAGCAGTCATCAGGCAGTGGGCGGAGGACACCCTGAACTGATTACCAGCCAATTGTGGGGCACACAGAGACAAACAGTCATCCACTCTCGCACTCACACCTAGGGGCAATTTGAAGTGCTCAATCAGCTCAATCATGTTTTTGGGATGTGGGAGGAAACCGGAGTGCCCAGGGAAAACCCACGCAGGCACAGAGACACGGAAGTGGAATCGAACTCGCACCCTCCAAACTGTGAGGCGGATGTGCTATCTAAAAAAAGACAATCGACCTCCAAAAGTTATTCAATGTCAACATACCAAACTGGTTTTATAAACATACAAACTTGAACCCTGCCTAGTTAACCTTAAGAAATTCAGCTTTAGTGAAACAAAAGCAACTTTAACAGAATTAAAGAATTATTGAGATAACTTATGCTCTTCCTACCATAGATTGGCGATGTTTTAATAATCTATACAGTCAGTCAGGGCTTACCCAAACTTCGTTGATATAACCGGCGTGCCCTTGCTACTAGACGTTCTTTCGTTCTGGTCTTGCTTGCTCCATTTTAGCCTGAACCATTTTTCCCAAGGCGATGCATGATGTCCACAGCGTTGTCCCAGAGATGATATCCACTGCGGTGCAATCTTGCCCAAGATGACGTTTTAGGCCTTGGATCAACCAAGACACGGAGGGGAGGGAGGGGGCGACCATATTCCTCATTAAAAGTGGGCGTTTCTGAAGGTATTATTTCATTATTTCTACAAAATGAATGAATAAAATAGAACATGATAGCTTTTTTCGTTTGCCTTATCAAGAAACACATAAACTCCGCTAATTGATGAAAATTGGAGTCTTGTCGCTTTTTGTGTCCTCATGTTTTTTTTTGTTTTTTTTTTTTCAAATCAAAACTCAAACAACCGGACGTAAAACCTAATGGTTTTTGTTCCAAATCAAAACTAAACCCAACCAGGCGTAAAACCTTGCACTTTCCCTTTTGAGCAGTAGATGTCAGTGTTGTTCAATCAAGCAGCCCAGCATGCGTCTTGGCTCTGACAAGTCCACAAATAAGCCAATAAACATTGATTTGATTGCGCCGAAGGCAATCCAATCCTGAGTTGTCTTGGAAAACAAATCGGGGGAGTTTAGGGAAACTTTAAAAGTTTCTGTGAATACAATATGAGGCGTGAATTAAAGCGTGTGCGTTTCACATGGCCAGAAAAGCCTCACTTGGGTTTTTCCCACTCTGTTCTTTATTGCGAATTGAGTGTAACGGTCGTTATACAGTGCTGCCATCTGTCCCATGGACAAAAGTCTTTTTTATTATCCCCTCTAACGCTTTTATCCGATGCTTCATTACGACACGCCTGCCATGTGCTTTATTGGCTTTTTGGATGAGATTCCGGGCATGAGCGGCAGCTGCAGTCTGAACGGCTCCTCAGCTCAGCACAAATCATGCAAATAGCAACTAAGCAAGAAGAATTTCACTGCACGATTCCAAGTTGGGCCGAGTAGTGCAGATTCCACATGAACAAGTACTGTTTGATGTTGCGAGCAAGATCTGATGGTTCACTTTAGTCATTCGACCTTCGTGCTGGATTATCTCACTTGTGAAGACAAAGAGTGCACTCGTTTACAAATTAGGGGACGTTTTGGTGCAAGTAGTGAGGTTGCCCGCGAGTTGGGCCTTGCAGGTGTTAATAGTGCAGCACGGAAATTTGATTGCATACTAAAAGGAACAAGTGTTGGAACAAAGAGGTCATGAGTAGCTTCATGTAGGAGAAGGCAATGGGAGGAATGCTGAGAGGTCTTTCCATGTTTTGTGCTTTGTCAGTGTCGTGGCTTGAGGGCTGCAAGGGCAACCAGCAGGAGTTTTCCCGCTTCAGCTGCCGATTTCACTTGATTTAATTACGTTTGCCTTCAACTTGCTCGTATGATTTCATCTGGCGCCTTTGACACGTGTGGCCTGGCTCCGCGCGCTGCCCGTCCCGCTGCCTGGCCTGACGGTCGGCGTGGAACAGAATGCTCCTGATTTGCATTTTGTCCGTTTGAATCAAAGTTAACCAATGACTGGAGAACAGCCACGTTTTTTCTCGACGAATACTGGTCATTTAAAATCAAGGTTCACTCACTTTGGACAGAAAGCGAAGGAAGGGGGGAGTCCTGCTCCATCAGCCTTACTGTACGCTGGGTGAAGTTTCATTTCCAAGTTGGCCGTACCCGTGAAACTTGACTTCCCCCCTCCCATAAAAACATCCGGGCAGGTGAGCTTCAGAGATGGATTGATGACTCCAAAAGTCAGTCGTGCTTCAGCTTGGCTGTCAGAGCCTCTGCACTTGCATGTTAGTCCAAGTCCAGTGTTGCTCATCTTCTGTAGGTTGATTGCTTTATTAGTCATGAATACAATTAAAAATCGCCAGAAAAACAAACACCTTTCCTGTTTTCTTATTCTTGTGGTAATGAAGAAACTATTAAAATGAGAATGAATGACAATTATATGATGCAAGTTAATTTGATTTATTTTTAGATCTGATTTTTAGAATCACCAAATGATTCCCGAGCGCGGCGCCGCTGCTGCTCACTGCTCCCCTCTCCCCCAGGGGATGGATCAAAATCACATGGGGATGGGTTAAATGCAGAGGACAGAGCCCTTTGAGACTGCTTGTGGTTTAGGGCTATATAAAAAAAACTTGACTTGACTTGATCTCAGGTGCAGCATTTTCTAGAGCCATGTCGTTGCATCTCCATAGTTATTCTGCCCGCGTGTGTATTTGTGCATTTGCACGTGCACGCGTGTGTTCCAAGGCAGCTCCGCTGCCGCCTTGGCTGTGCACTTTGTAAAGCTTCTTACTGTCAGTCACACGCTTGCCACTTTGTCTGCTTGATGGCGCTCGCAGGCTTTATTGCCGCCCTCGCCTCCCCGCCGCAACCTTTTATTAGCTCGAGCGACGCTCTTTAAAAAGTCTCGCTCGCTGTTGGGGCGCGCGCGCGAAATTTCACCTGCACAACTACTCTCCGCGTGCTTGCCACGTTTCTCTCCAGAGATATGAAGAAGTGGAAGGACAATAAGCGCCTTAAAGCACTAAGTGACAATTTAGTTTCTGCTAGTCTTGTGGCAACTGCACAAGTCGAATGTTGTCGATGACGACATTTTTTTTTGCGGAAGACGTGCAGTTTGCGAGGCCTTGCGAGATGCCGAGTGCTTAGCAGAAGTTGTCTTTATTGCGCAGACCTCAGCCAAGGGTTCCATTTGTTTGTTCTTCCTGGTCTGCAGAGAACAACACGACACTACAAACAGTTTCCTTTGTAGACACTTGCAGACAGGGCGAAATGGGAATATAAAGCGAAATAGAGGAAAACATATTTGAAGCATATGAGAAGTGACTCCAAGTTACTTGGTTTTAGTTTTGCCATTCTGCGTAAATGTCAACAACTTGATGTGACAGGAGTGGTTGCAGCTGAATTCAAATAATGGCCAATCACAGTTGCTCATTTCATTCCCCTTAAATGTAGCGCGTCAATCGCGTAGTCGAGACTCGAGTCCGTGTCTTGAAAAATGGCCACTAGGAGACTGCATCACGTCAACTTAAGCAATTGTGTCCCTCGTTTGTGCCCTTGTCCCTTGTTTGTGCCCGTGAACCACGAGTCCAGACGAGGAGGACACGAGTTGACGGATAGCTAAACGTCTGCCCATTAAAAATGTAGACGGCGGCGGCGCTGCGTTCATTATTGATGACACACACACACATACACACACACACACACACACACACACACACACACACACGCACACACATGCACACACACGAACGGAAAGTCTCAATTCGTCTCTTCTTCTCATCCCATGTTGTGCGCGCACAGTTTGATGTGCAATAGAGTCATCACTTTTTCGAGATCAGTTGGCAGTTTAGCTTCTGCTCGTGTTTAAAACATGAAAGCGTCCTAAATTTGCCCTTTTTCTTGTAAATAAGATTTTCAAAGGGAACCACAAATTATGTATTACATCAGCTTTCACCGACCAAACACTTTATGAGCTATTCGATTTATGGATTTTGTTGTGCCAAAACACAAAGTGAGGTGACCTGACTTGATTATTGGATTTCAAGATGTCTTTCTGCTGATTTTAATTCTCATTTGCAAGTTTGATGACAAATCTTGAAAAGAAGGCCTGTAGCCGTTTATTGCCCATCCCGGTTGATGTTTTTTGTTCAACGAAACATAAAAGATGGTTTTGTTTTGACAATGCTTGTTTAGCTTCTTGGTAATCCTAAACAGGCTAATGATAGCATTGGCGTTCCTTTTTTGAACACAAACAGTGGAGCCACACACGCAGAATCTGCTCACAGCGGCCAGACGAGCGCTTGAGATTGAAGGACTTAATAAAGGCTGCCTGGGAGGACGATGAATCGGAGACGCTGCGAATAAATTTATTGAGCCGGGAAATTAAACTTGTGAATTAGCAGCACTCTCAGGCTGATGGACAGACGGACAAACCGACTTGAGTGGTCACTTCCTGCCAGTCAAGAAAAGAAACGGCATCAAGTAGAGGAAAATAATGTGGCCATCGCGTCGTGTGCAGCCTTCTTTTGATCCAAAATGTATTGGTTCTTTTGAATTTTTTGCTATTACACTCACAATGCATTTTACGCACACACAGAAATGTCAGTAACAATACATACACACACACACGCACACACCTACACACACACAGACACACATACACTTGCAGATGCATTAAATTGCCACTAAAATACTTGGCTTCAAAAACTTTTGGGTCGGTTTTCTTGCAGACACAACTCGGTGGGGGACAGCACCTTAAACAACACCGTACACTCACACAGACACACACACACAGACACACAGACACACACACACACACACACACACACACACACACACACACACACACACACTGGCAGGGAGAAGCTGCATGGCTGGCACTGTGGCTCATGAATTAAAGAGCAGCCCTGGTCCAGGGGGAAGAAATTATTCAAGCAGATCTGCTCTCTGACAGAGGAGGTTGGGAGGGGTGTGTGTTGGGGGACTGGGGAGGGAGCAGGAAGAATAGAAAGGGGAGGGAGAAATAGGAAATAAAGGGGAAAGTCCATCAATGAGGAATGCACTTTGGCACAAGGCCATGTGTGTGTGTGTGTGTGTGAATGTGTGTGAGTGTGTGTGAGTGTGTGTGTGTGAGTGTGTGTGTGTGTGTGTGTGTGTGTGTGTGTGTGTGTGTGTGTGTGTGTGTGAGTGTGTGAGTGTGTGTGTGTGAGTGTGTGTGTGAGTGTGTGTGTGTGAGTGTGTGTGTGAGTGTGTGAGTGTGTGTGAGTGAGTGAGTGAGTGAGTGAGTGAGTGAGTGAGTGAGTGAGTGAGTGAGTGAGTGAGTGAGTGAGTGAGTGAGTGAGTGAGTGAGTGAGTGAGTGAGTGAGTGAGTGAGTGAGTGAGTGAGTGAGTGAGTGAGTGAGTGAGTGAGAGTGTGTGTCTACCCAGCTAAAGTTGCTAACAGGCTGATGTTACATGACAAAGTTGTAAAGAATGCATGAAAGCAAAGCACCATGACTCTCTTCCTATCAGGCATGATGAGCATTGTGTTGACCACTCAATTAGGCACACTTGTTGAATGTTGACAATTGGCCTTCTTCAAAGAGTTTCTGCTTGTTTCGGATCGTAGCGAGACCGCTTCCTCATATTTGGATCCTCCCCTGATCTCAGTCCATGGCGATGCAGGTTGCTCAGTCGTGTAACATCCTTCAACTGTAGCCCCCCAAAAAATGGATTGCAAATAAAAAGGTAACCCCAAAATAATCTGTTTTATTTTGCACAAGTCAGACAGTCACAAACCCAGTCACTGTTTCTGATCCATAAACTGCCATTGGGATTGCAACGACAGTCAACAGTCCAACAACACCCAAAGCAATAATTGGAACAGATTTGAGCATTTTCCCGCCCTCTCCATCAAAGTCAACAAAGGCCCGATAATCGGATTTGCGTCACAATGTGCCCGAGTGATTATCCCTGCAATGGAGGATGGTCAACCTGTTCCGTGTTGAATGTTGTGTGCATACCGGTTTCCAGCCCGCCGTCTGACACAGAGACGAACATTCGCAGCCGTGGCCTGGGGAAAGTCTCCGACTAACTTAAAAGCCTCTCTCTGTGCAAAAGCCGAGGTACACCCTGACGAAAAAGGCAACAAATTGCGAGGCAGACGTCCTAACCACGAGACCAACGAGCTGCCCCACTTTTTCTTGGTGAAAGTAAACAACAACTCCCTGACTCCTTTAGCTTCTGTCGCCATCAGCAAACATCTTATTAGCTTCAGCATTATTCATTAATAACCCCCCTTGACCCCCCCAGTGGTACACAGGTGCCCCCAATGGGGAGAACGCTCGTGTGTGTTGGAGGAAGACAAGTGCTGACAGCCCAGGCCTGGTGCAAGGTCAGCGTCTGTGTGTGTAAGTTGGGGGGTGTAGTGCGGTTCGACAATTTACCACCTGTGATACCCCTGCCTTGCCCACACTCACCCACCCAGCAGATCCTCTGAAAGTCACCCACACACACACACACACACACACACACACACACACACACACACACACACACACACACACACACACACATCGAGTGTTTGGCAGTAGTGGCGTGCAGAGTTATCAAAGTCAGCAAGGTTAGTGGTGTGATAAATATGAAATATGGATATGAACTGCTTCTCAAGAGTGTAGATGAATGTTGAAATGGGCAACAGCACGAGAACCTTTAAAAAAAAAATTCTGGTGCATTTAGTTGCAGATTTGTATGAAGGCCAGAATGATGTGAGAAATTTGACGTCGTGTCAGGGAAGATGGTTTAAAATTGCATTTGGTGATGAGTAGCTCGTGCGCTTTTGTACCGGGTCCAGTCCCCCCAAATTTGAGCACTAGATAGAAAGATAGAAGTAGCCGTCCGCCAAGTTGTACGAGCCAATCAGAACAAGCAAGCGATGAACTGCTGTGTAATTGGTGCTTGCCTTCTCCATTGTGGTCATCTTGCTGTTCCCCCCCCCCCTCATTTGATCAATAAAACCAAGTGCAGAAATGAAGGAAAACATGCGAGTCCTGCACGCTGCATTCCTGCTCTGCATATTCGTGCGGTTGGTTCAGATGTACACTTTTTGTATTCACACCTGAAGCAAACCGCACTAGAGTTCATTTGGAAGCGAACCAAGACCACTTGAAATAGTGGGCCTCCGTCCGTTTCTTTAATCCGCACCAGGATTCGTTTGCGTGTATTCACACCTGCACAAAACGTCTGGACCAGCATTATAATCGAACCCTGGTCTTTTTAAAGTAGACCAAATAGTCAGGTCTGAATACACCCTAAGTCCACTTTTGGCCCGGACCAAACAAGCGCACTAAAGTACGTTTCTGATCTGAATACACCCTTAAATCCAGACTTTATTCAAACAAAATGCTGGCCAATATTCTTTCTTTCCTGCAGCAAGACTATTTCGCCGTTTGTCTGTCCCCAGTTAGGTCGGTGAGCAGTAAAACACCGCTCATTGTTCTTGGTGTTTTGATTATTTCGAATTGCAACTCTGTCCAGCTGTCTGTCTGTCTGTCAGCAGGTTGGTAGACAAGTCCATTCCATCAGTCCACTCGTCAGTTGGTTGCTTGGTCTAACTGGCTTTCTCCCTCCGTGTCAGTCATTAGCCCATCCGTTGGTTTCCCCAGTCGCTTGCGAAGCTGCGTGCTGCGCGGCGTCGTGTGCATCACCAAGCGCGGCTAATGAGCTCTGCGCGCCGATATCATCGGGCGCCACGTTGCAAATGCTCATCATCAGCTGCTCTGGGCTCTTTTGGGAGTGCGAGATCGTCAGTTAGCCGCAGAGCAGCCGAGCGGCGCGTCCGTTCGCATAATCGATGGGGAACTCTGACATATTTACAATATTGTGCGCTGCTAATTGGCCCGATGGTCAAATTGAGGCCGTCGCCGCTGACTGGCTGCAATCGGACCAGGCGTCCGAGTTGAGCAAATACTCGCGAAAGAGTGTGAGCTTAGCACACGCACTGTGTTTGAGCCAGATCGGACCTCGTGGCGTCCACTTGTCAGAGTTTGTTGCTTTATGATGAGTCATCGAACTTTGATGCCAAGCTCCGTCCGCATGCGATGAGCAAAACTCTGATTTGTACAATTCGTCCGTCTGTCAAAAATTAGCCCAAAATGGTGTCCTCAAAAGAAAATGACAGACTTCCGTCTCGTCTTCTGGAGAGGCATGTTTTTGTAGGTCTACTCGCGATAAATAGAATTTCATGTTGCTCCATATGGGGAGCGGTCTGGCCCTGTGGATTCGCTTTTTCATCTCATCTTGTAAAAAAAGAGAAGGGCATGTGCCCGCTAAGGCAGAGATGGTCGGGAAACGAAAGCGTCCATGCAAGCGTCTGCTGTTTATAGACCAATTAGCCGAGCAGTGGAAGCGCTCGCGAAGCTATTTGGAGCAATCAATGAACAACAACGCTGAGCCGAGCTGCAGCGGAGGCCGTTGTTCGATGCCGCCGGACGGCGAGCGAGCCCAACGAGCAAGTGGCGGGCCTGCGGGCTGTCTTCGTTGTTGCTTTGTTTTCCCTAATGGCAGCCATAACTCACGCACACGCATAAACGCAAGCGCATGCACACACACACTCATGCTCTCACCTTAATGGCCTCTGAAATGAATGGCCTGCAATGGGCAGCTAAACGCCGGTTGCCATGGCGATGGGGGCAATCGATCACAGCGTATTGATTGGTCATCGATCGGATCCAGACAGTCAGCTGCAGGAATAGGCAATGAGGATCGTGTGTGTGTGTGTGTGTGTGTGTGTGTGTGTGTGTGTGTGTGTGTGTGTGTGTGTGTGTGTGTGTGTGTGAGTGTGTGCGTGTTTTCCATTCATTTTGTGTATATCATACATTCCACCACAGTGTCATGGCCAACTATGATTGGGACACGCACGCACGCACGCACGCACGCACGCACGCACGCACGCACGCACGCACGCACGCACGCACGCACTCACTCACTCACTCACTCACTCACTCACTCACTCACTCACTCACTCACTCACTCACTCACTCACTCACTCACGCACGCACGCACGCACGCACGCACGCACGCACTCACTCACTCACTCACTCACTCACTCACTCACTCACTCACTCACTCACTCACTCACTCACTCACTCACACACACACACACACACACACACACACACACACACACACACACACACACACACACACACACACACACACACTATTCTCTTCCTCTCTGTCTCTGTCTCTCTCTCTCGCATGCGCTCTAAAATGAAGGAAGATAAGTATGGAGGAGGGAAAGTAAGCTCGGAAGAAAGGTCAGGAGGAAGGATGTGAAGAAGGAAAGAAGGACAGATGTAGAGAGGAACAAAGGAAGGAAGGAAAGGTAAAGTGACGAATGGTGGGCTCAAATAGAAGTAAGGAAGGAAGGAAGGAAGGAAGGAAGGAAGGAAGGAAGGAAGGAAGGAAGGAAGGAAGGAAGGAAGGAAGGAAGGAAGGAAGGAAGGAAGGAAGGAATGGATAGCTGAAATGGCACACGCAAGATGGAAGGCCGCCTCGGTGGGAACGAGACGAGATGCCATTGCGTTAAGCCAGACGATGCGGCATGACGGAAGAAAGGAAGCAAAGACGAGACGAGCAGCGGGGGAGTGGTGGACAAGGAGACCAAGCGTGAGATGCTAAAGCTCTGCCAGCAGATGGTGAAGGTCTGACACACAGCTAACCTCCCGCTAGCCTGTCGGCAAAATTGATGTGCGCACACACACAGGCACGCGCGCACAGAAAGTAAATAAATAGCTTCATAGTCGGCAAGCGCCAAAGTGGGTCAGGCATCAAAGTAGCCAGTGGAAAAGCTGTTCGAGCTGTCCACGCACATACACACACATATACATGCACACACACTCACTTGCTTACTCCAAATTGCTACTTGAACTGTCTCCAAACACACACACACAGACACACACACACACACACACACACACACACACACACACACACACACACAATTCTTGTCCTTCCTTCAAATTGCTCCACTCGTCTCTACTCTTGGTCTTCCTTCTTACTTGAGCGTGTGCATGTGCGCACACACACACACACACACCTTGTAAATTGCATTGCACATCGACACACACCTAGTAAATTGCATTGCACATAGCTGCCACAGTAGAGCAAATAACAGCAATCAGACTCTGAGTGCTGTGGACTCACACACGCAAAGTTGAGTGTTGTGATGCGCCGTCAACACGGTACAGGATCACTTGAGTGTGAAACGTCTTTCCCTGTTGAAGTCTCCTCAAACCGGCTCCACGTTACTTTTTTGTATATAAAGTCCGGACAGGCCAAGATGTCAAAGGTGCAAATAGTCGCATGCTGACTTTTCCCCCGATCGAAGTGACTCCGGGAACGTCTTCATCTCTGAGTTCTGCTACACGCACACACGCGTGCGCGTGCGCGTGCACTGCACTTCAAGCGGCCAGAAAAGCGTGCCAAGCCAAATTATTCCATCAAAGTGAACTGATTCCCAGGAGTTCATTTCATTTTGTGGCGTTTGTCTTGTTTTCAGGATTTCTATCGATTTTCGTTTATCGTTTATTGTTGCTGTGCCAATCGAATGTGTGTGGTTTTTTTATGAATTAATGTATTTATTCATTGTGTTTTACCAGTGTTTGTTAAGGCATCTTCTGATCACTTCTGAGCTGCAGACGTTTGCTTCATCTAGCCAATTGCAAATTTCATCAGGCCCGCAGCCTCTGTGATAAAATCTTTAGTATGTGGCCCGCCGCCATTGTTGACCAGCGCTTTAATACACACGTACCAAAGCTATTATATATTTATGCCGCAGAAATGTAATCTCGCGCGACCCAGCGTGATTTCACAGCGAGAACATGACTCCAGCTGTCCTGCTATGCGGAGCATGCGCAAGTCTAATGCGGAAATAAACCCGTTGTAAAAAGGGTACGCGCGAACCGGCTGCGTGAACCCTGTGTGAACCCTGTGTGAAATGTTCATGAGGCGAAAATAATTTGAAACTCATGTAAATTTAAGGTATTTCATACAGTTTGTTCAATGTTATCGTATTTTATGTATTACTTATAACTCCTGTTTAAAATGTTCATGAGGCGAAAATAATTTTAAACTCATGTAAATTTAAGGTATTTCATACAGTTTAGTCAATGTTATCGGACTCTTCAGATATGAATGAAAGGCAGAATTTGTGTTTTTAGAGTTGTTCACATCTGCCTGAGTGGCTCATATTTGGTTATTTTGTCATTTAAAAAATAAAGACAATTGGGAGAATGAAATTTGTTTTATAACAGTGTTTATTTGGATGAAATTGTAGTTAAAAAAAAATGTCAGAAAAAACTACTGGCCCCCGGGCCCCTTCACTTTATCAAATCTGGCCCTCCTTGCAAAAAGTTTGGACACCCCTGATCTAGCAGCTAAACGGTGCTGTGGCAACTGCATATGCTCAATTGCGCCCCCCACCCCAACATTGTTGCAATGATTTTTCTCACTGAAACCATTGACAAAGTCGTCGTCGTCGTCCCCGTTCGTGTGCATGCATTTCCGCACACGCAGGCTATTCCAGGCAAATGAGTCATTCAACTAAATGTCCCTGCTGACTACTACAGCTGCCTCGACAAATCTGCGTGTGCGTGCGTGTGTGTGTGTGTGCGCGTGGGTGCGAGTGCGCCTCACTGATAGCCAGCTGTCCCGCTGTCCCTTCAGATAATGTCACGCTTGACAAGAGAACGAGGAAGAGTGGGAATAATAAAAAAAAAACTTTTATTACTACTTCCGTCATGTTTGCGTTAATATTCCCAGTGTGTGTGTTTTAAATGTCATTTTCCCTTGTCTTTTCTTCGATTTTGTGATGTCACAATCAAGCCACCCTCCCATTCGAAACAGCAGCACGTGTGTCAATCACCTCCCACTCGCAAACCAGCCCGTGAGTCGAAAGTGCGCCGAGGCACCCCGGGTCTGAATTTTCGCTTGAGCGTCAGATTTCCTGGCGCCAAGGTTCCACTCGTTCTCATCAAAATGTGCGAATGGGGACGGACTCACCGAAACGAAGCTGACTTGGGATAGCGATTGACACGGCAGCGTTGACAATCACGCTCGCTCTTCGTCGCCCTCGCCTGATTTTTACCCTGCCCTTCTCCCTCCCATCCTTAATTCCCACCATTCGTCTCTTCATTCTTCCTCTCTTCCTTTCCTTATTTTTTCCATCTCCAGCCTTCCCTTTTTCCAAACGAAGTAAGATGTGAATGTGTCATCTGTTTTTTTTTTTTAATGTTATGCTCCTTTACTTTGGTCTGCTCTTTTTGTCCCATTGCCTGTCCACACGTCCGCCTCACAGTTCAGAGGGTACAGATGGATGGATGCCTTTTTGCTCCCTGCATCTGTTTTCTTGGTGTTATTAGAGAGGAGGCGTAGACTTCTCCCAAGCGCTTGCAAACATGAACATATTTGTCCGGTTGTGTCATCAGGCGGCCATGGATGGAAAGCCCGACCATGGATTGAAACCCTAATCTTCAATTCAACCTGGATTTGAACACTAATCATTCTTTAAAACCCTACTGTATTTGAATCTCTGACCCTTTGCTAGTCCCAATTTGATACCATAATTTGAACACTTAACCCTACTTTGAAACCCAACTCTAAGTTTGACACCCTCATTTGAATCCCTAAACCTAGTTTTAAACACCAGTTTGAAACGCAAATTTTAAAACCCAATCCTTATTTAAAATCCTAATTGAAAACCCCAATTTGAAACCCTACTTAGAAAATGACTGTAATGGGCAGTTGAAAGCCTATGTTGAAACCTTGGCCCTCGTTTAATACCCTGTTTTGAAAGTCTCACCCCAATTGAAAACGCCAATTTGAAAGTGTCACCCAGGTTTGAAACCTTAACCAATCAATGAATTAATCAAGCCCAGTGGCCCAGTCTTATACTGATGAAGCAGCTCAAGTGCTGAGTCTAAAAATGGACTGCTGCCCAAATTGAGCTCCGGCTTCCACCAGTATTCAATTCTGCCCTTCATAGCGAGCAAAATGAAGTCAGCTCATTCGGATTCTGAGTAGCTGCAGTAAATGCAAAAAAAAAACCTTGGAAAGCGCTTTTGTTGCTCGTCAGCAAGCCGCAGAGGCCAAATTCCGATGCATTTCTTCTTCTTGACTTGATGCCCATTTATCGGCAGAGGGTCACACCTGTTCCTATTGGCAACTCGCGCAATCTGCAGGTAGGACTGGTTGCCGTCATTATTTTGATGAAAAATTAAAATTTGGCAGGCTCAGCAATTCCATGTGGCCGCGTTGTCTTTTACGACACTCTCCCGTTTGCCCTCATGTTTGTCTTGCCAATGTGCTTGCCACCACGCAAGGCCAGACAAGCCCATTTCTTCTTCTTTTCTTGCCACAACTTGAGGAAAACGTACAAATGTCACCTTTTCTTGGGGAATGAATCTCAAAATAAGCAAACAAATAAGAAATTTTACTTTCACGCCGGGAGGCATATTTCTAGCATTCTGGCTTGAATGTCACGCCAATGCTTTTTTGCACCTTTAAAAGGTCACTCCAGCAAAATTGTTGGTGAGCATTGATTGGCCGTGCACACGCACAAACACGCGTATACTCTCACGCACGCACGCACGCGCGCGCTCTCACACACACACACACACACACACACACACACACACACACACACACACACACACACACACACACACACACACACACACACACGAGAGACATGGGTGGGCATGGAGACATAAGGTGAGATAAAAGCCACGAGTGGGGTCCAGCTGTAGTTTGAAAGTTGAGATTGAAACCTTACTTTGAAACCATTCAAAACCCCAACCCCAGTTTTAAAGCCTACTTTCAAGCAGAGGTGGGCATCCCCGGGTGTCAAACTAATGCGATGCGCCGTCGCTCCGCCATTGATGTGTTGCCATCTTGCGGAATGATCGAAAGGTCAAACTGATTTTCGACCGTCAGTGTCACTAAGCTGGGTAAGTGCCGAGGACGCGCTCAGTCCGTCAATGACAGATACACGCCCGCCCATTTTTCTTACAAATGATGAGAAATTCAAAATAACAAAAGTGATTTTTCTCCTTTCTTTGTTACTGTACGCAAAAGTGAAAACAAGCAGAAGTCTACTGCTTTATTATTCATTTTTTATTTCCATGTATCCTTTTCTAAGACAATCTTTACAATTTGCGCCAAAGTGGTTTCCTTTGAAGTAGTTTGAATTCTAAGTCATAATCACGAGTAGCATCAGCACAAAGTCTAAAAAGTGAGTTTCATTCAAATAAGGTGGTCTACAAAAATACATCCAGGCAGAATTTTTTTTTTTCTCCACAAGTGATGGTCGAAATCTTTTCCTCGCGTGGGAGTCCCAATATTTTTGAACATCCCTTGTGAAATGAAGTTGATGAAATTTTATTTTCTTGCAATCGAGTGGCCGGTTTGAAATGTAAAGTGGGGGTGGGAAAGGAGCACAGCTGGGTGTCACGCTACATGGCTGCTTGCACAGCTGAGGCTCGTTTGGAAATGTTAACAATCGTTCACTCATTGTCTACTCTGACTTTGACTGTATTCATCATTTGTGCCAGGGAGTATAGCCAATGACTGGAAAGTCTTTGAAAATGGCAACTAGAACAACAACTGCAAGGGCAAGGCCGTCGGGTGAGGGGGTGCCAGGAGGGCTGGGTGGTGTTGACTCAGCATGGGGTGAAAATCCGTCACCAGGGGATACGGCGCATCCAGAAGATGGATGGCGGGCGAGGCCAAGAAAGATGGCGGAGGCGGCGGGGGATTCAGCCGTAGGGGCTGGGGGGCCAAAGCCGGCAGCAGGTAAGAAGAGATCGGCAGTGGCGGGGGCAGGAGGGAGACGTGGTGCTGGATGACTGTGTGATGGAAAGAGAAGGAGGAAGCTGACGGTGGTAAGAAGACAGGAGCCTGGAGGCGGAGGCACCCCGGCGGGAGCCCGAGAGGGAAACGGGGACTCTTATCTCGGGGGACGGGATCTGCCGTCCAGACTTCCCGACACCTCCTGTCGCCATGCTCATCCTTCGCCTTGTCCTCACCACGCTGGCCGCCCTCGCTGGGAGCTGCTTTGGGCTCTGAAAGGGGGGCATCAATGACTTGAGCATTGACAGAGTCACGACACAGACGGCATCCGTAAGGTGCAACACAGGTAGAACTAAACGATTGGCTCTCCTGACACACTCGAACCCGAAGCCTCTCTGGTGACAAGTTGCTGCTGAGTTGGTGTTTGATGACGTCATCATGAGTGGCGTCCTCGAGAGGCGTGTCCACAACTTTGTCGTCGACAGACTGGACGGCGTTGGCGTTAGCATTCTGACATACGTGAGCTGTCCTGTCAGGGGAGAAGTGGCTTGGATTCGTCTCCTTACTGCTTGCTTCACTTGTTGAGTCCAAAGTTGTTCCCAAACCGAAGCTAATGACTCTTTTGGTTTGTTTTGGTTCTCCTTTGTGTTTCTTCCTGGCGCAGCTTTGCGCACACTCTGTGTACTTCCTCTTGTTGCCGCCTCTCATTTCTTGTGCAAGATCTTTGCCGGCGTTTGCGCATGCTGATGGAACGCTCGGCTGCCTTTCTGTCTTTTGTGCCTCAAAGGTACAAATACTTGGTGCGGCCGTTTGTCGGTGAGCGCACGCTGGGCCGTCAGAGGAAAGGGGGATGGGGCTAATCGCTACATCGCGCGCCGCTTGGGCGTCTGAAGACGGCGCGAGATAAATTTGGCGCCGACCCGCTGTGTCTCGGGGGGACAAGACGCTGCTAATCGTCGCCGCGCACATTCTCTCCTCCTTAGCTTTTATCTCCCTCGGATTCCCGCGGCCCTTATCTTGCGGCCATTGCTCATCTCTGTCTCCATGTTTGTGCTCCGGCCCCGTGTCCATGCCGGCGCGGTGGGCCGTAATTGTGGGACAGCGTGGCGTCTGGATAGCGGGGCTAATCGCGGCGTTACATGCCGCACCCCCGCAGAGGAGCTTTGTGAGCGCCGGACCCCACCCGGAGGAGGATTGCTGGCACCGATGTGGGCCGATGCCATCCGTGTTCACCCGCTTCCGATTACACCTATTTGCGGAAAGAGGACATAATAGCACGTGGTTCTCGGTGAGCCACTGCTCCCGCCTCCCCCTCTGACTTTTTGCAGGGCCTTTGAGCGTCTGCCGTGCCGCTGGATGACTTAATCGACGCTTTTTCTGGCTCTTCTCTGTTCCGCTGTCATCTCTCGCCATCTCATGGAGACCAATCATTATCTTCCTCTTCCTTTGCCCTTTCCTTTTCATCTCCTCTCTTCTTTTCCTTCTCCCCCTCTTCCTCAGCCCTCCCCTCTTCTTCCTCCTCCTCCTCAATCCACCTTTGCCTCGGTACACAACTTGCAGGGGATTTCCCGCCTGTCCTCCTCCATTCTCATCTGGACTTTGATCTGACTCAGCCTGGCCTCCTCCACTGCCGCTTTCCAGCTTCTGTCGGCGGCCGGCATGTTTGATCACTGACGGTCGCCCCGCTTCCCCGCAGCTGCCCGCGTGCGCTCGGAAGTCGTACAGCAGCGGGTTGACGCTGTAGGAGAGCGAGGGCGATGTTTTGGTGTAGCGGACCATCTCCGAGGGCCACAGTAGGACGCGGCTGCCCTGACGACTCAGGACGGGACAGAAGGGTTCCTTGGGTCCACCTGGAGGAGATCTCTGCGATTGTTTCAGACTTGGGTCTTTGGCTTGGTTCTCTTCTGCTGCTTGCTGGAGCTCAGCCAGAGTGGAATCATGTAGTTTTCCAACAAAATAAGTTTTGTCAGAGGTTTCAGTGGCAGGACTTTGAGACTCCAAAAGTGGCGGCAGTGCTCTTGTCACATGATCTTCAGCGGCCATCCCACTTCCATGGGCCGATTGGGTTTCAGTGCCACTCTGACCAGTTCTTAGGGTTCCAATCCAATCATTGTTGCAGTCTTGGGCGGCTCCAGTTCTACGTGCGCCGCTGTCTCGGGCTTCCATTTCAATGTGATTGTCACCCGGGTCTTCAGCGCCAGTATCACGAGCAAGGATGACTTGGGATCCATCGTGCTCTTGGGCTCCATTGCTGCATCTTGGGATGATTTGGACCCCTGTCCCACGTTGACAAGCAACTTGGGCTCCAGTCTTGAATCCACCGCCGTTTAGGATGGCTCCAGTCCCAAGTCCATGAATAACTGCAGCTCCAGTTCCACTCCGACCAGTCTTCTTAGCACTGGTTGTACCCCCTTCAATGTTTTGGGCTCCCATGACACTTATTAGTTGAACTCCAGTCCTATTTTGGCTGGCTTCAGTTGTAGTCAGAGTTTGACTACAGCCCTGGCCTCTCACACCAGCTCCTGGTCCACCATCACTGCCAGTTCTACTTGCAGCCCCGTCTTCGGTTCCTGTCCCAGTTCCTCCAATTGCACTTGGACTCCTGGTCTGAGCTCTTATCCCACCTCCTAAATTGACTCGGTCTCCTGAGGCGCTTTGGCCAGTTCCTTGGGCTCCAGTAGCTCCACCACCATTGACTTGGATAGCTTCGGTTTCACCTCCCCCACCACAAATTTGAACTCTAAGCCCACTTGCACCTCCATTCTGGGCTCTTGTCCCATCTTCAGTCCAACTGCCAGCAGTGTCTTGGGCTCCTCTCCCACCTCCCACATACACTTGCCGTTTGGTCAGATGGCGGTGGTTGCATAAAGACAGCGTGGCTTTCGTCTTGTCATCCAGCTCGCCGGTCAACCGTGTCGTCGAGATCTGCTTTCGAGCAACTTTGCTGTCCACTTGTTGCGTCGTGTCGTCGCCGTCTCGCGAGCTCCGCCCGGCTTGGATGAAGACAGCGGCCGACTGGTGCAGAAGAAGGCAGCTCCTTTTAGGCAGTGAGAAGCAAACCGGGCGCCCCCTGCTGGCGACGTAGCCTTTGTTTTCACTGTCAGCGGGAATGTTATTGGCTCTAATGGTGTCGCTTAAGAAACCGGGGACCCAAGGGAGCTTGTTAAAGGCACCGCCTCGGCTCGCATGGCTGTTTGTGCTCGTGATGTCGCCAGGCGTAATGGCGTGAGCGTTTCCTCGCTGGTATGGCCACGGCGTGTTGCTCAGGAGTCTGCTTCTCAGTGTGGCGTCCACGGGAAGGAGCAGTGAGCTTTGAGGAGCTGTAGAGAAGAAAAACAAAGAGAGCTTACATGTCAGAAAAGGTGCAATGAATGTGACGAGGAGCTGCTGGGCAACGATTCAGCAACGTTACTGCGAGGCTTCACGTTTGTGGCTTATCGCGCATCACAACCTGATTTGTGAGCGTGGGACGTGCTTGAGAATAAGAAATAAGCATGCTGATGAATGTCAGGCTTACTTCAACGTGTTTTTCTTTTCATCCGTTTGTGTCGCTCTGTTTTGCGCCTCCAGCATTGGTTTGCCAACTGCAGCGTTTATGGCCGACTTCTTCCTACACCTCCTTCTTTCTGTCCTCATTCCAATCGCCCCCTACGTTCTACATGCTCTTCCTCCTAAAGATCCCTCTTTCCCGTTGTCCTTCACCTCAATGCATTTCTTTCCAACAAAGTTTGTTCGGTGAACATTTTTGCGCATTTGTGTGCTGGTGAGGTCTTTTTTGAAACACATGCTTTTTTTTTTTTTTTTACCCACGCAAATGAGTCAAAGAATTTTGCCTCAAATGTTAACAAAACAACCTCTGTGTCACTTTGAGGTACACAATTTGAATAATATCAATTCAGTGCAGGAGCGGGAAACGTTTTCTTGTGATTCAATTTCCAACAATGTATCTCTTCTATAGTTTGTCTCAGTTTTTATACATCTGCTGTTTTCCCATAAAGGCAATGAAAAAGCATTAACCCTCCCGGGCTGCTCGGCAACATATGTCAACATATGGGTCAGCCTTTCAAGATAATAGCACACACTATTATACACTTTTGCCACACAGGTATTTAACTGCCACACTGCACTGGCATGCTTTTCTTTTGAAGAACTGACTTTTGAACCGGCTATCAAGGCCATTGTCGCCCTAAGTGTTGCTGAAGCAAGCCATATTTATGATTGCCTTGATGCGGTGAAGACTTCTGTGTTTGTCTTAATATTTTGGGTGACCAGGAATTGGGTTGACACAATTTCCAGTGGACAATAATGTTTTGGATTTTGTATGATTGAGACTTTCTCGAGGACAAGCGTGAGTGTAGTGTTTGATCAGTGATGGCCCGCTGATGAAGCAACAGCCTCTGTTAAGTATGGACGTGAGCCAAGTGGTCTAGGAGCACTTGCTTACCACTCGCCAGGGTGTTGTCGCTGCCGTCGCTGTTGTGGACATGGCCGTTGCTCCACTTCTCCATAGCACTTGCCGGTTCCACCGCCACGGTGGTGGAGCGGAACATGGGGCCGCAACCCGGAGCGCTAAATGGAAGGCAGAGGAGGAGAGCAAAAGCCTCAAATCAATGTGGTCACGCCCGATCGGCTTTGCAGCGGACGTGCCGAAATGCAACTTTCTCCTTTTTGGGATTGAACGCCACTTTAACAATGCAGCACGGCGCTCTAGCGGCATGCACGTCTGACCAGATCGGGTCTGAGTCTGGGATTGTGTACAGTTTGCGCGCCCTTCCTGCACTTGTTTGGCTTTGTGATCCCGTGTTGCCAAAGAAATGCGAGTGAAATCAGCGAAAACACCAAATTGTTCCCAAGAAGTTGATTGCTCTCATTGCATCTTTGTGTATGTTTGTGATTGGAATCAATTGCATGTTTGGCTTGTAACTGCGAACGATTCGTACGAAGGTTTGTGGCTACCGTCCACGGATACGGATGTGATAGTCTTTGTGACAATGTGCATTTTTCCCAGCACATGAAGTGTCGAGGCTGCGCTGTATTGTTGCACAAAGCTCCTTTGAAATTCTTGCCTTCATGCATGGATTGAAAGGGGTTGATGTGGTCCCGAGGGCCCACTTTCTGGGAGAGGCTGGAGTTCTTGTTGCGTGGGCGTGCTCCGCTTGCAACTCGCAGCTCCGGGGGGTTGCCTTCACGGCCGCTCGGATCATATTTATATCATGTTAAAAAAATGTTAAATGTATGCATAACTTAACTCTTATGTGCAATCCATTGGCAAGGTTTTTATGTATGTATGTGATGTCTTTTGAAAGTCTATTGATGCAAGCACTGGCCGCGTACGTGGTTACAGCAATACAAGTTTAGTCCGGCTTGCAAGTTATGCAGCGTATTCATTATGTGCGCACGTCAACAAATTGTTGAAGTTGAAACTCTTGTCAAGCGCTCACCAGTGCTCTTCTGCTTTCTCCTCATGACGATGATGACCATGCTGTTGCTGCTGCCATAGCGTCTTCCTCAGTGAGCGCTCCTCCCTGCGCCTCCTCTGCCTCCTGCAGGCCAACGCCCGGTAGAACTCGCGATGCTTCAGCTCCTTCAGGCGCTGAAATTGCATCGCTTGTATTATTTGATGACATCATCATCACGCATGGGATCCATGATCGCATTCATGATCTCTTTTAGTAATGTGTGTGGGGTGTGTAGCGGGTGGAACACACAAAAATAATATGGGTGCATCTAATTGTGTGCACACAGTAGTTTGTAAACGGCAAAGCCTTTATCCTGTGAAAGTGTGAATGTGCGCACAAATGTCAGCTTTAGAGGAGTCCAGCTTAATTCCGGCACTGAGCGGTCTGCAGCGCCAAGATAGTGACATACGCAACAACAACAAAGAACCTTGTTGATCATCAGAGATCATATTGCCTCATAAGGAGCAACAGAGAGAGAAAAAATAAATGGAGAAGAGGTGGCATGTTGGCCCACTGGTTAACACGTCCGCCTCACAGTTTGGAAGATGCGGGTTCAATTCCACCTCCAGCCCTCCCTGTGTGGAGTTTGCATGTTCTCCCTGAGCCTGTGTGGTTTCTTTTGATTGGCTGGCAACCAATTCAGGATATCCCCTGCCTAATGCCCTATGACAGCTGGGATAGGCTCCAACACGCCCGCGACCCCCAGGAAACGGTACACATAATGGATGGATGGACTAGGAGAAGGTCAGTGACGTGTGCGTGTGTCTCCACAGATCATATTCATGTTATTTGTCTCAAAGTTTTCTCTCATTGACACGAAACACACATTCGGAGCAAAAGCTTTTTTCCCCTCCTCAGTTCACTGAACATGTCTGATTTGAGGTTAGAACTTCATTCATAGAAGGAACTTGTACAAGGTCATAGATTTTCTTGGTTTATTTTTTTGATGCATTTTATTCCAGACAGACCAAGATGTTTGACATAATATTTCAAATGATGTCTACTTAATTTATTTTATGCAGGCCATCCATCCATCCATCCATCCATCCATCCATCCATCCATCCATCCATCCGTCCATCGTCTTCCGCTTATCCAGGGTTGGGTCGCGGGGGCAGCAGCTTTAGGAGGGACTCCCAGACTTCCCTCTCCTCAGCCACTTCATCCAGCTCATCCCGGGGGATCGCAAGGCGTTCCCAGGCCAGCTGAGAAACATAGTCTCTCCAGCGCGTCCTGGATCATCTCCGGGGTCTCCTACCGGTGGGACATGCCCGGAACACCTCCCCAGGGAGGCGTCCAGGAGATATCCTGATGAGATGCCCGAGCCACCTCATCTGGCTCCTCTCAACATGGAGGAGCAGCGGTTCTACTCCGAGTCTCTCCCAGATGACCGAGAGTCTTACCCTATCTCTAAGGGAGAGCCCGGACACCCTGCGGAGGAAACTCATTTCGGCCGCTTGTATCCTGGATCTGACTGCAATTCAAAAGAAGTGTTGTGTGTGCCTTGAATGTCTTCCAGATGACCAAAAAAGAATATATATCAAAATAAAGTTTGTCCAAATATGGTCAACCCATAGCTCGTGACCATAGGTGAGCGTAGGAGCGTAGATCGACCGGTAAATCGAGAGCTTTGCCATTTGGCTCAACTCTCTCTTCACCACGACGGACCGGTACAGAGTCCGCATTACTGCCGACGCTGCACCGATCCACCTGTCGATCTCGCGCTCCATCCTGCCCTCACTCGTGAACAAGACCCCAAGATACTTGAACTCCTCCACTTGGGGCAGGATCTCATCCCCGATCCGGAGAGGGCATTCCACCCTTTTCCGAGTGACGACCATGGACTCGGATTTGAAGGTGCTGACCCTCATCCCGACCGCTTCACACTCGGCTGCGAACCGCTCCAGTGAGAGCTGGAGATCACGGCCTGAAGAAGCCAACATCACCATGACATCTGCAAAAAGCAGTGACGAAATGCTGAGGTCCCCAAACCGGACCTCGGTTGCGCCTAGAAATTCTGTCCATAAAAATTATGAACAGAATCGGTGACAAAGGGCAGCCTTGGCAGAGTCCAACCCTCACTGGGAACGAATCCGACTTACTGCCGGAAATGTGGACCAAACTCTGGCATCGGTGATACAGGGACCGAACCGCCCTTATCGGTTGGCCCGGCACCCCGTACTCCCGAAGCACCCTCCAGAGAACCTCCCGAGGGACACGGTCGAACGCCTTCTCCAAGTCCACAAAACACATGTGGACTGGTTGGGCAAACTCCCATGCACCCTCGAGGATCCTGCCGAGGGTGTAGAGCAGGTCCACTGTTCCACGGCCAGGACGAAAGCCACACTGCTCCTCCTGAATCCGAGGCTCGACCTCCCGGCGAATTCTCCTCTCCAGGACCCCTGAATAGACCTTACCAGGGAGGCTGAGGAGTGTGGTTCCCCTGTAGTTGGAACTCCGGTCCCCCTTTTTAAAGAGGGGAATCACCACCCAAGTCTGCCAATCCAGAGGGCACCATCCCCGATGTCCACGCAATGCTGTAGAGGCGTATCAGCCATGACAGCCCCACAACATCCAGAGCCTTTAAGAACTCCGGGCAGATCACATCCACCCCCGGGGCCCTGCCACCGAGAAGTTTTTTAACTACCTCAGTGACTTCGACCCCAGAGATTGGAGAGTCCGCCTCAAAGTCTCCAGGCCCTGCTTCCACAATGGAAGGCGTGCCGGTGGAATTGAGGTCTTCGAAGTATTCTCCCCACCGACTCACGACGTCCCGAGTCGAGGTCAGCAGCACACCATCTCCACTGTAAACAGTGTTGACTGTGCACTGCTTCCCCCTCCTGAGACGCCGGATGGTGGACCACAATTTCCTCGAAGCCGTCCGGAAGTCATTCTCCATGGCCTCGCCAAACTCCTCCCACGCCCGGGTTTTTGCCTCAGCAACCGCCGAAGCCGCGTTCCGCTTGGCCATCCGGTACCTGTCAGCTGTCTCCGGAGTCCCGCAGGCCAAAACGGCCCTATAGGACTCCTTCTTCAGCTTGACGGCATCCCTTAGCGCCGGTGTCCACCAGCGGGTTCGGGGATTGCCGCCACGACAGGCACCAACAACCTTACGGCCACAGCTCCGGTCGGCTG
>NC_141204.1:11557500-11706324 GCF_054491065.1 Syngnathus leptorhynchus | reverse complement strand
GATATATATAGATATATCTATACATAATATATAAGAATACCCCTGGGCCGCCAGGAAGTTAACGTCAAAGGCCTGCAGTTTTAACCAACTCGGGTGGCACATAGATTGAGCAGCTCATCTTAACAAAAGCTGTTTTGGTGTACGTCCGGTCACGGATGAAGGCGGAGCAGGTGACACACGTGCCGACATGGCGGGCATATTCTCTGTGACAAATGTAACGTGCAAGCTGAGTTCCATCACACCTGCTCTCTTCTTAACTCAGTCTCTCCTCCAGCTGGCCACCCTCCCATTCATCTTCGTACTCCATCGCTCATTTTTCCGCCATGTTTGCGCCCCTCCCCAAACGCCCCCCCTCCCCGCCTTTCCATCCCTCCCGACTTGTCATCTATCTCCAACTTCTCCGCATGCATCCGCGCTCCCGTCCCGCTGTGGGGGAGACACCTTGTATCTATTTCACTCTCAGTGGGGGAATCGTTTAGAGGAGATGACCACGTGCTGGCGAACGCACGCACACACAAGTGTCAAAACTATTAAGTGCAACTGGTGGTGTTACTTTGCCAGTGAAAATCTTAAGGGTGATGGGGAGAAGGCGTGGGGAAGGGGTTTGCGTGGGGGTGGGTTGGGGTTGAGGTGGGGGGGCAAGGCTGAGGTGCAGGAAACAAGAATGAAACACAGGAGCAAGCAAAGCCGGCGAAAAGCAATCCTGTTGGAGCTGATAGATTTCTGTGACAACAATGTTATCTTGCGACACACACACACACACACACACACACACACGCACACACACGCACACACACACACACACACACACACGAAGGAAAACACACACACACACACACACACACACACACACACACACACACACACTGACAGGCAGGGAGGAGGACGGACTGTAGGAGGAGATACAGAGGTACATAAGAGTACTCGCGCTCGAAACAAATCCGACCAACACAAAACACGCATATGCACAAACTCATTTCAACCAAAGCTCAAAGATACAAGACACTCGCATGCTAAGATCGGCATGAAAAAAAGTCAGAAATACACAAAAATGAACATGCTCACTGTTTTAACGCCAGCATGCGTGTTTGCATAGAACTCTGATATGATTAAATTTAACTGGTAAGACTTCACACTGTCTTATACAGACGCAAGGAAGATCAGACTTGTTTGCTTTTTCATAAGCTTTGCGGGCGCTATTGATGCTAATCCGTGCAAAACACTTTGCGTTGCGTCTTCCTGCGCAAATTAACTTTGATTGATCGACTCTTCTTTTGGTAATTGGCTATTGTTCTGATCTTGACATTGTTCTTATGTTGATCCTACAAGGGCCAGTTTCTTTAGCACTTAACACTTTCTTATGTTTCAAACATCTGTTGGCAAAATGGATTGATTAACTGATTGATCGATCATGCCTAAAAATATAATAAAGAAATAACAATAAAAGCAAGCGCAGAATGCCATGGCAACTGGTGTGCGAAAAGATTGACATCACACATACACTTTTTCTTTTTGCTCTCCTGAATAAATGTGCCCTTTGTCTGTCTGAAGCCGTCACAATTGGATTTGTTTTTTTTCACAGCTTCCGTGGCCTTTACGCACATCACACACACACACACACACACACACACACACACACACACACACACACACACACACACACACACACACACACACACACACACACACACACACACACACACACACACACACACACACACACACAAACACACACACACACACACACACACACACACACACACACAAACACACACACACACACACACACACACACACACACACACACACACACACACACACACACACACACACACACACATAGGTTCCTCGTGTAAGGCCAATTCATTTTACCACAAGTGGTGCTCGATTGGATCTGCTCTCAGTTCAATTACAGCTCACCTTGACTGACCTTAAGGTGCCCCAAAGCACCCCTGACATGCACACACACGGATATGTGTGTGAGTGCGTGTGTGTGTGCATATACCGTAATTTTTGGACTACTAGTCACTCCGGAGTATAAGTTGCACCAGCCTAAAAATACACAATAAAGTGAAAAAAAACATATATAAGTCGCTCCGGAGTACAAGACGCACATTTGGGGCGAATGCATTTGTCAAAATCCAACACCAAAAACAGACATGAACCAGCAACAACAGGCTAACGTAACGGGCCTGACGTAACATTCAAAGTTATTCAAGTAAGTATTACATAAATAACACGTTTATCAAACCATCTGTGTCACTCCAATTCATTAAATCCATCGATGTGCTTTATGTAAACAATGCTGCAGTACGCGTATGCGCCGCATATGCTGACGTCGGACTATTTGTTTATTTGTTTCCATTTCTAATTATACCACAGATCCATATAACGATATATAAAGTATATTTCGAATAACTATCATATTACAACATTATCAAACCATCTGTCTCACTCCATATCATTAAATACATTGATCGGCTATGAGGTAAATAATGCAGAGTACGCTCGCCCTCTGATTTGTCGTGATTTCCATTTCTAATTATTTCACAGACCCATATAACGATATATAAAGTATATTTTAAATAACTATCATATAGTAACAATATTATCAAACCATATGTGTCGCTCCAATTCATTAAATCTATCGATCGTGCTTTATGTAAACAATGCTGCGTATGTGCCGCATATGTTGACGTCGGACCCGTTGCAAATTGCATTTCTAATTATACCACAGACCCATATAACGGTAAATATAGTATATTTTAAATAACTATCATATTACAACAACATTATCAAACCATCTGTGTCACTCCAAATCATTAAATCCATCGATCAAATTCCTCGTTCTTCATGTCAACAACGGCACGGGTGGGCTGCAGCAATCTAGTATATAACTATGTTGTAGCGTTAACAAAGTACCAAGAAAGACGTGGGTTTGGTAAACGGCTCTTTATTTAACAAAACAAGAGTTCAACGAGCCAACAACTACTGAACATCCAGCCACGGTGGTGGAAGAGAGCTCCATAAATAGGACCGGATGTGCGTAAAAGCCATGTCCGAACCCCATCCACCGTCCCCGAACAGCCACCCGGCCGAGCGCCAGCCCCCGACTTCCATCCACGGAGGTGAAAGACAGGTCTGTCCAGTATGACCGGGCGTGCGTAAAAGCCATGTCCGAGCCCCATCCACCGTCCCTGGACAGCCACCTGGCCGAGCGCCGGCCCCCGACTTTCATCCACGAAAGTGAAAGAGAGCTCCCGTCGAGAAGGACCGGGCGTGCGTAAAAGCCATAATAGTTTTTCAAACCTTCTGTGTCACTCCAAATCATTAAATCCTTCAAACTCTTTGTCCTCCGTGTCACAAACAAAGCCGTTAATGATGCCGGTAGTACGTGGGGCCCTTTGTCATCTTCGTCATCCCGTGATCAAATCCTTTGTCTTTTATGTAAACAACCCCCGCGCGGCACGGGTGACGTCACTTGCAGTTCAAATGACAGTAATCCCTTGCTACATCACGGTTCGTTTTTCGCGGTTTCACATCGCAGATTTTTGAATTTTGAAAATTTTTGAAAAAAATCACATACGAGTCGCTCCTGAGTACAACCTCAGATGCACAAAGAGAGTGTGGCCTATTTGAGACAGGTTAGGTCATAGTGACATCAGACACACGCAGCGCACACACACACACACACACAGACAAAGAGACTGTTATTGATTGCGTGTAAGCTTATCTGGATGGTATCATCGGTATTGATGGTCAGAGAGGGTCGGGCTGATCGATACGATCTGCTGCTGCGCTGTCATTAGAAGTGCTGACGCCACGCCAAGCAAACACACAGAGCACACACAGGGCACCGGTGGCTCGCGTGCACGCACATTTGCATGCGCATGTTTAGCGCAGGGTAAGATAACCGCCATGACCTGTGGTGGCCGCAGACACCATTTGGTTATCTTTGACGTCGTTCATTTCCTTTGACACAACACAAGTCACAATTTCACTAATAGACACACACACACATGGAGACACTCTCATTCATTCATCTGTTTAGTCACAAACAAAAAGCTTTTATTTTAGAAGTGATATATGTAACTACTAACTTACCAACAAACTAGTAACTAACTAAAGCTAAAGCAAATATTATCAGAACAAAGAGCTGAAGCAGAGCTACCTTTACTCTTTTCCAGTTAGATTTTGAGTTCAGTCTACGCCCCCCAAAAAATTAAAATTTATCCTAAGATGACAATACATTCTCTGAAAAATATTTTCCTTACGTTTAAGTTTTTGATACATTTTGACCTCCATCTCATTCCTTCCTTACAATGTTTTAAGATTCTTCTCATAAAACATTATTGAAAAAAAAACTAACAAATTAATTTCAATGTTTGTCATAAATTTACCATTTAAATCCCCTATTCTTAAAAAAGTAAGATTATAAATACTTTCTTTAGAATTGTTAACATTTTTACCATAGTTGAATGTTGTTAAATTAGACTTCGATCTCGTTGTCTTTTTGTCTACAGTTTTTTCTCAAAAGAAAAAGAAAATTTCCTTGCAACAGTTTTCTCCCAAAATATTTTAGAGCGAATCCAATCTTGTCATTCCACTTTTATCGCAGAAAAATGTTTCAAACTAAACATATGAATCCAAATGTCCATTTTCTGCATCAAATCCTACTTGGAGTGTATCCCTGACTGTCATGTCATCATAATGATGTCATTCCTTTTTAGGACGCACTGTTTGTGACCACTTGTCATTTCCTCATTTCATCCCAATTTGTCATCAATTTTCAGCGCAGGTAAAGAAAAACTAAGTGCTTACTTCCGCTGTTGTGGCTTGAATGAAACTATTTTTTCCCTTTCGTGAGGATTAAAAAAAAAAAGAAATGCACATGAGCAGCACTGTGATTGCTTCTGTCTAATATTGACACAACCTTTCGGTTGATTGCTAGTGAAGCCGTAAAGTAGCCTCGAGAGGCTTGTTTTGAACTGCACACGTGTCGGAATGAATGGCACGAGATGGCCTACCTAATCTTGTGACCGTCAGCAGCTGTTGTCCGCTAACGTGTGACTCGTGTGTGTGTGTGTGTGTGTGTGTGTGTGTATCATTGACATGCTTGAGTTGACATCTGTTTTGTTGCCCGTGGCCTTATTCAGTACATGCGAGCGGGACGCGATTCATACCCGTCACTTAAAATGAACACAAAACTAAATCAGACATTGGTACGGAATGTGGCTTGAGCACATACATCCACGGTGTAAACCAGCCCTTTGAGGACCTACGTATCGTCTTTTGCCGGGGGCAGGGGGTGTTTGGATGAGGAAAGGAGGGGGGAGGGAGGACGGAATCTTGGCCAAAAGACAAGAGCTGCCAGGCCGGCCACGCTCGCCTCCAGTAGAGTGCGCATCCTTGGCCTTCTGTTTCCCTTCCTCTTCAAATCACTGAGCTCTCCACGTGGGTGCGTGCGTGCATGTGAGCCATCCAGATGGAGATGGCTGAATAATGGCCGGATTGTTGTTGTTTTTAGGACGATTCGATACTTGTTTTTACTGCTCACTAAATTGAGACTGAACAGGAGAGCACGGTGACAAGAGGAGGGGCAGCTAAGCTCTAAGGCGAGCGTGGACGCAATCAAAGGGGAGAAGAATGAGAAGCCGATTGAAGGAGAAGACGAGGTGGTGAAGAAGAAAGGCGGCCTGCTGATTGCGTGGCATCAACGCGCACGGAAATCTAATGAAATGACAAGAAAGGCAAAGAAGGAGAAGTCCCCAGAAAAGAGAAGAAAAGGCAAAAGAACACAACAAGAAGTCTTTCCTGGAACGTCTTCCAACTTTTAAGCAGGCAAACGCGTCCAGCAGATGACGCTTTGTTGAAAGACAATGACATTATTATTCCAAGTTTTTAATGTTGACTTTGGACATCATGGCGGTGTTTAGAGAGCTTCAAAAACCGTCATGATGACCAAAGTCAACATTAAAATACATACGTGCAAGTCTTAGAGACACGTTGTTTTGGTTTTCTACGGTTTTTCTGAACCCATACTGTTCCTCTTCGTTAAGAATGCACAATTTTTAAGAAAATTGGCTTCCCCTGTGTTGGTCATGGTTTTTTATTTGTGTGTAAATGAACCGACAACACAAAAAAGAGTAGCCCTTCCTATTTACCCTAAAGCTATCCCTCCCTCCCTCCCTCCCTCCCTCCCTCATTTATTCATTGTATGTGTCTTCTTGTTTTTACTTTTTGTGTTGTTTTTTTGGATGTTTTGTTATATGTCTTGTCACTGTGGGATAGTAGGTAACGCAATTTCGATCTCTGTGTCTTGGCATGTGAAATGATTGACAATAGAGCTGACTTTGACACACACGCACGAGAAACCTGTAATGAGCATAACATGGCTCTAGTTGAAGAAATGACCAATGAGGCGAACTTGTCTCATTTCCTGCAGTGCAACGCTTGGGAAAAACAATAAAACAATGGCTTCAAGTAAAAAAAGAAAAAAGAAGCAGCGAGTCATCAGACTAAAAAATGTTAGTGTGGGTAAACTTGCGTCTCACTCGGCGTCTCGTCCATCTGCTTGCATTTCCGACGTCACCATCGCACCTGGCGACCATCCATCTCCCCTCTGCCCCCCCTACACCTCCAGTACCGCCCACCTCATTGGCAGGGTTCACCCGAGTCGCGATGACGCCCCCTCAACGCTTCCAGCTCGCTACCCCACAGTTGCCATGGTGATGGGGGAGCTACATAAATATATACTTAAGCATGCGGCACTCCACAACTCATTAAGAACATCTTAAGAGGGAAAATCATTCTCTGGAAGGAGAGGGGAGAGGGGGGTGCTTTGTTTTTAAAGGGCCACGACAGCTCTTGCAGTAGACTTGGCATGTTGGATAAGTGTCATTTCTGTTCCGGCAAGTCCAGGAAGAATTCCTTGTAAACATACGTACAGGTTGAGCTGGCTGCTGTTGAGCGCAATATACTTACTCCAGAGTTTTTTGGGTTTTGTTGTTTACAAGCAAGCCCGCGACACAGCAACACTGATAGCATTGAAAACGCTTTAAGCTTGATGCAAAACAACGGCCACAAAAACTGATGAACTAAGCGGGAACAACCCAGATGATAAAATCTGCTAACTGGGGAACAACTGCAGCACACTTAATTTTGCTTGGACAAGCAAAATACAGAGAGAAAACTACCCAAATGGATTAGGCAAAACCCAATTTTGCAACTTTAAACATGACATCGGCAAGGCGAGTATTGGCTGCCGCTGCCATGGGGAACGAGAGGCCACCTTGGCAGCGGCTCCTTTCCTCATTCGTGTTTTTGAAATCCCAAGAACAAATGAGCCAAATATTTGGATGGTTCTTTGGATCGAAGGGCTGACTTCTTAACCTGTGTGTGACTCGGCAGTTTGCAGAGAGAAAAAGAGCTGTCGCTACAGCATTTACACTCCCAAGATCAAGACGACTTATAGCACTAATATAAAGCCTAAAGTCACTTTGAATTTGTCTGAGTGCAGCTAAAAAAGCTCTTAGGCAGCGTTGGCCTGGGCAGTTTTCCACTAAGACTGATGGCGCACAAACGAGCTGTCGTTACCGTGGAAACTTCCAAAAAGGCGACATCTGAAAGTGAAGACTTAGAGTAACGTGTTGACGAGTAAACACGCTTCGCACGGTTCCCTCTGAGGGTCAACGTGGGAAAACTCTTCATCTTCCGTAGGACGGCGTAAATAAGTCACATGGGTCAGCCGGGCGCTCGCACTGTGTCACGGGAGGACACATGCACACAAACACGAACACACACACACACACACGTAAAGCATACCCACACGTAGCTGTGGGCAGCAGATGGCTCCTCAGTCATGGCTGATGTTTCACACATCCACAGAGTTCCTGCCATGTCGCATGCACCACACGCACGCACGCACACGCACGCGCGCGCGCGCACACACAAACAAACAAACAAACAAACAAACAAACACACACACACACACACACACACACACAAACAAACAAACAAACAAACACACACACAAAACTATAACTAGAATTTTGCGCACGTCTACTGCAATAACGAACGACAGACAATAGGAATGACACACACACAAACTACACACAACGACTGCACGAACATGTATGGTAATAACTACACACATATACGAATAACACTAAGACCTATCACCGGTACACACACAATTTAACAACAGATACCAACGACACATGTAAACAAACATTCTTATGGCTGTTAAAAAAAGAAAATCCAAAGCCCATTTGGTATCAGAAAAAAAAAACATTATCGACAAGTGGAAAAATGGGCTACAATCTGGTATTTGTGTAAAACCCCTGAACGATATTGACACATGATGTGGCGAAAGCGGCGCTACACTATTTGCCTTGACTGGGATGGACGTTGCCGCGGTAATGTGTCTGCCAGGCTGGCCGATGTTGGGAAAAGGTGTGAAAAATTCACATGGCTGCGCACAAGCTCCAATTGGATGCATCTTTCCTGTGCAAAGTTTTGGCTCATGAGTCAGGTTGACACTGCTGGTGCTTTTCAAAGCGAGAAAACTCATCAACACTTTGACAGTCATTAAGAATGAAGCAACACCATTTGACAAGCAGCCATGTTTGCTAGCTTGGATGCTAATCCATCTAAATCAGAGGTGTCAAACGTACGGCCCGCGGGCCGGAACCGGCCCGCCAAGGGGTTCAGTCTGGCCCGGGGGATAAATCTGCATTATTAAAAAAAAAGAATGAACTTCATTTTCTTTCGAATCTGCAGTTCCTATATTGTCCGCTAGGGCGCTGCGGCGGAACTAACAGCAGAGTGAAGCACTGATTGGTTCTATCCCTTTACCCGCTTTTTCTGTTGACGCTGGCACCCTCATCAGCGAAATGTCACTGTCAAAAAAGAGAAAAGTGGACACAGAGTGTCGGATTTTTCAGGAAAAATTGACCTCTTCCTATATGTTCACGGAGGTGAATGGGAAACCTGTGTGCCTGGTGTGCATGCAGCAAGTTTCGGTGCTTAAGGAATACAATATTCGGCGCCACTATGAAACTCAGCATGGTGAGAAATACAACCGCTTGCACGGAGAAATGAGAAAACAGAAGGTAAATGAAATGTTGGTGAGTCTGAAGAAACAGCAATCTGTTTTCACCCGGAGCCGAGAGGCCAGTGATGCTGCGGTGAAAGCCAGCTATCTAATTGCTAGCCAAATAGCATTAGTATCAAAGCCGTACTGCGAGGGGGAGTTCGTCAAAAACCGCATGCTGAAGGCTGCCGAAATTGTGTGTCCTGAGAAGAGACAAGCTTTTGCCAATATTAGCTTGACGAGAAATACCGTGGCAGACAGGATTTCTGAACTATCGACAGATTTGGGCAGCCAACTGAAATGCAAAGTGGAGTCATTTCTGGCATTTTCTGTTGCAATTGATGAGAGTACTGATATTACAGACGTCGCTCAACTGGCCATATTCATTCGTGGAGTTGACGAGACTTTGACTGTCACAGAGGAGTAAGTTCCACAAAACTGTGACTAAATGTTTTGCAACATTGTACAATCACTGTGATCAGTTTTCATGCATAATGCACTTAAATAAATGTTAAACTGAGTAAAAGTGTTGTTGAAATTGCACATACTTTTCCTAAAAACTCTTAAGTTGTTCATAATATATTTAGTAAAAGGACAATTCATTTAATATAACAATTTTATCATTTACTTCTTCTCCTTTGCACTAATACAAAGAAAAAAGTGGACTTATTGTTACTTCTATGTAATTTTGCAATGGGTTTACTGTTCTGGCCCCCTCGAGATCAGATTAAGCTGTATGCGGCCCCCAGACCAAAATGAGTTTGACACCCCTGATCTAAATAGCAAAGCCAAGCTGACTGAATGCAACCCTTTCAAGTGATAAAAGTGTCACGCACAATTGCTCGTGCTGTGGACGTTCTTTCCGAATTTGAATAATTTCAAATATGGCCAAGGATATAGGCTTAGAAATTGTGTCATTTTAGAAATTGTGTCATCTAAATGCGCTGAAACCACACCCCACTCAACTGTCAATCAAATACCTCCACTATGACCCGGGAAAATTGAGGCGATGTCATCTAGCATTGCAAAATTATGTTCATATTCGAGCCACCATAATGCACCAGGCAGAAAAACTCTTTATGGCTAACAAAAAAAAACCCCAACCATCTCAAATTGGATTAAAAAAAAAAAAAACCTTCTAAATTCAATAACGTTTATGCACTCTTGGGGGACAAGCAGGCATTCTTTGGCACAGGGATGGGCAAACTTTTTGTCTTGGGGGCCACATTTACTTTTAAAATTTGACAGACGGGCCAGGTCAGCACAAGATACAATACATATAAAAAAAACCAGCATTTGTTAACAGTACATATCAAACATAAAAATCTAGGCAGCGCCATCTTGAAAATTTCAGGTGCATGCCGGGAAAAAATAAACACGGATTCTACTTATATGGGCATGAGGTGGAGTCATGGATAGAAGTTTGGGCGGGACCAACGGCAGAGCGGGGAGGCTGCGATTGGTTGCGAGGGCTGGATCTCAAGGACTTTGGTCAATCAACCTGTCAATCACAACGTAGCCACGTAGCCTGCTTTATCGTTAAATATAAAATCAGGGAGGCCAACATTTCACAAATGAACACCAGACTGCATTGAAGAAGGCTTTAAACTAGCGATTGAGACCATAAACACATTTTGAAAACGTTTACTGAGGTTAGAAATCAAGTGAGAAGGTGAATTCTCCATTGACTTGTATAGAGCCGGACCTCTTTTTGAACACAAAATGGTCGCCCCCTGGTGTTGAAATTCCTGTCATTACAAGTCAAAATGAAATAAATGCAATCATTCACATCAAACCTTAATTCTGTACCAATCTTCGGCGGGCCGGATTAAAAAGACCAATGGGCCGGATGTGGCCCGCGGGCCGTAGTTTGCCCACCGCTGCTTTAGCAGCTACATGAAAAGTCTCACTCCACAAGTCAGAATTTTTTTTCTGCCTTCTCTCAGTGACGAGCTCAAACTCACGAGCAATAGGTGACAACAGTGAAAAAAGATTCACTGTTATGCCCGCACAATTCTACGGTTTGCAGTTATTACACATTATCAGCAATTACCTTCAAACATGCAAACAAATCCAAATTAGAAATCCAATCGTCCAAAGTGAGCCAACCAAATGTAGCTCTGATGCCTTCAATAAGAAAAGGACAGCGGCATCCATTTGAGGTGAATGTTGCCATTTTGTTATGGCTGACCACGTGCTGTCTGTCACCGCACTAATCCTCAACATATTAGCGGGAATGTGCACTCAAGGTCAAAACTCATGCGATCTCTTGCTGTCTCATTTTGGGCTCTTTAAAATGGGCCAAACGCTCGTCAGGAAGGAGATCGGAACATCTCCGATCGGAGGACTTTTCTGGGCAAAGTCCATTTGAGGATTCCGATCGTGTCTGAAAGGGGCTGACTTTGGCTGCTGATGGAGGTCTGGAGAAAGAATCCAAAGCTACATTTGAGAATTAATGCAGTGAATTAAATTTTTTTCAGGCATTGTTGCAGAAAACTAACTAATCAGCTCATTACTGAAATAAATATATTTCATTGTGTGTGTGGTGCGTGAATATATATACATACATACATATATATATATATATATAGCATTTCAGAACAGCGGAACAGCATTTATTCTTTCATGAAAAAGTAAGACCATGTCGGGCATCTAAAAAGAAAATCGCTTTCAAAGCGACAGAGGGAAATTGGTGGCGAACCCAGCGACCTGTCACGGCACAGTGGTTGGGAATCACCAAGCCAATGTATATGAAGGATGATCTCCTTTTTCTTTCTTTTGTGCTGCGCAAACACATATCACATCTCAGCGGCTTACTTTGAGGCGTGTCGCTTTCACGCCGTTTCATCAGAAGGCCACCCGCGCCGACGGAGATAAAATTAGTCGTCGTGCGCACAAGGAGGCAAGGTGACTGGCGGCCGTCGTGTGCGCTTGTTTGCCAATTAACTCTCCGCGTATATATAGCGGACTATTATGGGAAGAGGTGACGGATGCGGCCGCTGTTTCAAAACACTCATTATTGCTTCACTTTCTTTGACAACTTGTTCGCATTATTACTTTGACGCATTTTGCTGGAGAACTTGTGTGACAGTGCTGTTGTTGTTTATATATAAAAAATAAAAAAAAACACTGATTAATGACAAAAAGTTTGATTCGAGCCACTTGGAGGGAGAGCTTGCATGTTTCAAACCATCAACCAGATTTGAATGTGGCCGGATTTCACGGGAACTTCTGAGCAAGGCCACGCCGCTAGTTGCAACGTTGTCAAAGTCGTAACAACGACCCCCTGTCCGGACGCTCATCAAGATGCCGGCCCGGCAAAGGTGCCTTACCGTTTTGTTGCTTTGGTGTCCGCCGGCTCCAATTGGTCCTCGGAACACCCCTTTGATGCTCCTGAGCTGTCCGTCACGCAGGTGGGTGGAGCTGATCACGATGTAGTAGCACGCCATCGGAAGCTCCTGGCTGACTTTGCCGGACTTGCGCAGGGAGTGGAAATCGTCCTCCTTGCTCCTACTTGTGAGCAACCAAACACATAAAAAAAATGGAGTTTATTCCCTCTTGCTGACACTTTTGCGGATGAATTGTCTTTCTCTTGCTAGTTTCTCTTCCGAAATTTCACTGGTCTCATGTCCTAAATGCGTCTCTTCTTGCCACTGGCTGCGCGTTGCATCTTTCTTTAGTAGGTTTCTCCCAAATGTTGCCCCCAACTCGCCCCGTTTGTCTCAGCTCCCAATCCTCCTCCTTCTGCACTTTTGCTGCTGTGTCCCGTCAGCGTGGGGTCGGAGACGAAGAAGTAGAAGCGGCGGGCGGCAGCATTGCCAGTGTGCCGCTGGCGCCGCTGCGTTCTATGGGGCAGCTGCCTGCGAAACGCTGCGGTGGCACGTGCGAAGCAACCGAGCTGAGCTTTGGATGCGCGGCCGGCAGAGAGCTTTGCTCCTCACTTACCCGGCGTTACCATCTGCCCTTTTAACGCATGGAGTGCTGACGCTTGCTCTCGCTCTCTCTCTCTCTCACTCGCCCCCCCACCTTAATCATCTCCGGCTCTGGCTCTCCCTCCTCCTTCTCCTCCTCTTCAGCCAAAGGAGACAAGCTCCACCTACCGGCGAGCAGGGAGGCGGCGTGGAGAAGTTCTCTCATTCTACCCCCATTGAGAATTAAGGTCCATGGACGCTCTTTGTCGTGCTCACTGGGACAGCTTTTAGTACACTCATTGCATGTCAGTCAGGCAAAATGCTCCCGCTGACATTTGCGTGCTGCTATAGTTTTGCCTTCAGATATGAGTTTTTAAGAGACCAGACTTTTTGTTTTGACTTGCAAACACAAATTTAAGATACGAGTACTGTATGGCGACAGTGAACTTAAGCAAGCAGAGAATGGAAAATACTTCAGAAAAGAGATTTTCACATTGTGTATTTAAAAAAGAAATTAACATTAATTAACCTCTGCTAGCTTAATGCTAAAACACAATGGAAAACATAATTGACAGGCTAACCAAACCAGCACCGATGTCCCTTTAAACCTCAAAGTGGAGCAACAATAATATAACACTAACAGGCATATATTCTTCATCGTCTACAAAGAAGGCCAAGTAGGGATCGTGAAAAAAATGCGGCAATGGCTTGCTCAATCTGATAGCCGCAAGGCTTGAGCCGTAACAGTTTTTTTCTTTTTACTGGAAGCCACGAGGCATCCTCCAATGGTTTATGATATGGAACATTCTGCGGGAGATGAGTGTGCATCCTGCCGGGTTTTCCCGCCAGACCTGTTGGGATACAATAAGATCGGGCTGCGACATGAGCAGCACAATGTGCAACTTGCTTTGGGTGTCACCAATTACAATTCCTCCCGTCCAAAATTGCATGACTCAAAAAAACGATTCAGAGGGATTATCCTGTGGTGCATTCCTCCCTGGCCTGCTCGTTAAAAAGAAAAGGGGAGCACAGACGGTTGTGCTTGATGTTTGTTTTCACAAAAAGCTCGTTTGCTCCACATTTTAACCAGCCAATGTGTTGATACATAATTGGTTCAAATGTTTTGGGTGTCACCAGGTTAACACCCAAAAGCTGAAGATGGTCCAAATAAAAGCAGTCGGAAGCAGATGGGCAGCAACTCCTTCCCAAACACAAAACCGCACGGACTCTGGCGGTCTGCTTCACGCTTGGTTTTGCTAAAGTGTATTGTGGGAAATGATTGACGGCGGGAGACCATTTGCCTCCTCTCCGTGACCGCTGACGCAACCACTTTGTAGCCGCGGCTGAGAGTTGAAAACCGCGCAATCCTTCTAAACGTAACGGGAACTTTCTGAAAGCAACCAATAGAAGCGCAAATTGCTCTTTGGATGCCGGCTCTCGCTGACCTTTTGACAAGACAACATTAATACAGACTCAGTGGCCACAATATTAGGAACACGAGGCGTCCATTTCCTATGGCGCTGAGCGCTGTTAGGCTGATGACCAAGGTGGAGCCTACCCTGCCTGATGGAGGCGGAGGACGAGTACACGCCTGACCATACGGCCAACTAGGACTCTGAAATATGTGATAAGTGAACTTGAAAAACTATGTGACATGAGTTTAATTGACAAGTGCCACTTAACTCACGCAAACAAAAGCACATGCCTTGGCTCACCGTCTCCATTGTGCTAAGCAGAAGGCGTTTTCCATCTCCTCAACTTCTCAAGGTCATCTCCATCTCACTGTGTGTGCCCAATGCTACGATGAGGACTCCCAATGGCAAAAACAAAGCACAGGAAAAGCACGTCAAGGTTTCAATTCAAGATGACTGCGAGCATCTTTCACTTCTTTGCCTTTTTTCTAGCTCGAATGCACTCAAGGACCAAATTGAAGAATGAAGCAATAATAATCAAAACATTTTAATGGGAAAATGATGTCATCCCACTAACTGAATTAGAATATTTGTTTGTATCGAGAATTGTTTCTTTCTATATGCAACAAATCTGGGGGGGGGGGGGGGGGGGGGGGGGGGGCGTTGAAACATTTACGCATGGCTGTGGCAGGAGTGTCGGGACCAGCTCCCCCCACCCCCTGGAGAATCTCTTTCTTTCTCTGGTGCACTGAGCAAATATTGCTGCAGAGCGTTGAGGAAAATAAAGGCCACTCTAAGCGGCTTATCTGATGAATTCCACTCCCATGATCCACTGCTGTAATAATAAGCTTAAAAACCTCCCTTAAGCACCGCTGGATTCATTTAACAAATGCAAATGTCGCCTGTTTAAGTCCTTGCTGGGGTCGCTATTTATTTACTCTTTGATTCATATAAAGACGCACATTATGTAAGCAGTGAACATATGTTTGCAGATATGCACATTGCCAGCGTTGTGCGCATTAAACGAAAGCCTGCTTTATTTAATAATACATCACACGCACACTGGGAGCAATAAGAGAACTCACGACGGCGGAGCAACAAGCCTGAAGAGAAAGAAATGAAAATGTTGTATCCCCGCGAGAGGATGGGATGTTTTGCTGCTTTGTGATAAGTGTGTGAACTCTGACACACTCTGCTGGACCATGAGATGGTCCAACACGCAGGATGGATAAGACTTAAGTGTTTGCACTGGAAGATCCTCTGGCATTTTGCCGCAATACAACATGGGGGAAAAAGAAAACGCTCACATACTGCACATAATAAGGCAGGTTTTAATGATTCCTGAGTTATTTCTCAGAGAAGTATGTAGACTGCACTGGACTATAAAGTCGCTCCGGACTATAAGTCGCACCAGCCATAAAATGCACAATAAAGTGAAAAAAAACCCATGTATAAGTCGCACCGGAGTATAAGTCGCACTTTTGGGGCAAATTTATTTGTCAAAATCCAACACCAAAAACAGACATGAACCAGCAACAACAGGCTAAACGATATGGTATGCTAACGTGATTTATACACAAACGAGGAGCTGAGAACGGGCCTGACATGACATTCTGAGTTATTCAAATAAGTATTACATAAATAACACATTTATCAAACCATCCGTGTCACTCCAATTCATTAAATCCATTGATCGTCCTTTATGTAAACAATGCCGCATATGTTGACGTCGGACCCGTTGCAAATTGCATTTCTAATTATTCCACAGACCCATATAACGATATATAAAGTATATTTCAAATAACGATCATATAACAACAATATTATCAAACCATCTGTGTCACTCCTAATCATTAAATCCAGTGATCAAATTCCTTGTCCTTTATGTCAACAACCCCGCACGCGCGCCGCACAGATCTAGTACCGTAATTTTCGGACTATAAGTCACCATTTTTGTCATAGTTTGGGGGGGGGGGGGGCGACTTATACTCAGGAGCGACTCATATGTGATTTTTTTTCACAAATTTTCCGTGATCGAATCCTTTGTCCTTTATATAAACAACCGCCGCGCGGCACCGGTGACGTCACTTGCAGTTCAAATGACAGTAATCCCTTGCTACATCGCGGTTCGTTTATCGCGGTTTCACTACATCGCGGATTTTTGAATTTTGAAAATTTGTGAAAAAAAAATCACCCCCCACCCAAACTATGAAAAAAACCCGTGACTTATAGTCCAAAAACTACGGTATACAGAAAGAACTACCGTATTTTCTGGACTATAAGTGGCAGTTTTTTTTCAGTTTGGCCGGGTGTGCGACTTGTACTCAGGAGCGACTTATATGTGAAATTAACACCATTAACACATTACTAACTTACTAGTAGTAGATTCACTTCACATGTTATTTTCAGACTAAACCGCATGAGGGCGTCTAGGCCTGTGGAATAATTGGGACCGCAACTGACGATGAGCCTGATTCCGTCCACTGACTTTCAGAGTCAGAGGAGTTGTTTATAAGTGACACACAGGGTGAAGACTTCGATGGATTTGATCATTTGGAGTGACATGGATGGTTCCATAGAGTTGTTATTTATGTTAGAGTTATTTGATATAGCGTTTATATATAGTTATATTGGCCTGTGGAATAATTGGAACCACAACTGACGAGTCTGACGTCAGTGCCGCATCCACTGACTTCCGGAGTCAGCGGAGTTGTTTATAAGTGACACAGAGGACAACGATTTTGATGGATTTAATAATTTGGAGTGACACGGATGGTTCCATGAACTTGTTATTTATGTTATAGTTATTTGATATATCGTTTATATATAGTTATATAGGCCTGTAGAATAATTGGAACTGCAACTGACGAGTCTGATGTCAGCGCCGCATGTACTTCTGGAGTCAGCAGCGGCGTTGTTTACTCAGAGGATGAAGATTTCGATCGATTTAATGATTTGGAGTGACACGGATGGTTTGATAAACTTTTTATTTATGTTATAGTTATTTGAATAACTGTTAATGTTACGTCAGGCACCTTCCCAGTTCCTTGTTTGCGTTTGTGTAACGTTAGCATACTGTATCGTTTAGCCTGTTGTTGCCTATTTATGTCTGTTCTTGGGGTTGTATTTTGTCAAATAAAGTTCCACCAAAAATTTGACTTGTACTCCAGTGTGACTTATATATGGATTTTTTTCCTCTTTATTATGCATTTTATGGCTGGTGCGACTTGTACTCCAGAGCGACTTATAGTCCGGAAAATACGGTAATAATAAATAAAATTGGAGCACTTACAGGGGTAAAGTTAGCAATGCGATACAAGCTACACGCATAGCTCCGGAGAAGACATGACCGTGTGATAAATAAATACTGAAGAGCGATGCAACAAGATGTCATCAAGTGCATTCTAGTAGCCGTAGGAAACCTAGGGGTTAGATCGCCAAAGGGGGTTAGATCACCAAAATGATTCCCGAGCGTGTCACCGCTGCTGCTCACTGCTCCCATCTCCCCCAGGGGATGGATCAAAATCACACGGGGATGGGTTAAATGCAGAGAACAATTTTCACCACACCCAGATGTGTGTGTGTGTGACAATCAATGGGGCTTTAACTTTAACTCTACAGTAGCTTCAGCAGCTCTATTTCCTTCATTAAGAGCCAAATCTCTCCCTTTGTTAAGAGCCAATCTGTCCCTTTAAAGGACACATCATGGAAAATCGACTTTTTTGCCTTTAAAATAATTTTCTTGTGTATTTGGAGTCTCCAGGATTGTAGAAATGTAATCTATCCCTCCAGGTACTGCAGAGATACTTTTATTATCTGTTTTTTCATTTTTTTTCCGTTTTCTATTATGTATTTTTATCTATTATATCACATCCGTTAGGGCGGGACAAACCAAACAAGGTAATGGGTGTTGCCAAACGGAAATCCGACTCATAAACATGGCAGATTCGCAAATCCGCCATGTTCATTTTTCTGAGAGACTTTTGTAGTCCAAACAACTCAAGGATGTCAAAGTGGAGGGATTCGAATGTTTCGTTGTTGGATGCATCAATCCACATGACTCATTGCACAACATCAGAACCTCAAAGAAGTGCCTGGTCAAATTTAATTTTTTAAGCAGTGTTCCCACATCTGTGGGCTAAATCCTGCTTGTTCAAGGAGTGATTCAGAAATCTATTGTCAATATAGAGAAGGATTCGCTGAAAGACTTCGTTTCGTTGATGGTTCAGTTCCTTCAATCTCTGGAAATGACTGACACAGTAAAGCGGTAAGCTTGAGATGACACAAAAATAATAAACTGTATTTCACTTTGTCTATGCACTCATTTTCATAGCATTAATGTCAGTCTTTCTGCTGATTTTGGGGCTGTGCGCTGTTTTCACTTATTCTGGGTGTATTTTGAGTAGTTGTATTAGACGAAATGCATCAAAGGTGCTGTATTATGCTGGAGGAACACAATAATGTGGTAAATGCATTCGTTAGCTTTTTTTTGTATTAGACATCACAAAACTCAAATTTTTCATGATTTTTGCGCCGCACCAGACTACAAGGCTCAGGGTTCAACCTTGTGCAAAAAGTAACGGCTTGTAGTCCAAAAAATACGGTGTACGCACGCACACACACACAAACACACACAATGAAAGCAGCCTTAAAGCATACCTGTGCTGACATGACATCAGTGAGGCCGCCATGCAGTTAGGCCTGGTGAGTATCCGCCTCCTCTCCCTGGAGATGCTACAGATGGGACGGCTAGAGCCATACTGCGGGCCCTCATCCAGATGCTGAAATGTCATAAAAACATCAAGGGAGGCCCGGTTGGCTTCGCCGTGGTGAGTCCCGGGTGGGGCCGCTGAAGAGCAACAAAGAGGAAAGGCCAAAGCCAAGCGGTCGTGCTCCACTTTGCACTGTGTGCGCGCGCGCGTGTTCTGGACCCACCTACAATCGGACAAAATCTGCCATGGAGAATATTTTGAACATCCATCCATTTTCTAAACCGCTTTGTCCCCACGGGGGTCGCGGGCGTGCTGGAGCCTATCCCAGCCGTCAACGGGCAGTAGGCGGGGGACACCCTGAACTGGTTGTCAACCAATCGCAGGGCACACAGAGACGAACAACCATTCGCACTCGCACTCTCACCCTCACCTAGAGACAATTTGGAGTGCTCAATCGGCCTATCAAGCATGTTTTTGGGATGTGGGAGGAAACCGGAGTGCCCGGAGAAAACCCACGCGGACTCGGGGAGAACATGGAAACTCCACACGGAGGGCCGGAGGTGGAATCGAACCCGCACCCTCCTAACTGTGAGGCGGACGTGCTACACACTGCTCCTCCGAGCCGCCACTATTTTGAACAACAAAACCAAAATTGTGGGTGAAGAGAAAATGGAAGTGCGATACTTGGTCAGGCTGGAAGAGCATTTGGTCATTAGGAGGAATTAAGCCATGGTGTGCAAACATTACGTTTCTCAACAATGACAGAAGACGGCGCAATGCGATCACTCGGCAGGTTTTACAGGCCCGTTGAATAATCTACGACCTTTACCAGACAAGCAGGATTTGCCAGCCATTTGGAACAATTTAGCTCCTCCTTTACTCCCACTGCCACACACTCCCCAACAAGCGACTGCTGCCAATGCAAAATCCAAAATCTGCACTTGAAAATAAACACAGAAATAAGAAAGGACAGATGCACTTTCAAGCAAGAGCAGATACATCTTTCACATGACAACGTGCAAGCATCTCTCATTTCTGGCACACAGCAGCACACGTGGCTACACTACGCTCACTCAGATACAACCACACTCTCACACCCGCACAGTACACACTTTTCTTGGTTAATAAATAGAATCAAATTTTATTCTCAGAACGATACAACTTGTTTCTTTTATAAAATATGCACAGATTTTTTTTTTCCTGTCACAGTTTTGCAATGTTTTTCTGTCCCATGCACGTGGTTACATTTGATGGCCATTCGGAATCTTGGGTGATTCCCGGGTGATCCTCGGAAACGTGTCACCTAATGGACCTAAGAAGTTGGAGCAGCCCCTGTCTCACCTTTGACTGGACTTTGTTGGAGGCGTGTTCCTTCGGCAGAAGGACAGTGATTGCCTCAATGGCGCAGTGCTTGCACACATAGGAGGGCGCTTCTTGTCGCGCTCTATATGGAAGGAACCTTTAGATAAAGTCTGTTGTGAATCGTTGCTGTCTGAGAAAAAAGAATTCTGATCGGAATCGAAATCGCTTATGGTTTGAAGTTCTGCAGCTGGTGCTGGAATCCCGGGTTGGGTCGACTAGAAGGCCTCGCCATCTTCACCTGGCGGTAGGCCTCATCAAACGCAAGCCCTTCACTCCGCATCAAATAGGCCGTGACAATGGCGGCGGAGCGTGACACGCCAGCATTGCAGTGGACAAGGACCACACCGTCCTGAAGGCGCAGGGAGAAAAGCAGCTTTGGTCTGATATCAGACATAAAAATGAAAAGATGTGGAGATTTCTAAACTAAAAGTACTCAACTTGCAAAGAGCTCAAGCGATTCATGCACTTGGGATAGTGTGTCGGGTTTTGAGGCGCCACATAGGCACAATATACTCAAGTGTATTATTGCTAAGTAATCCGCAAAAACATGGCAACTGTGCATGATCACATTGCTGACGCAGCTTCTGATTTTCATTCGTCGCCGGCTGTCCATTGACTCCACCCGTCTCTTGTGAAACAATAAGATGAATGGACAGTACGCATTGGCAGATTGAGCGCACACTAAAGCTGGGCACTGAGAGCCAATTGCAAGTACTCCCCTGAGACACAGCTGGTGAGTGCATATGGATGAATTCTCCCCACATATGTGTTACCTGTTCCCGGGCTTGATCTATAAACGAGCCGCATTCCTTCAGGTATGAAGTGATTTCCGTGTCGGGGAGATCCAGGATTTGGACGGTCTTGTAGCGCACCTGATGCGGGAAGAGGTTGGCCACGCTGTAGGCCACGTTTAGCACGTGTGACACCTGCAAAGCAAGAATGAGGCACCTTGAGCAAATGAGCCTCCATTGTGAAGGAGAGCCCTTGTGGTTGCACCACGGCTTTGACGAGAGCAAGAAAATTAAACAGGTGTGTGTGTGTCCCGGGGGGTCGGGGACAGACGGAGTGTTTATGATGAGACAGATGGCATTGATTTAGTTTGTTGTCCATGTCTACCCTCTCACTTAATTTGACTTTACCTCGGAGGCCTCCTTCCTCTCCTCGAGTCTCTTGACATAACGCAGCTCATGTTCCTTCTTTTGCATATTCCTTCTTGCCAATTTTGTAATTTAGAAATTTGGGTACTGCTCACCAACATTAGTGAGACTGTTTCGTGTAACTAAACGGATTCTGCCCTCTAGGAAGAGATACAGATGCCAGCGCTCCCGCACCACCAGACTCAGGGACAGCTTCGTGCTCCAAGCTGTCCGGATCCTGAATTCCCTCCCCCCTCTGCTACATGACGTCCTGTTCTTTTACGCTATGATCTGGCTGTCTGCTATTAGCGCGCTTGCTCCATTTTGCTGCTCTTATTTGTCTATTTATTTATTTATTGTTTATTATTTGGGTTATTTGCTTATTACTTATTTGTTGCTCTTGTTGTTCGTTTTTACTCTTTGTGCTGTTTGATGTGCGTGTTGTGTACTGTCTAGTCACCGTGGGACGGTGGCAAACGTAATTTCGATCTCTTTGTGTGCCTGGCATGTGAAGAAATTGACAATAAAGCGGACTTTGACTTTTTGACTTTGATTTCAAAGGCCAGCCCATGCTTGGTAGGTCAGAACAAAACCTGTTACCAATCTACAGTGTATGATGCGTTTTATTTTTGTCATATGATTAGAAAAATATTAATTGTGAACCGCTCCAGATAATGACAAAATACTGTATTGGCCCGAATACAAGACGACCCTGATTATAAGACGACTCTTTTTCAAGCCTCAAATTTGAACACCAAATGTAATTTTTATACAAAAAATAATTACAGTACATCTGAAACAAATGATTATAACAATATATTCGAAAGAAAAAGCATGTTATTTTGCCCCATTCAAATCATGCAAAAACTGTCTATCACATCTTAATATCTGAACATTTGAATATGTAAACTAAAGTGCAATCACATTTATAAATAAATGGCTTCTGGTTTTTGAAATGTAAATAGACCAATCTACTGTGATAAAACAACAAAATTGCAGTAACTGCATTAACCATCAAAGTAAAGTCTAACTGTAGTATTGAAACAAATCTGAATTAGGAAAAACATTGCAATACAATAATGCAAATTGCTACCGTTATTGTTGGGGAGCTTGAGGATTGTATAGGGGGTTGGCTCGGATGGTTATGCTGTTTTCGCCCCCGGGTGTCGGTCAGAACACAGGAGGGAAGACGTGGTTCAGTTTTGATTGCTTTACTGAATTATTGGCAAAAGATAATAATAAATAACTGAAAAGAAATAAATGAAATACTATCGGCAACACACCAAACATTAAGTCATCGATCAAGACAACAAAATACATTTGCTGGCGACCGTTAGTCGCCGTGCTGCTGCGTAACAGCTACTCGTACGATACGAGGCAAACTTAAAGGAGCGCACCGGAGCTGTCAAGCAAACGGCACCCACACGAAACAAACCGCGATCAGACAAACGGCACAACAGCGAACAGTAGTAATGAAATGTTACTTTGTGTCAAAGACGCACACAATCACAGCAACATACTCAGTCGATTATGAGCGTGCCGGAGCTGTTAAACGGCGTGTACACGCAGCAAACCGCGATTGGACAAACGGCACAACAGTGGACAGTAGTAACAGTGAAATGTATATTCTCACTTTGTGTCAAAGACGCAGACGATCACAGCAACATACTCAGTTAATACCAGCAACCTTTAACTTACTGCTGCGTACAAGTGAAAATGGGTATAATGTCTAGACCCTGATATTAAGACAACCCCCAATTTTTCAGTCTTAATTCAACGCAAAAAACATCGTCTTATACTCGGGCCAAAACGGTACTCACTTTGTGTCAAAGACGCACACGATCACAGCAACACACACAGTCGATACCAGCAACTTTTAACTTACCGCCGCGCACAAGCTCCAACAACCGCGATAACCTGAGGTAACTCACGCGAGACTTAAGGTGCGGAAACGTAACTGTCCAAAAATGTATAATGTCTAGACCCCAAATGTAAGACAGGCTGCAGATTAGAGGCCCCTATAAAAGCACTCACACTTCACTCTATTTGAAGTCACACTGGCAATAAAAACAGGAGTGCCGAATGAGTAAAATGATGACTGCTATGTACTCACAGAGCATCACGAGTGATGTGTTCAGCAAATGGAGAGCAGCGGTCCAAAGTGAATGACACTTTTGTGGCTCATTTATGGGGCGCGGCTGCAGCGGTCGACGGATAAGAGCTGATTCGGGGAGGTCAGCAAATACACTCGAGCGCACTCATTTCTCTCGCTCTTAACGCCGCCACATCTGCTCGGGAAGAAAGGCAGGCACAATGCAAATGTGGTCCAAATCAGCAACCCCAACCGCTCCGGCCGATGGCCTCTTCTACATTTGTGCGCATTAGCATGCTAGGATGTGATTGATGGCGTTAATTACTGTGCAGCGTGTCACAGGTGCGTGCCGGAATTAAATTACAACAGTCAGTTAGTGTGATGAACAACCTAACAGGGCGCGCAAACTAAACTCAAAGAGCACATCTGTATTTTTTCTGGTTTTGTAGACATTTGATGGTGATGCGACATTCACCCTCGTTGGTGACTTTATGAAATAACTACTACAGACCTATCTTGACTCAGCAGTTGAATTTGCTACATTTCTAAACTGCAAACTAAATTGGTTTGAAATCAATTGCTTCCATGGAAATGCTCCCTGTGCTCACATGGGATTCCTCCTGGTGCTTCGATTTTCTCCCACATTGCAAAAACATGCATGGTAGACCGACTGAGCGCTCCAAATTGCCCGTAGTTGCAAGTGTGATGCAGATGTTTCTTTATCTTTGTGATCACCCCTCTCATGAGCTTCGACAACCAGTAAGAAACAGCCAGCTCATGCCTTTCCAGGCAGAACAAGGCGAGGTACAAAACCGATCGTCCCCAGAGCCGTGCTGAGATCATTTACTCCCTCTACTGAGGGGAATCGACACGGCACGACTCGATGTCTATTCTCATCTCACGTCTCGGCACATGTGAATGTGACATGGCCAAGGACACGCCAGCCCTGTTGATTAGAACACACACATTCCCACCTCCACTGTCTTCGACACTGACCTGATATCGCTGCAAAGTGTCCATGTCATGGGCCACATCCTGAGAGGCTGAAAGAGAATGGAAAAAAAATGTGAGAAGTGTTTGAAGCCAAACTGAGCATTTTCAAATTATGTCTTGTTTTTGAATAAAGGATGGAAAATATCTACCGTAACTTTCGGACTATAAGTCGCATTTTTTTTCATAGTTTGGGTGACTTATACTCAGGAGCGACTTATATGTGAATTTTTTCAAAAATTTTGAAAATTCAAAATACGCAATGTAGTGAAACCGCGATAAACGAACCGCGATATAGCAAGGGATTACTGTCATTTGAACTGCAAGTGACGTCAGCAGCGCGGCGGTTGTTTACATAAGGACTAGAGATGCACCAATCCGACTTTTTCAGTTTCGATACAGATACCGATGCTGTGGTTTTGCGTATCGGTCGATACCCGATACCGATCCGATATTATGGTTGACTTAACTAGCTACATACATGTGGAACAGAAAAGACGAAAGGGAATGGCATCAGGCATGACTACACAGTTCTTTTCTAAGACAAAATGTAACAAGATAAAGCAGATTAATGCAATGAACTATTTATTTGTAACAAAAATTGTGCAACAGCAGCAATAAAGTGTATCAGCATTTAAATTCAAGTAAATTAGGATACAAACTTCTTAAGAAAAATACAAATGTTGCAGCTGAAACTGCACTGGGCAAATATAGAAAGGGTGATCAAGCACACAGTAACCAAATATTAAAAGAAATAGTAAACATGTAAACATAAGGTGCCGTTCCACACCACTCATGACCTGTTGATGCTCTAAATGCTCATTTAAGCAGCAATGAAACGTGCTCCCTGAAAACAAGCTCTGCTTAGTCGAACACAAAAAAAAAACATTCAAAATTATTTCTAAATACTGAAAGTGCAGAGTGGAATTAAAAATAAAATATAGCATTGGGACAAGAGAATAAACAAGTGACTTGGTCAAATACAATAATCAAGCAATGTAAACATGTCTTTACATAGTGCAATCGCACCATTTATGGCCTGGTGCTCTCAAACTTGTGCAGTCTCACCCCCTCATTAATGCTCACTTAGGCAGCAATGACGAATTCTTTGTCAAGAAGACATGCATTTCTGCTCTGTCTGCAGTCAGTCTGTTTCGCTTGTCATTCACAGTGTTGGAAACTGTGCTGAACAATCGCTCACTTTCCACACTAATGCAGGGGGCACAGAGATACTTTTTGGCAGTAGCAGGAAGATCAGGTAGCCGATGTTTGTTGGCTTCCCAGTAATTGTATGGGCTGTCTGATGCAGTGATGGTTTTCTCAGCTAAAAATTTATTCAGTTGAACTGCAGGGCTTGAGCTGCTTGCTACACCTGCATCCTCACTGTCCTCCAGAATTTGCTCAAATGCTTCCATGAAACTGTTCTTGCTTGGAGCTGTTACTGCTTCTGCTGCAGTCTCCATATGAGGGGCCTTCTCTGGTCGCTGTTGTTAGGGTTGAATAGATTAGGTTGATCATATTATTATGTTGGAATGTAATCTGTAATAATTAACCTAAGCTTGTCCTGTTTTAACAAAGTAGTAGAACAAAGTGGTAAGATCCTTTGCACTGATTGACCAACTGTAGAAGACGCAATCAAAGTTGTTCTGTCTACTCAACATCGTAAAACAACCCCTGCTATGATGTGATCAGAGGCCAGGGGTTTCACCCCCATCCTGCCCACTCACACCCCACCCTGTTTCTCTCAATAAAAAGGCTCTTGCAAGAGGCCCGAGTCAGACCTCATTCGATCATCGCTGTATGCACAGCGACGAATGACTCTCCACTTGCAAGTGTTTAAAAAGGGCATACTGTCTCCCGTTGTGGTTCTTGCAAAAATAAGTTAGAGTTAGAACATCTCTAACAGCTGTGAAGCCTCCGCTGCTTCTGCTGTGCTGGTCAAGCCCCTGTCTTCAAGCTCTTTCAACAGTGCATCTTTTGCATGGTTGGGAAACGTCTCACTTGTAAAGTATCTGAAACAGACATAGAACATCTTAGGTGTCTATAACTTTCATATTGCCATACTTGGTATCTGTTATATAAAAGCAATAGCTCACTTCAGACCGTGATATGTTGTGATTATATCACAGCTAATAGCTCACGGCCTGTTGAGTATGTAAGCTTAAAATATCTTACCTGTCCTTATATCTTGGGTCCAACAAAGTGGCCAGGGCGTACAGAGGCTCATCTTCTAGAGTCAAAACGTTGTTTGACAGCTTGAAGCATGGTCTTTTTTATCGTTTTAATGCCAGCATCTGCCTCGTCTTCCTTGGTCAGGATGCGCTTGAGGACAGTGATGGCTGGAATGACATCAGCAGTGGAGGCGGTGGATGAGCTTATTTTCCTGGTCAGCTCTTCAAATGGTTCCAAAACAGTGCTAGTTTTCTCCAGCAAGGCCCACTGGTTAGCAGTCAGTGTTGTGGGCAGATCATAATCCACACAACATAGGCACCTAGTACGCGCTTCTGTTCCAGCAGACTCTGTATCATGAAGTAGGTGCTGTTCCATCTTGTTCTGACGTCTTGTTGTAAGCGTTTAGGTTGCATTTGCATCTGGAGTTGGACGTCATATAGCCGTGAATAAGCAAGTGGAGAATGTTTGAAATGTTTCACAATCTGTCGGCCGTTTGCAATCGCATCGCTCACACTTCGCTGAGACAGTAGCCCCTCGTTAACAACGAGCTGTAGTGTGTGAGCAAAACAGCCCAAGCTGCACACACCCATCTTTTCCATGGCCTTTATTTATATTGCTGGCATTGTCCCTGAGAATGACATGCACTTTGTTGAGCGAAATATTCCACTTATCAAGCATTGCCTTAATGGCAGTCGAAATTGTGTCACCGTTGTGTGCTCCGGGGAAGTTTTGAGCTTGCAGCACGGCACTGCGAGGGGTGATTCCTGTCTAACCAGTGCACAGTTAAACTCAACATAGACATGAGGCACATCTCCGAGCTCCAGATATCAGTTGTGAAGCTCATGGCATCTACATCTCACTTGTGACAAGTGTTCGCACACTTTCTCATACATTTCTGACAGTGTGGTCTCAGAAAAATACTTGTGCGATGGCAAATTGTACCGTGGCTCCAGGTGCTCAAGTAAACATCGGAAGCCCTCGTTTTCAACAACACTCATCGGTTGTCCATCCAAAACCATTAATTCCTTTTTCAGTAATTCTCATAGCTTTTGCGCTATTGCCTGGGAATTTCCCCCGTCTTTGCAGTGCATCTGCTAACGTTAACTGCTGTGTAGGTCCACCTCCCGCTCCCTTTGATCTGCTCAACTGCTGGAACTCCTGGTGCTCCGTTGCGTGGTGTTTCTGGAGATGCTTAATTAAATTGGTAGTACTATAACTGGCAGTACTACCACCACCCCTGGCAACATTAGCTTTGCAGACATTACAAACTCCCCTCCGTGAGTCGTCACCTTATCGTGGTGGAGGGGTTTGCGTGCCGCTATGATCCTAGGAGCCATGTTGTCTGGGGCTTCATGCCCCTGGTAGGGTCACCCATGGCAGAAGGGTCCTAGGTGAGGGGCCAGACAAAGCACGGCTCAGAAGACCCCTTATGATGAATAAAATATATGGATGTCGTTTTCCCTGGCCCGGACGCGGGTGACCAGGGCCCCTCTCTGGAGCCAGGCCTGGAGGTGGGGCTCGAAAGCGAGCGCCTGGTGGCCGGGCCTTCGCTCATGGGGTCCGGTCGGGCATAGCCCGAAAAGAAAACATGGGTCCCCCTTTCAATGGGCTCACCACCTATAGGAGGGGCCAAAGGGGTCGGGTGCATAGTGAGCTGGGCGGCGGCCAAAGGCGGGGACCTTGGCGGTCCGATCCCCGGCTGCAGACGCTGGCTCTAGGGACATGGAATGTCACCTCTGTCTGGAAAGGAGCCAGAGCTGGTGTGTGAGGCAGAAAGGTTCCGACTAGACATAGTCGGACTTGCCTCCACACATAGTTTGGGCTCTGGTACAAGCCCTCTCGAGAGGGGCTGGACTCTCTTCCACTCTGGAGTTGCCCACGGTGAGAGGCGTCAAGCAGGTGTTGGCATACTTATTGCCCCCCGGCTGGGCGTCTGCACATTGGGGTTCACCCCGGTGAGCGAGAGGGTAGCCTCCCTCCGCCTTCGGGTGGGGGGACGGGTCCTGACTGTTGTTTGTGTCTATGCACCGAACGGCAGCTCAGAGTACCCACCCTTCTTGGAGTCCCTGGAGGAAGTGCTGGAGAGCGCTCCTTCTGGGGACTCCATCGTTCTACTGGGTGACTTCAATGCTCACGTGGGCAATGACAGTGAGACCTGGAAGGGCGTGATTGGGAGGAACGCCCCCCCCCCCCCCGTTCTGAACCCGAGCGGTGTTCTATTATTGGACTTCTGTGCTCGACACGGATTTTCTATAATGAACACCATGTTCAAGCATAAGGGTGTCCATGTGTGCACTTGGCACCAGGACACCCTAGGCCGCAGTTCGTTGATCGACCTTGTAGTCGTGTCATCAGATTTGCGGCCGCATGTTTTGGACACTCGGGTAAGGAGAGGGGCGGAGCTGTCAACTGATCACCATCTGGTGGTGGGTTGGCTCCGATGGTGGGGGAACATGCCGGTCCGACCTGGCAGACCCAAACGCTCTGTGAGGGTCTGCTGGAAACGTCTGGCAGAATCCCCTGTCAGGAAGAGCTTCAACTCCCACCTCCGGCAGAGCTTTTCTCACGTCCCGGGGGAGGCGGGGGACATTGAGTCCGAGTGGACCTTGTTCCGCGCCTCCATTGTTGAGGCAGCCGACCGGAGCTGTGGCCGTAAGGTTGTTGGTGCCTGTCGTGGCGGCAATACCCGAACCCGCTGGTGGACACCGGCGGCAAGGGATGCCGTCAAGCTGAAGAAGGAGTCCTATAGGGCCTTTTTGGCCTGCGGGACTCCGGAGGCAGCTGACAGGTACCGGATGGCCAAGCGGAACGCGGCTTCGGCGGTTGCTGAGGCAAAAACTCTGGCGTGGAAGGAGTTTGGCGAGGCCATGGAGAATGACTTCCGGACGGCTTCGAGGAAATTGTGGTCCACCATCCGGCGTCTCAGGAGGGGGAAGCAGTGCACGGTCAACACTGTTTACACTGGAGATGGTGTGCTGCTGACCTCGACTCGGGATGTCGTGAGTCGGTGGGGGGAATACTTCGAAGACCTCCTCAATTCCACCAACACACCTTCCTTTGTGAAAGCAGGGCCTGAGGACTCTGAGGCGGACTCTCCAATCTCGGAGGTCGAAGTCACTGAGGTAGTTAAAAAACTCCTTGGTGGCAAGGCCCCGGGGGTGGATGAGATCCGCCCGGAGTTCTTAAAGGCTCTGGATGTTGTGGGGCTGTCTTGGCTGACACGCCTCTACAGCATTGCGTGGACATCGGGGACGGTACCTCTGGATTGGCAGACTGGGGTGGTGGTTCCCCTCTTTAAAAAGGGGGACCGGAGGGTGTGTTCCAATTGCAGGGGAATCACACTCCTCAGCCTCCCTGGTAAGGTCTATTCAGGGGTGCTGGAGAGGAGGATCCGTCGGGAGGTCGAACCTCGGATTCAGGAGGAGCAGTGTGGCTTTCGTCCTGGCCGTGGAACAGTGGACCAGCTCTACACCCTCGGCAGGATCCTCGATGGTGCATGGGAGTTCGCCCAACCGGTCCACATGTGCTTTGTGGACTTGGAGAAGGCGTTCGACCGTGTACCTTGGGAGGTTCTCTGGAGGGTGCTTCGGGAGTACGGGGTGCCGAGCCAACTGATAAGGGCGGTTCGGTCCCTGTATCACCGATGCCAGAGTTTGGTCCGCATTTCCGGCAGTAAGTCGGATTCGTTCCCAGTGAGGGTTGGACTCCGCCAAGGCTGCCCTTTGTCACCGATTCTGTTCATACTTTTTATGGACAGAATTTCTAGGCGCAGCCGAGGCGTTGAGGGGGTCCGGTTTGGGGACCTCAGCATCGCGTCACTGCTTTTTGCAGATGACGTGGTGCTGTTGGCTTCTTCAGTCCGTGATCTCCAGCTCTCACTGGAGCGGTTCGCAGCCGAGTGTGAAGCGGTCGGGATGAGGGTCAGCACCTCCAAATCAGAGTCCATGGTCCTTGGTCGGAAAAGGGTGGAATGCTCCCTCCGGATCGGGGATGAGATCCTGCCCCAAGTGGAGGAGTTCAAGTATCTTGGGGTCTTGTTCACGAGTGAGGGCAGGATGGAGCGTGAGATCGACAGGCGGATCGGTGCAGCGTCGGCAGTAATGCGCTGGAGAGACTACGTCTCTCGGCTGGCCTGGGAACGCCTTGGGATCCCCCGGGATGAGCTGGAGGAAGTGGCTGGGGAGAGGGAGGTCTGGGAGTCCCTCCTAAAGCTGCTGCCCCCTCGACCCGACCCCGGATAAGCGGAAGAAGATGAAGGTGAAGACATTACAAACTGCCGTCGAGCTAGTTGGCGTGTTCAGTTTAAAGTACCTCCACACAGCTGACTCTTTCGTTTACTCCATGTTTGCGTTTGTTTAGAAAACTCTTGTGGCATGCGGCACACGTGCTGCTGACGTATGACGTAGCCCGCGTCCCAATAGATTAAGGAAAGGATCGCCTCACATATCGGCTGCATTTTCCGGTACCTTTTTTTTTTTTTATATCGGGGCCGATATCCGATCCAGATATCGGATCGCTGCATCTCTAATAAGGACAAAGGATTGGATCACGGGATGACGAAGGGCCCCACGTTTGAAGGATTTAATGATTTGGAGTGACACAAGGTTTGAAAAACTCATTTATGTTATAGTTATTTGATATATTTTATTTCGTGTAGCAACTTGTATATGTTTTTATCGTTACAGTTCAGTAGTTGTTGGCTCGTTGAACACTTGTTTTGTTAAATAAAGAGCCGTTTACCAAACCCACGTCTTTCCTGATACTTTCTTAACGCTACAATATAGTTGTATACTAGATCTCTGCAGCGCACGCGCTGCGTTGTTGACATAAAGAACGAGGAATTTGATCGATGGATTTAATGATTTGGAGTGACACAGATGGTTTGATAATATTGTTGTAATATGATAGTTATTTGAAATATACTTTATATATCGTTATATGGGGCTGTGGAATAATTAGAAATGCAACTTACAACGGGTCTGACGTCAGCATATGCGGCGCATACGCAGCATTGTTTACATAAAGCACGATCGATGGATTTAATGAATTGGAGAGACACAGATGGTTTGATAAACGTGTTATTTATGTAATACTTATTTGAATAACTCTGAATGTTACTCAGGCCCGTTCTCAGCTCCTCGTTTGTGTATATTTCACGTTAGCATACCGTATCGTTTAGCCTGTTGTTGCTGGTTCAACTTGCAACTTATATATGTTTTTTTTTTTCACTTTATTGTGCATTTTATGGCTGGTGCGACTTATACTCCGAAGCTACTTCTAGTCCGAAAATTACGGTATATATTTTAAATCTGATTTATGAATCAATAAAAAAAACATTCATTGTGTCACACGCCGTGCCACCTTTCATCTCCTGATAACAATCATCACCAGCTATGTCAGTGGTCGGCAAATAGGGGCCCGCCATCTATTCTGTCTGGCCCGCGAGATGACGTTAATATGATGTATTAAAAAAAAATAATAATTTTTTTTCAACCCCATTTTTTTTTTTTTAGATAAAAAAAGGGCATACAAATATTTGATGGGATTGTTGTATGCCATACAACAATCCCATCAAATTCGAAACATTTATTGAGGTATGATAGTCCTTAGTGACAACAACAGGTGGAACATCCTGTTTCAGTTATCCATGACGCACAGGTCGGAATGGTATTGACACATGAGTGCATGTAATCTTGTGCAAAACCCAAAGTGTCCTGTCTCCCTCCTCCAGTGGGCAAGGTAAAAAATAGTCTATATTTTGTTAAATTAACATAAGGTCTGTTCAAATGGAATTAACTGCATTTTAAAGGTAAGATGATGTTTATTTTAATATAATATAATAATTAATACTTTAAATAGTAGGGAACCCCCTCCAAAAAAAAGCAATGGCCTGCGATGCCATTGTCTGAATTTCTTTTGGCCCACGTCCGAAAGTAATTGCTGACCCCTGATCTATGTCTTACCTATCACCAGTCCACGTCACACTCCTGTCACTTCATTGTCAGAACCACCCATGAGCTACCCATCCGTCCCTCTGCCTTGTATTTTTTGTAGTCTGTCTGATTCCCAGTTGCCGACCCAGTTCTATGTTGTGACGGACCAAGCTCGTCCGCCACCCGTCCTGACCACTTGCCCGTCTCACCACCAAACCCGATCGTCGCCACCCCCGACTACTCGCCCGTCTCACAACCAAGCCCGAATCCCGCCTGTCCCGACCCACGGCCATGTTACGACGCCAACTCAGTCCGATCCAAACAATGTGTCGCATTTGGTCGTGCTGCTCGTCTGTCAAACCTGACACATTGACTATCAAATGAATTCTTAGTTGGCGCTCTACTATCATGAATACCATATTGGGGCAAAGCCGACATGGAAAATTTTCACCTTCTGAGGTAGTATTCAAGCCACATCAGTGACGGGACGTCAACTGTATATAATGGGAGACAACTTGCGTTAAGTCAAAAATGTTCAGTGCGTTGTGTTGGTACATGTCGTCAAAAATAAGTGCAATACTCAATTGCTCCTCAGAGAACAATTGAAGTGATTGTCTTTTATAAAAATGGATAAGGAGAGTTGAAAGTGTGTGTGGCTTTCACGGAGTAACTGTGTCATCCTGAAATGAGTTTGCTCAGAAAAGAGAAGGCCAAAAAAAAAAAAACAGGCCCCTAGAAAATCCCAGCAGAGTAATAAACAAGTGATGCCGCGGCGCATGCTGGCACTGATTGGCTGAGGTGCAGGAAAAATGAGCGGCACTTCAATGTCGTTAGTGCCAACGCGCCATTAAGACAATATTCCCTTTTACTGAGCCGAACAGATGCAATATTGATATTGATCCCCGCTGACGAGTCGTCTCGTCTGCGAGGTGGAGTGCCACATGTGCGACTACAAACCGAACGGCCATCCCGCGATGTGAGGGAGTTCAATGTCAGGCTCATGGACACTCCAGCAGAACGTGGATGGACAACAGCGTCAAGGCTTTCGGGTTTTGTTCCCTTTCTTTTCCGTACGCTTTAATACAAAGTCATGCAGTGAAGTTGCGTAGACATAGATAAACTTGTCCTGTAGGTCCTACAGCGCTCAATGCTACGATATGCAGTAAAAGAGACTTAGCCGATGCAGGTAGGCTCCAGTTAAGTTTCTTACCCAGTAGCAGGAAGGGTCGGACCACTCCAACTTGAAGGTCCAGACTTTTATCCTCCACAAATCCACATCTGTTGGCGTTCTCAAGCTCCTCTATCTGTGTGCTGCCATTGGTGCTCCTTTCCAATAGCTTCCTCCCCGTCACCGTGGTAACGAGGGTGCACTGTTTCCTCAGGCGGCTTTTGGAGAAGCCCTGGATCTCCCCGGACAATGAATACATTGCAGCAGGGTCAAGCAGAGCTCGAGACACACAATGGATGAACTGAGCAAATTTAAAAAGAAAGCACATATTTTTTTGCCGTGATTAATTGTATCTATGACACATTACAAGGTAAGCAAACGAGGTGACCATATAAATATTGAACATGTGCAATTTGTTGCAATTCCAAGTACGTACTTACGATTTACACTACAAATTACACTTTATTTCTTGATTGAAATCCGCAGGTTTATTTCCCCTTTACCAAACATTTAGTAAGTTCTAGAGTTGGGTAAAATACAAGGCAATAGGCTTGGACATAGCTTTGCAGTGATTTAAAAGATTATTCGTGTACTCACCTTGTTGAAAATATAGAAGACTATTGTAGCGTTTCAATGAATCAGGCACATCGTGTTTGGTAACTGGCTCTTTATTCCACGCAACAAAGAGGAGTTCTAACCTCTGCGCTCGGAGACAACAAAGTCAAGTTCCCCTCCCACACGCGCGCGCTCCCCCTGCTTTGCTGCCTTCATGGCCTCCCTAGGCAATTGGACTATCAAACAGTAATTACACACACTAGTTGCTACACTGCTCCCCCCTATCTCAAAAACCTCGTCACAAACAAAATGAGCAAGGTGACCCGGTGGCCTTCTCTGTCGCTGAGGGCGGTCTGGGGTCGGCTGCCTCAGAACAGCCTGTGTGGAACCAGGCGATGAGTCTACAGGAACAACGGCCAGTTCGGGGGGAGAGAGGAGGAACAGTGGTCCGTCTTGGGGATGTGAGAGTTGTGCCGCGCCAGGCCTGAGTCCGGGATCTCGTGTGGCACTGCGGACAAGCATCACTTTTATATGGGGCCAGGCGGTCCCTATGACGAGCCACCCGCCTCCCACTAGGAGGCAGCTGTAGCCTGTACACCACCTCCCCCCAGTCTTTTTAGCACCTCACACGGCCCCACCCAGTGGCTGTCTAATTTAGGGCACCTGCCTTTTTTCCTTCTTGGACTGTACACTCACACCAGCTCTTCAGCCATGAAGTCGATTCCTTTGGCCCGCATGTCGTAGTTCCTTTTCTGTCTAAGGAAAGCCTTCTGCAGTTGATCTCGAGCAAAAGAGTGGGCTGACTACAACCGGTCCTGGAGCCTCCTTGCATATTCCGGTCTTGGCGGCATGGCCAGCATATCTGGAGGTCTGCCAAATGCCATTTCTACTGGCGTCCGCAGTTCACGACCTAGCCTGAGCAGGGCTGGAGTGCACAAGTTAGAATCCTGCACAGCAGACCTGTAAGCCCACAAGACTACTGTCCCAATCTCGTTGGTGCTCCGCTGTGAGGATTGCAAGTTGTTTTGCCAAGGTCCTATTAAAGCGTTCAACGAGTCCATCACTTTGAGTGTGAAGAGGTGTAGTGCGCGTTTTTTCCATGCCATTTCTCTCACACATTGTCACGAACACAGCTGACTCAAAGTTTCTTCCCTGGTCACTGTGAATGACCTCGGCTGCCCCAAACCTCGCGAACAAGCCTTCCACCAGAGCATCTGCAACAGTCTCACCCTCTTGATCGGCAATGGCATATGCTTCCGGTCATTTTGTGAAGTAGTCCATTGCAGCTAGAACAAAACGATTACCTTCATCGGTGTGGGGAAATGGGCCCATTACGTACACAGAAACTCTTTCCATTCGTGTGCAGACTGTCAGTTGTTGTAGACGCGCACGAGACTGTTCCGAGGGTCCCTTGCACGCTGTGCAGAGGTCGCAGCAGCGGCAAAAGTCCTCAACATCTCCCCTGAGCTGACCCCAATAAAAACTTTGCCAGAGTCGGCGGAGGGTTTTTGAGACGCCAAAGTGCCCTGCTCCTGGAGGCCCATGACAGGCTTTCAACACAGCCTCTCTGAGCCTTGGGGAGGACAACCACCTGCCACCTCTCTTCCACAGTAGCGGGTTCTTTCCAAGCTCTCTGGAGTACTCCATCCCTCACCCGGAGCATCTTCATCTTGGCGTATAGTCCCTTCGTGGCAGGCGAGTGCCCAGCGACCTCTTCCCACTTTGGTGTTTGGCCTCGTTCCACCCACTGCATAATGGGTTGCAGATCCACATCCTGTTGCTGCTGTTTCCTCCATACGGGTGCATCCACAACTTGCATCTCTCTGCAAACATGTTCGCCGGGATCATGCGTAAGATCCTGTTCCTCGCGCACAGCTCTTTCTCTCTGCCTTCTTTTCGCTCACAGAAGCGGCAGCCAGCAAGTGCACAAGGGCGTCGAGACATAGCGTCTGCGTTGGTATGGCGAGGCCCGGCCCTGTGGTCCACTCGGAAGGTATATGGTGCCAGTTCTTCAAGCCAGCGTGCAATCTGTCCTTCGGGTTCCTTAAAAGACATGAGCCACTGGAGTGCAGCATGGTCAGTACGTACCGTGAAGGGTAAACCCGCCAGATAATAATCGAAAGTGGCTTATAGCCCTCACGATAGCCAGCAGTTCCCTGCGTGTGATGCAATAGCGTCGCTCCGCCTTGTCGAAGGTTTTGCTGAAGTATGCCACAACTTTTTCTCCCTTCGCCCCGACCTGACTTGCCCCCATTCCAACATTGCTGGCATTTGTGTCCAGGAGGAACAGCAGTTTAGGATCGGAGGGAACAAGGATGGGAGACTCTGTCAATGCTCCTTTCAAGGAGCTGAAGGCTTTTTTAGTACCTGGCGCAGGGCCCCTAAAGCCGCCTTGAAAGAGTTCCCATGGACAAGAATGTCGTCCAGATAGACCAAACATTCCTGTCGGGGAATGCCATCCAGCACCTTTTCCATAAGCCGCTCGAAAGTAGCGGGTGCGTTGCACAGACCAAAACAGAGGACTCGGAACTGCCACAACTGTCTTCCGGTACAGACAGCTGTTTTTGGCCGTGCCTCGGGGGCGAGAGGCACCTGCCAATATCCGCTGCGCAGGTCCAGCGAGGAGAATCAGGATGACCCATATACCAGGTCCAGGGTCTCATCAATCCGGGGCAGAGGGTAGGAGTCTTTCTTCGTTGCACTGTTCAGGGGTCGATAATCCACGCAGGACCTCTTCTTCAATGACTTTTTCTTGTTAACCATGACGAGCCCTGAGGCCCATGTGCTATCAGATGGCTCGATGATGCCAGCCTTCAGTTTCTCATCGATTGCCTTGTCAGCGTCTTCCTGATGTGCCAGCGGAAGGCGGCGGGGTCGTGTTTTGATGGGCCAGTGTCAATGTTGTGCTGCACGAGGTGTGTCAGGCTCACCTCAAAGTCAAAGTCCCCACGCGCCATCGTAACTGCCGTCCACCACCTCCTCCTTCACCCGCGGCCGACCACCGCCACAGTCCTTACGCGATGCCATACCGTCGCTATAGATAATTTACACTTCTGGTAACTGGCTCTTTATTCCACGCAACAAAGAGGAGTTCTAATCTCCGCGCTCGGAGACAGCAAAGTCAAGTCCCCCTCCCACATGCCCCCCCCCCCATGCAAGTAAAACATTAAACAATCGAGGTCCCTAGACTTTGTGTAACGTTAAATCAGCTGATGTTTATCCTAAATAGAGAAAAGTGGAATACTTACCAGCGACGTTAGAAACGGTCAACATTTACAGTCAGAGAAGCCGGAAGTACGTAAACGCATGATGCGTTCACATTCGGCGAAAAGTAGGAATGCTGACGATAGTGCATAGAATAAGTCAGTGTTTGTGCTAGTGTGCCGCGAGTGATCATCAGGTATGCCGTGGAAAATTATCCAATTTCACCTAATTGGTCTAAAAATATTTTTGGAATACGAATTAACCAGGATATCAGCTCTGTGTTTATCCAAACATGCACAGGTTTCACACTGAGTAATATCTACTGAAATTGACATTTTGTACATGCAACTTTTCATATTGTATCAGTGAAATCTTTCCCAAATATTATTGCACTTTAAGTGCACTTTTTATTTGAAAGAAGAAATATAAAAGATGATAAAATACGTTTTTGAGTTGATTCCTATTCAAGACACTTTGATAAGAATGACTATATTGTTAATATAGGTGGCTACGTTTTAACAGATTTTTGTTGGTGTGCCTCGAGATTTTATCCAATGAAAAGGTGTGCCGTGAATGAAAAAAGGTTGACGAACTCTGGAGTAAGTGTCACTATTAAATACTGGATAAAGTTACTTTTTTTTATCGGCGACTTGTGACACAATTTATCCGAGTCCTTAAGTAGCAATCAGTTCACACGACCGCCACCATGCATGACTTCTGATGTTTTGGGTTTTTTTTCTTTAGAAATGCCGCTACTTATACAACAAATATTACTTGACACATACGTTGCAAAAAAAATCACCTTTAGTCTCGTCCGTAGAATATTGCCCTTAAGGTCATGAAGATGATTGTTCCATACGTTTAGTTATCAGCATTAAAGCTCGTAGAATTCAACAATGCCGAAATATAGACGAGCAGAAGTGGGGAAACACTGGCAGTCTCCCTGTGCAAGTCGCGATGCGAATTCGAGGTGCGCTGACCATGAACGCCTCACGATGCGGAAACCAGGACGCCTCCTCTCATCCCATCTCATCCCAATGACCGAGAGAGAAAAAAAAAACAGCGAGCGGCTGGAGCGACGGTGGGTGGAGTACAGGAAGCTGCTGCTGTCCTCGGCTGTTTGATCATGGCCCAAATCTAATTCCTACACAAACGCTACCAATAGACTAGCCGAGTGTGGCAATTCGTGATTTTGTATACGTGTTTTTTTCCCACATTTCTCGACTGATTTGTGGAGATCGAGGAGCTCCAAGATGTCTCGGGGAGTGATCCAGCCCAGCCAGCAGAAGCTGGCCGAAAAACTCACCATCCTCAACGACAGAGGCATCGGGATGCTGACCCGTGTTTACAATATCAAAAAGGTTTGCACACTCACATATTAAATGCGCACACTTAGCACACAGGCAAGCTTGAATGTAGACGAACATGTGTACCCGAAAGCCGGTGTCGCCACGTATTGACGCACGTCAGTGTATGAGTGGTTTATTAGCTGGCATTGTATGGAAAGTCTCGACATATTTAGCAACATTTCGTATTTTTCCATATAATAAGTGTTGTGGATTCGCTCATAACGGAGAATTGGCCCCCATTTGCTATGTTGGAGGTTGACGATGGGCACGGTTACGGCTAACCGCGTTAGCTTGCGGTAATGTTGGCCCCTTGCGCCCAAAAGGGAATTCACGGCGGATTTGAGGCGTTTATTCGGCATGGGCGTTCAAATATACATCGTGTAATCAGTCAGCTAAAGAGCGACGACGGAGATGATTGAATAGCCACGCCCGGGCTTCTAACTACAAACGTCGGGGCCTAGTGCCGAGCGAGCGTCGCTTGTTATTGAGTTAATGGCGGAGGGTGTCGGCTAAGCTAGGCTAGGCTAAACTAACGAGCCGGGATCCGCCTAACTCACGATGGCGAGAAGCCTGAAAGGAGAACTCAAGCACGGCCGCTGCCCGTCGGGCTGCCTGCTGTCAATTCAGTTGAACGGTGTTTGTTTTTGTAACAAAATTACAAAATGACCCGTTGAGGCAAGTGTAAATACACACAAATCCACCATAATAATATACAAACAATCATCTTTTGCAGTTTATTTTATTATAAACTATTTCTTTACCGTCTGTCATGATTTTATGCAACCTCCAATGAGATTCAATGCAACAGTTGTATCAAAAAGTTTTGCAAGCTTCAATTTGGTTGATTGGATTCTTACACTACACAAATAGAAAAAAAAAAAAAGCTCTTAAATAGCAACGTGACAAGATTCACTTAAAATGTTGGGTTGGAATGGCCACATAAAGCATACTAAGATATTTGAAAATCAGACAATGACTCCTGGAGAAATTTTTGTGTGTGATGGGGAGGCATTTGGGGAGCATTTTTACGCAATATCGCCTGTAGAAAATCTGGCCTTGATAAAACAGAATGACTGATTATTTCTCTTGGCATATCTCCTCAACCATTTCCTGTCATTTTCTCCTTGGGGAATCCCTCCTCCAATTATCTGACACGTTTGGGTGAAAAAATTCAATAAATGAAACTTTCTTTGGGAAAACAGCAGTAGAATAGGTCATGTACGTCAGCAATAGTCGGGGTACTACAGTATTTTATTCACTCACCACAGTAGAGGTACTACAGTATTTTATTCACTCACCACAGTACACACACTTGTTAGAGCCACACACTGAGTGGTTACAGAACTGACATGGGCAAAAGCAACAAAAAAAACAACAACAACATAAAAACTCAATTAAGCATTCCAAAATGTTACTCCAAAAACAAAGTCATCTACTTTTAGTTCTTTTTACAACTTTTTGGACAGTAATCTTGCATACACATCTTTCATCACATTGAGACTCCCGAATTGAAAAGCGCTTTTGTATGGAGTAAGGAAGCAGAAAGCATTTTGTTGCTGTTGTGGTTATGGAGGTGTTTGAAGTGCTGATTCTCTTTTGGGTGTTTTTGAGAATTTCACATTGCTACGGCAATCAGTGGAATAAACATAAGAGTCATTATTGTCCTTATGAAAGCTTGTACGACTCTTGTATCTGAGTTTAAATAAAAGGGTGTGGTGAGTAGAGATATTTGCATGGCTTGGTCTTGTGATAGGGTGCATGCGTGATTCTCTACCTAATCTTTAAAGTAAGCAAAGTGCTCTTTGTTGAGCGTTGGAAGGCAGGCCATGTGTGTCATCATAGTTGTACTGTTGTATTAACCAGATTGTGCCCTCCTCCCCTGTGTTTTAAAAATATAATCTGGATGTGGTCGTATTCCTTATGATTTGTTAGTTGGCGTTAGGTCTTCAAGGCTACAAGAGGGACAAGAGAAGTCCCGCCAGTAACGGCTTGTATTGTATATGACCGAAAGGCAGAGTAGAGTCAAGCATCCAAAGTTGTACAAAAGAGAAGCTAATATAATTGTTAAGATGCTGGAAGTACCTACAGGAATTGTGTGCTAGTGAACCCACGCCACGAGTTTTGCCGATCACATCTACGCCCACTTTGTGTGTCAAACTGACCCATCTGAACGCCCACACTGATCTTTCTTTGAACACCATTCACACGCACAACAAGGAACGGTCACATTAATGAGAACAGAGGACCTTGTTAAGTGTGTGTCCACCATGGACACAATGAGCCACATTGCTTCTTACTTGATTTTGTTGAAAGCCGTCCTGTTTGTTCCCTCCCATCATGGCCATTTTATTTTATTTTTATTATCAGCATGTTCACCCTCAACTGCTTAAGCTTTTCCTTTATAATGTCCTAAGGTTTTTCAAACCATCAGTCTATTTCAAGTATATTGGACACCGGAAACAGAGCACTGTATAAATTATTACAACAGTGTCCTTATTGGCAAATAAAATCACAAGTAACAAAATTGGTTGTTTGGTTCTGTCTCTGAACGGCATTCATAAACATAACGATGAATTAATGTCCGTCATGCTAGGGTGATTAGAGTTCAATTTGATGTTTTCTGGACGTTTTACATTTCAATTGCTGTTGTTGTGATGGATTGTGTTGTGCAACGGAGCCCACACCACCACCACCACCACCACCACCACCACACCCCTACACCACCATCACCACTACCACCCCAGTGTTGTGTGCTTTGTTACTCTCCAACTGTTCTGGGATCAACTAAATGTACTTCCATGAATGTTCCGGAATATGGAGCCTGCCCAGCCTCAGGCAGATCTGATGGCCTCAGGGGGAGTTAGGGGCTTGCTGGCAACAATCACACACAAGTTATCCTCTCAATGAAAAAATCTAAATGTAAGGCAGAACTAAAGTTGAATTAAGAAATTGGAAGTCTCTACAAAATAGCATCTCAAATAATTCATCTTTCTTCTCATCTAATGCTATTGAAGACCCGGGCCCGAGACTTTCCTGTTAAAGCCATATACACTCAAAGTCACAGATGTAACGTGCGGGTGGCGACCCTGAGTGGACAAAAATAATCGTCGCACCTTACATGCGCATGGTATTGTATTTGCTAAAGCAGAACTTGTATTGAATCACTTAATTGTAAAAATATTAAATAGCTGCAGCCCCTGAAGAGAGTGTGTGAAGAAGGGTGCCGCTGCAATTGTTGATGCAGCTCCAAAGCTATAGGAGGACATTAGCGGCAGCCGAGTGGCCATTGACACGGCAGCGGAATAGACGCATCGCAGTCTGCCAGTTACTAGGCAACAGTCTTCCCCAAAAAATGTGGGGGAAAAGCACACGGGCCTAACTTTGTGTTTGCACGGCATATCAGCCATATTAGTTGGCCACCGCGGTGGGCACTCAAAATGGACGTGTTAGTTCCCCGCCGAGTTTGAAGGTAGGGATGCTACTCAGTGTGTCAGCGGCGAGTCAGCGTGCGTTAGGCCAGTGTTATGCAGCGACAGCATGCTCGTGTGGCCTTTTTAATGTGCTGTGGATAACAATGTAGCAACACGTGTGTAACACAATGCATGCGTGCGTATGTGCGTGTGGGTGGTTTTGATTTCTTCTCTTCTTCTCTCTGTTCCAATGCTTCCCCCTTCTCCTATGCAGCAAGGACAAGTTTGGAAGGTTTGCAAAGTTTATCACCTTCCACCGATGAACCTCCCTCTTAATCCGCCTCACCCACCCTTTGACTCCTTCCTGGTCCCACCCTTCTTTCCTTCCTCCCCTACTGGCCACTCATCTGTTGGTCCTCTGCGCTTTTTCATGTTTCAATTAACCAATGTGGGCTACTTCACAAGCACTCTAAGAACCAAATTTGCTTACGTTACATGTGATGGATTAAAAAAATGACAGCAAGTCAGTCAACCCTTGTGTTGTGCAGATTGATGATGAGTCCAGTTTTAGATTCTGTGTTACATTTTCTCTCTTGATTGATACCAAACAGTGTTGCTGGATTATGTAAATAGTTATCAAAGGCCATGAATGTAATCATACACAGTATGAACAAAAGCTAATGTTCTCACTGTGCAATTACACTTTGATGATGTCTGGACATTGTTAAAGTTATTGTTGCATTCAGCCAGCAAGCAACATGTTTTGTGCCCATAAAAGCAGCTTTTTGCCAATTAGCTTGTTTCTAATGTTCATATGATGAAATAAAACAGCTCAAAAATTCCATATAACAATAATGCGCTACTGCAAAGCACAACTATTGTAATTCAGATACCATAACAGCACGTCAACGGTCTCCAACGGACGCTATCAATGGATCGATGTTAGCTAATTTCATGCAGCCTACCACCCGTGGAACCTATCCCTCTCAACATTAGACACACAGAAACCAGAACAACAAAAATGCTCGGAATGAACATTCTTCCACGGCCACCTCTGACGTCCGGGAACTCAACATTGCGCGGACTGGCTAAAGGTTAGCATCCAGTCATCAACCTGAGCTCTACTTTTGTTGCCTGACGCACACATCGCTCACCAGGCCTGTTGAAGCCATACATACTCAAAGTCACAGATAGTGCAGTCAACCCGGAGCTTGGGGATCCCAAATGAACAACAATACAAAACTTCCTTAAAATGTCACCAAAACATCAAACCAATTCTAAAGCGGTTTACGGAACAGCTGAAAAGCCAATGATAGCTGAGACGCACTCGCAATTCGACCCTTTCCAGAAGGCCAGCGGTAGCTGCTGGAGAAGGCAAGATGTCGGTCTGTTCCGGTGTCCTGGCAGCCGCTTCCACACTCCTCCCCCACCACGCCCAGTCATTGCCACGCCGTCCTTCCATTGGCTGCTCTGTTCCCTCCCTCCCTCCTACCTTTCCTCCATCCTTCCATCCATCCATCCATCCATCCATCCATCCATCCTCCCTTCATTCATTCAGCCAGGCAGCTTTCTGCTCTGTGGCGCTTCATGTCAGCAAAATCCTGCAGTCGTAGTTGAGTCCACTTGACGTGAAATCAACTACAAACTTGTTAGCTGCAGACATGAAGATGTTCCTCGGTTGAGCGTTTGAAGCTCTTGCATGTTCTAACACCCGAATGCACAATCGTTACGCTGAGCCTCGGCAAATGCGGAACGTCCACACGTCGACTCTAAACGCATGTGAGAAGCTCCCGTGTCTCGACATTACATCCGAAAAACGTACGTGTTGTCAAATTGGAGTTCAGCCAAATCTGCCGGCGGAGCATTGCGAAATCATTGGAACAGAGAAAGGAGAGCATTTTACTCGGCGCCCTCACTTTTTAATTTGATATGACATTTGCACTGCGTTGTGGTGGTGGTTGTATATCAGCGACGCAGTGTGGCCTTGAGAATAGTTTTGCTTGTGCTGTGGTCAAGTAGACTTGAAGTGTTCCATCTTAAAAGCTCGTCTGTTGTTGGGTTGGCTTGCGCCTATGCTTTTCAACGGTGAAGCAGTGTTTGGTGCTTGGATCTTGAATACGGAAAAAACATCAGGAATAACTGTGGGTGTTAAGTTATGTATCGTTATGCCACTTGAAGTAATGTATTATTTTGGCATTAATGTGGCACAATCTAGTTACTACAGCAACCACTATGACTCATTACTACTACTCAGTCAAGGGTTAGGGTTTTCAGTGGATGGCGCATGCATGAACTGCAGCTTCCTCACCATTCACAACTACGCCACCATGATGCATGAGCTCCGTCGCTTCCCGCCACTCAGACGTCTTCTCGCTGACTACCATCACACACAGCGCCACCAGTTGGTGTGGAGGCTAATCAGCTAAGAAAGTTAACTTTAATCATGAAAATCCACATTTAGTTCATTTTGACATAACATTTTTCCCATTGAAATGTGGTGACTTTCTTCTTGAATAACGAGGCTCTTTTCAAGTTGTAGCTGCAGGGGTGGGAAAGTGGTGCCGTAAATTTGAAACATGAAAAGCACAGATGGACTTTCCACTTTTGCAAAGTGGGTACTCTACCACTGATGGCCACTTTTTGAGGAAGCCGGCTACTAGCATGGTCTTTTTTTTTTCTCCAAACATTATCTTTTGCGTCTAAACTCGTCAACTCGTGTGTCCTCCTCGATAGGCATGCGGAGACCCCAAGGCCAAGCCCTCCTACCTGGTGGACAAGAACCTGGAGTCTGCCGTCAAGTTCATCGTCAGGAAGTTTCCTGCCGTGGAGACGCGCAACAACAACGTGAGTGCGCCTGCAGTTTGATTGGATTTGGATCCTGAAATGAGTATTATGTCAAACTGTTATTATCTCCAAAGTCATCAGTCCAGATCTTTGGAGAAGATCGCCGCTTTACTTTGTGTTTTATACAAGATGCTTTATGGATGTTTTTGTGTGTGTGAAGCAGTAGTAAAACCCATGTTGGGATGGAAATGCGACATTTACTCTGAAGTGTTACCAGCTCAGTGGCCTAGTAGTAGAGTGTCCGCCCTGAGACTGGAAGGTTGTGGGTTCAAACCCCGGCCGGGTCATACCAAAGACTATAAAAATGGAACCCATTGCCTCCCTGCTTGGCACTCAGCATTTAAGGGTTGGAATTGGGGGGTTAGATCACCAAAAATGATTCCCGAGCGCAGCGCCGCTGCTGCTCACTGCTCCCCTCTCCCCCAGGGGATGGATCAAAATCACATGGGGATGGGTTAAATGCAGAGGACAGAGCCCTTTGAGACTGCTTGTGATTTAGGGCTATATAAACTTGACTTGATTGATTGATTGAAGTGCTCGAGGAAAACAAAAAGTGTGTGTGTGTGTGTGTGTGTGTGTGTGTGTGTGTGTGTGTGTGTGTGTGTGTGTGTGTGTGTGTGTGTGTGTGTGTTTCTGCATGCGCGTGGAGTCATGACGCCAAATGTTTCTTTAGCTAGCGGCATGTGTGCTTACGTGAAGCGCGCTCGTGCGTTTTTGGCTAACAGCTTGATTTAATATAAATGTGCACAAATGGTCTCTTATGTTCTTTTCTGTTTGTGTGTGTATTTGTTTTGCATGCTAATCCTGGCTTATTCCGGACTTGTGCTTTTTGGTAAGTTTATGTATTTCATTTGAGTTTTGTAACACTGCAATGGTTTCTTTGCACATGTTCTGAGGCTATTTTTTTGTCTGTTTGTTTTGCTCTAGCCGCATTCTATATTTTTTTATGTTACGTAGTCTAGTGCGTCTACTCGCCGCATTATAGTGCGTGTGCCGGCAGGCTAATTGACCTGACTTGCTGTCGATGTCCCTTTCAAAGTGTGCCTTTTAAGAGCTCTTTATATTCACCAGGTTTGCTTACTAGAAAATGAGCCCCGACCCCAACTAAAATGAGTAGTGGTCTGCATTCTAGTTGGGCGTTGTGATGTCAAGACTCTTTTGTGATGTCACAGCAACAGTTGGCTCAGCTGCAGAAGGAGAAGTCGGAGATCCTGAAGAACTTGGCTCTCTATTATTTCACCTTCGTGGATGTCATGGAATTTAAGGTTAGAAGTGCTACCGGCAATATTTTGAGAAGAAGGTGTTTCACCAACGTTTTGTGTGCATCAACAGGACCACGTGTGTGAGCTGCTCAACACCATCGATGCCTGCCAAGTCTTCTTTGACATTGTAAGCCCACTCGTCAAGAGAGTTCTTTGTTTGTAGTGCGTGACGGGATCGTTTTGTTTGCTTCAAGACGGTGAACTTTGACCTGACCAAGAACTACCTGGACCTGGCGGTGACGTACACGACACTCATGATCATACTGTCACGCATTGAGGAGAGGAAAGCCATCATCGGCCTGTACAACTACGCTCACGAGATGACGCACGGCGCCAGGTGAGCAAAACGCATTCCGATTTTACGCCCACCGAATCAGGTGACTTCTGACATGTGTGCCTGTGTCTCTGCGTTTGTGTGTGTGTCGCAGTGACCGCGAGTACCCCAGGCTGGGCCAGATGATTGTGGATTATGAGAACCCTCTGAAGAAGCTGATGGAAGAATTTGTCCCCCACGGGAAGGTAGTCCATCGATGCTCATTGCACCTTAGCATGTTTGCAGTTAGAGTAGAGCTATGGGCTTGAAAAAAAAGATATAACATAGTGACCCCTTTTGTACCTGTTAAAGATAAACAGGTAAGAGGTAATCAAAGGTGTTTTTGGACCCAATCAGTCAATCGAGATCAATCAATGCCACACTACAGTCAGGAAGCGCCAGATTGAGTACAAGTGCAGAGACTTGCTTTGGAGAACTGACCTATATCAAATGCCAATAATGTCATTTCCACATGCAATTGTGATCAATGTCCCCCCCCCCCCCATCAAATATAAAAAAAAAAAAACACTTTGCTTCTCCGGTCAAATAATACTTGTAATAATACACAATATAATACACATGGTAATACACATTACAAAACAAGATCCAAAACGCAAAGGGAATTCTTCAAACCACGAGTGCATAGCGTGTCGGCTAACGCAAATGCTAGCAATTTATTTGCTAGCATTGTATGGAAAGAAAAACACGGCGACTTGTATTGACAAGCACAAACGACTGCAAATCAGTATGTGCCTTTGCGCAGTCTCTGTCCGACGCTCTGACCAGCCTTCAGATGGTCTACCCCAGAAGGAATCTTTCCGCCGACCAGTGGAGGAACGCCCAGCTGCTCTCGCTCATCTCAGCTCCGTCCACCATGCTCAACCCCGCACAGTCAGACACCGTAAGTGGCGACTCGCCGTCACCTTCCTCCCAAACGAGTTCATGACCAGATCAACTCAAAGTCTTTGTCTCTGGCTCTCTGCAGATGCCCTGTGAATACTTGTCCCTGGACGCGATGGAGAAGTGGATAGTTTGTGAGTGGCGAAGCGAGGTGTCCGTGTTCCCGACAGAGCTTTCTGATTGGCTTTCTTGTTTCCAGTTGGTTTCATTCTGTGTCACGCGGTGCTGAACAGCGACGCGGGAGCGTTGTCGCTGTGGAAGCTGGCGCTGCAGAGCTCCACCTGTCTTTGCCTCTTCAGGGACGAAGTCTTCCACATCCACAAGGCCGCCGAGGACCTCTTTGTCAACATCCGAGGGTACAAATGAGTTTGAAAAGAAAATCTCAAATGCGATCCTTTTTTCCCAGCATCCATTGAACCAAGTGCGTTCTCCCCCAATTTGTGTTTTCCAGGTACAACAAGCGCATCAATGACATCAGAGAGTGCAAGGAACAGGCCCTGTCTCACGCGTGCGTACGAGCGAGCGAGCGTGCTCCGTCCCCGGCTGCCGTCGCATCGTCAACTTGCCAAACTGATTTCTTGATTTCCTTTTATGCGCTTGCGACCCGTTCATCTCATCTCCCTTGGGGATTCTGACTCAGACGTCTCGCCTTTATTCCCCCCTCTTTGGCTTGCCCACATTTCATCCTCTGTACTTAATCCACCTTGATGGTTATTCTGGTTCTTGCCGCCACGGCTGTCACTTCCTCACTTTGGTGTCTGGCGACGATTGTCCTCAAAGTGTCAACGCTGACTTCCTCCTTCTGTCGGCCCGACTCCACAGAGGCTCCATGCACCGAGAGCGCCGCAAATTCCTTCGGTCCGCCCTCAAGGAGCTGGCCACCGTCTTGGCGGACCAGCCGGGCCTGCTGGGTCCAAAGGTGGCACCGTAAATCAATTTTCAACACGCACGCTCTTTGAAGAGGTGCTGACCGACATCTACGCTCTCCTTTTAGGCCTTATTTGTCTTCATGGCGTTGTCGTTCGCCCGGGACGAGATCATCTGGTTGCTACGGCACGCCGACAACATCCAGAAGAAAAGCACGGACGATTTCATCGACAAGTATGTGCGCGCTCTAAAGGTCTGGCCTGGGCACATGCATCCGCACTGACCTGATAAATTTTGCACTTTGTGCGCCAGACACATTGCGGAGCTCATCTTCTACATGGAGGAGCTGCGAGCCCACGTGAGGAAGTACGGCCCCGTCATGCAGCGTTACTACGTGCAGTACTTGTCCGGCTTTGACGCTGTTGTACTCAACGAGCTGGTGCAGGTGATTTTTACAAAAGTGCCGTCATGGCACATTTGCATTCAAACTGTTCAAAAGGCGGCCTTCCGGTTTTTCAATCCATGGCTACATTTTGGCTGTATTTCACTTTTGAAAAGTCAAGACAGATTTCAGACACTTATTTTCATTGAGTTATTATTTTAAAGTACTTTTAATTGATTCTTTTTATTTTGCTACATTTAGGCATAATGTAATTTTGTTAATTTTGTGTAATTCTTTCAATTTGTATTTGTGTTTGACTACCTTTTGGCCGTTGACTCAACGGCTGAATTGAATCGGCCACTGCGGTTGAAACCGGACTCGTGTGTTTTGTCCGCCAGAATCTATCCGTGTGTCCGGAGGATGAGTCCATTATCATGTCGTCCTTCGTCAACACGATGACCTCACTCAGCGTCAAACAAGGTAAGTTCCGTGGAAGCGCCCATGGCGGAACGTGCCATCTTTTGCCGAGAACTGACGGACGCTGTCAATTGCGTTTTGCAGTCGAGGACGGCGAGGTGTTTGACTTCAGAGGCATGAGGCTTGACTGGTTTCGACTGCAGGTTTGAAAGCGCTCCTCTCTCTCATTGTCTGAAGACAGTCGTGGCTGCTTTTGTGAACCATGTTTGCTCTGCGCAGGCCTACACCAGCGTGTCCAAGGCCAGTCTCGGTATCGCCGACCACAAAGAGCTGGGCAAAATGATGAACACCATCATCTTCCACACCAAAATGGTGGACTCACTGGTAGAGATGCTGGTGGAGACCTCTGACCTCTCCATATTCTGGTAAGCTTGAACAGGCACCCGGTGGCGGCCATGACGACTGTTACATTACAAGGCATTATGCCGCCACCCCCCCTTTTCTGTTCCGTCCATGATTATAAAACGGTGCGCGCGGGGGCATGCAGTTTCTACAGCCGTGCGTTTGAGAAGATGTTCCAGCAGTGCTTGGAGCTTCCGTCACAGAGCCGCCACTCCATTTGCTTCCCTCTGCTTTGCACACACTTCATGTCCTGCACTCACGAGCTTTGTCCCGAGGAGGTGAGTGAGCGCAGGCACGCACATGCGATCGCAATATGCTGAGTGCGGCAATCAGCATCTGCCCCCGTCATGCTATCTGCTCCCCCTCCCTGTAGCGGCACCACATAGGGGACCGCAGCCTGTCGCTCTGTAACATGTTTCTGGATGAGATGGCCAAACAAGCGCGAAACCTCATCACAGATATCTGCACTGAGCAGTGCACCCTCAGCGACCAGGTAGGAAGGCCATCGTTCATTTTTCACCGACCTACGGAATCATTCCACTTCCATTCCGTCACGTGATGGATAGTTGAGCTTGATCATTAAGTTGACTTGACGTGCGATGCCAAATCAAATCGCTGCGCTCGACCCGGTGATCGTGTTCCATCTGTTGGAGCGACCCTCCGTTAGTTCTTCCCCTTTGCCCGCAGCTGCTTCCCAAACACTGCGCAAAGACCATCAGCCAGGCTGTTAACAAAAAGAGCAAAAAGGCCACAGGAAAAAAGGGCGAGCCGGAACGAGAGAAACCCGGAGTGGAGAGCATGAGGAAGACCCGACTACTGGTCACCAAGTAAACCCCCAACCGGCCACCCGCAACGCCGCCAGAGGCTTTTATGCTTTCTAACCTCCATTGTGCTCTTCCTCCTTCTCCAGTCTGGACAAATTGCACACGGCGCTCTCGGAACTCTGCTTCTCCATCAACTACGTTCCTAACTTGGCGGTGTGGGAGCACACTTTCACGCCAAGAGAGTACCTCACCTCCCATCTGGAGATCCGCTTTACCAAGTAAGGATCTACCTGAGTGGGGTAAAACTGAATTAGACATGAATTACCCAAGTTGGGACTTGCTTGAGATGAAGTGGGACTTGTTTGAAACCCGACGGCAAAGAAGAGAGTCCAAGGCGCCAGATGTGACCTGGATCAACTGTTTGCAGGTCCATCGTGGGCATGACCATGTACAACCAGGCCACTCAGGAGATCGCCAAGCCCAGCGAGCTGCTGACCAGTGTGCGGGCCTACATGACGGTTCTGCAGTCCATCGAGAACTACGTCACCATCGACATCACGCGGGTCTTCAACAACGTCCTGCTGCAGCAGACACAGCACCTGGACAGCCACGGGGAGCCCACCATCACCAGCCTGTACACCAACTGGTGCGGCTCTCGCTGTTGCCCTAGGATGGCAGCAGCGCCTGCTCTTGACAACTTACATTTATGGTATTGTCACGGCAACCGACTAGCCTTAATGCCAGTGTTCAAACTGTGACGTAGGTACCTGGAGACGTTGCTCCGGCAGGTCAGCAACGGACACATCGCGTACTTTCCCGCCATGAAGGCCTTTGTCAATCTGCCCACGGAGAACGAGCTGACCTTCAACGCTGAAGAATATTCTGACATCTCAGGTACTCTCGCCCACGCGTCCTCTACGCTAAAAGGTAAAAAAATAAAAAGACAATCAGCGACTGTCCTTGTGCTCCCTGCCAGAGATGCGCTCTCTGTCTGAGCTGCTGGGTCCATACGGCATGAAGTTCCTCAGCGAGAGCCTCATGTGGCACATCTCCTCGCAGGTGGCCGAGCTCAAGGTAGGAGCAACGTGCGGCCTCACCATCCCGAGCCTCACAATAGCCACCAACATGTGTTTGTGCATGCAGAAATTGGTGATGGAGAATATGGACGCGTTGACCCAGATGAGGACCAGCTTTGACAAACCCGACCACATGGCAGCGCTCTTCAAGAAGCTCACTTGTAGGCATCGCTTTCTTCATTATTTCCCATTAAGGAGGCATTTGACTGTTTGGGGCAATTCTTTAGCTCAAATCTGATTTCAAGCGATCACAATCCAGCTCTGTTTATAGAAAAATCAGATGACAATAGCATTTTTAAAATGTTTGCTTGTTTGTCATTGTGCCATGTGACTTTTTGTAGCCGTGGACAGCGTCCTAAAGAGGATGACTATCATCGGAGTCATCTTGTCATTCCGCTCCTTGGCCCAGGAAGCACTGAGAGATGTAAGAAAGGCAAAAATGTGCACGCACTCACTGGCACATTAAGTTTGTCATGCTAGCTGAGGTCAGCCCTTGAAACGCTGAACATGACTTGGTTTCTGAGCAAAAAGCAGAGCACACTAGCTTCTTGTGGGACAGAAACAGTGACCTTGACACGGCTTGTTTTCCTTCATCATTCCATCCATCTTTCCTTGCAACAGACCAATTATCGTCCCTACTACCAGCCACAGAAATTATGTCATAATGTTTATCTACATCCAAGCTCTTATGATGATGATGGTTAAGTGCTGCTCAAGTGCCACTAATAGTTCTCCTCCACAGGTGTTATCATGCCACATTCCCTTCTTGGTCAGCTCGGTGGAGGATTTTAAGGACCACATTCCCAGAGAGACAGATATGAAGGTATACCCGCCACAAAAAGCTTGGTTCGAGTTTGTGGCGCAACATCTTTGTCCCTATTCAGGTGGCCATGAATGTCTATGAGCTATCTTCCGCTGCGGGTTTGCCCTGCGAGATCGACCCTGCCCTGGTGGTGGCGCTGTCTTCACAAAAGAGTGGTAGGAGGCATGCACTTTGACAGAGCCATGCGGGCTCGTCTTAAACCATTTCTACGATTGTAGAGAACATCAGCCCGGAGGAGGAGTACAAGATTGCGTGTCTGCTGATGGTGTTTGTGGCCGTTTCCCTGCCTACACTGGCCAGCAATGTGATGTCACAGTACAGCCCCGCCATTGAAGGTACATGCGATGGCTGGCCAATTGGGCCACAAACATAATCACAATTTACTTTTTCATATCACTCAAATCCCAAACATGATCACAATTTTTGCCAGTCTTCAAGTATCTGCAGTAAAAAAAATTGATATTTTTAACTAATTAAACTTTAATTAAATTAGATAAAAATATCAAACGTATAGGCTACAAGTATCAGTCGTAGGACACAAAATGATGTGGCGGCCAATGTGTGTTGTTGCCAATTTGAGTGGCGTCAGGCTACAGAAGTGAACTCGACTTTTCCCTATTTGATTAAAAAATAGCACTCAAGTGAAGGCGGCTTCTGAGCGGAAGAAAATATTCAAGGACGTCCCTGTCGTGTGTTGTCCCAAAAAGAAGAGCGAGATATCGCCGTGTTGCGACTGCGGCAGAAGGCGCATCGGCAAATGTCATTTACTGCTCCAGTGGCACGAGGCCTGCGAAGGGTGGCCGCGATTGCTTCATTACGCCGCTTACCTCCAGGCTGAGGTCACTCCACTCGCTGGGGCTAATTAAAGGTGATTATTGCAAAAAGGCTGCACTGGATAAAGTTGATTCTTCGAAACGAGAGCCTCTTGATAGATTCATTGAAAGGCAGCAGCACTAACAACCTTGAAATGAAAGGCGCCATTGTTATTAAGGGCTGTTGGAAGAGGATAATGACTGGTAATGGGCTCCATTGTTAGTGTGCGGGTGTCGCGTGTCGGAAGCGCCTCTCCATATCACACATGATCATTGTGTGTTGTCACTTTAGCTTGGGCACAAATCCTTGAATGACCTCCAGCTTTTCCTGTCTAAAAGGACTCATGTTTATTTTCAATAAATCGATCAACTGAGATCACATGGTTGAAAAAATAATACATACGGGGTTTATGTATTATTTTATCATTTTAATTTTATTATTATTTTTAAAATGCTGGATTAAAAACAACCCACTTTGGGTTAAAAATTTAACCGACCCAGGACGTTGCGTCAATTTGACTCAACTTCATGGGTTGTTTTGTCCACAACAACTTTTTGGACTTGACAAAACGAGCTTGTTTTTTGCAAAACAAGTTCCTGGGTCGATCCAATTCATATCCAGGCAGTTTTAAGAGCGTAAGGATAAGTGGAATGGAAAATGAATAATTACATTTTAACTCAACGCATTTTTGGGCGAGGGGGGGGGGGTACGTTGAACCAAATAGCCATTTGGCACGACATCAAAATAATGTTTTAAACCCTTTGTGGACCGACCATATTTTCCCCATATTTTCCAAGATGAGGAGTCATCTTGCCACTCGCATGAGAGAGAGGAGCTAGGCTGTCCTAAGCGTGTGTCTTTGCTGTCCCCTGCAGGCCACTGTAACAACATCCACTGCCTGGCTAAAGCCATCAACCAGATCGCCGCCGCACTCTTCACCATCCACAAAGGAAGCATCGAGGACCGCCTCAAAGAGTTCCTGGCTGTAAGAACCTTCACCTTACTACACATTATTGTTTTTGTCGCGGCAGACGAAGCCAGTGGTTGTGCGTTTGCGCCACCCATCAATCTCCTGCTGTGTGTGTCTTTTTTTCATTGTTTGTTTGGTTGCAGCTGGCCTCGTCCAGCCTTCTGAAGATTGGCCAGGAGACGGACAAGATGACAACACGTAACAGAGAGTCGGTTTACCTGCTGCTGGACATGGTGAGATTTAGTCCGTGTTCAATGAGGTCGCGCGATGAAATGCCTTTTGATCGTTGCAGTTGAACATTTTGGGGATCAAATCAAATAGCAGTAGAAAAGTGACCGACCACAAATTGCACCCTTTTTGTCGTGCTGATATGTGTTGTTGTGTCAGATTGTGCAGGAGTCCCCCTTCCTGACCATGGACTTGCTGGAATCCTGCTTCCCTTACGTGCTCCTGCGTAACGCCTACCACGCTGTCTATAAGCAGAGCATCAGCGCCAACGCATAAACACGCACGCATCCAGCCAGCCACTCTGACCGTCTGCTACCTCAGTAGACGCAAAAGTCAGACATCTCCACACACGACAGTGTTCTTGCACCTATCTGCCGCCTGCAAATCCATGTATGCTACCAGTAGGGACCTCACTTTGAAATACACACACAAATACACACACACACACACCATAGCACCAAACCTCTGTCTAATGTCAAAGTGGCATTATATGAGATCTATGAGAATATGCCGCATCTATAGGAAGCTGTAAAGTTTCCTGTGCGTGGGGGGGGCGTCAATTCCTTACAGATTTTCACTAGTGGCAGCAAGCAGTGAAGGTTTAGAACTGTTTGGAAATGCCACAAGATACTGCCAAATCACTCCTTTTACAACAGTGCTTTGAACTCTCCTTTTGTCCAAGAATTAAGAATTGCTTATAGAGCCTTCACAACAGCCACAAAACACTACTTTTGTCTAAAAAGCAGCACCTCAATCATCTTGAACAATGTTCCCTGGCACCCAAATGCTACAAAATGGCGGCAAATCGTTAATGTTGTTTTAATGAAGTCCCTCATCCTACTTGATGACAGCAGGAAAAATAGCAGAGTTCTTCTTAAGTTCCCACCAAAAATATGCAAATACAGAAATTTGCCAAACGCCAAATGTTCGCGGGTTCACTGGACTGGACTGCTAGCACATAAAGACATACACATGTAAATAAGTACATATGATGGCTGACTGACCAACAACGTGACACATACACACGAGCTGGATTAGTTGGGGATCAGTCTACATTTGTTGTCTTTTTAGTCCTTTTTTTTTTTTTAAATATTATGTCATGCTGATGCGATGTGGACCATAAGCGTGGCAAAACAAAACAAACCCAAGTGTGTGTTTGTTATACGAGGACAAAAAATATAAATAGTATATATAAATAAATATACAGTATATATATCGAGTTGACACTAAACTAATTGACGGCTTGTATGTGGTGGTGACGGATTTGGATGGTTTCCTTCCTTGATGTTTTTCATTTTTGCTCGAGGAGGGTGGCTGACGTTTGCTTGCTGTTTGTGGACATTTTCCATTTATTACACGGACAGCCCGGTCATTATGACGCTTTGTAACATTTCATAGCAAAAACACACACGCATACACTTGTAACATGGTGATTTTGTTCTTTTTTAGCTAGTGGTAACATGAACTCTTTGTGGGTTATTTAAAAAAAAAAAAAAAAAAGGTTTTTGATGTGAACTCAACTGGTCTGTTTTTACGTTTTCTTACTTTTTCAATTTGCCAATCATTCTAACAACACTACATACGATGTTTGCGTGCAAAAGGGATAGGGAGGGAAGGGCAGGGGGATCGGGATTATGCGTTCTGTAACATAGTGAAGTTTAAAAAAGAGACTGCTCTCAATCACGGTTAATAAAGTACAAGTGGACATGTCTTCATGTGTCTGCATGGACTCTGAGCACTTTGGTTTTGTGCTTTGTGTCTCCGGGGCAACAAAAACACTTGAAGGTCATTTCAAAACGTCAATTTAGCTCATTCACTGCAGTACACGAGGAGCCTGTAGTAGTTGTAGTCAGTAGTTGCCGCGGATTCTTTCTTGAGCGTACCTCAGCTTGACAGCTCAACCTCATGCGCTCATCAATAGTAGGATATGATCATTGCTCCAAATATAATTAATACAATGAATGGAATGAATTCGTTCTAGTGACAGAATAAAGGGGATGAAACACCACTCCATTCTCAGAAAGCCTCAAAGGTGCCCTTTGCAGGTAATATTGAAAGTAAAACGCGCTTTTGAACAAGACTAAAAAATGGCCAAGCAAGGTTGTTGACTTAACGAGCGTGCCGGCTTGACATTCCTGCCGCCTCTTTGGTCGTCTCCCTGCCGACGACTCGACGGCACCTTTTAGGTGCGTTACCCTCTGATCACTTGGCAGCCTCAACCTCGGGCGAAGTGGGTCGGTGATGTAGTGGTACACGCCAGTCTTGTGTGCAGGCATCATGAATTCTTTTCGCTCCATTCCGTCCATTTGATCCTGGCTAGTTGGCCAAGTTTGAGCGTCCCGCTTCATCCGGCTCGTGTAGTGATTGGCCGGAAGGACCAATCAACGTCACGACCAAACCCACCCGAGGCGTGATTGTTTGAAGCCCAACTTGGAAAAAATAACCACCATGAAAAATGTCTTTATTTAGGGCTTTGAGCCTCTGACAAGTAGTTCTTTCGGCTAATTTAGGTCATACTACATACAGTTAGTGGAGTGTGCAGGATCAGCCACCCCAACAGTGCTGCAGGGCGAAAGCGTCTTCGGAAAGGGAAAAAAGCCAAATGAGGAGACGGAAGAAGAGGCTACGACTTCTAAGAAAAGGAAAGCTGCATTTAAAAGAACATTTCTGGAGTCCTACTTAGAATATGGATTTATCGCCACGGGTGACGCGCCAAGGCCACTCTGGATAATATGTGGCTACAGGTTAGCTAACGGGGCAATGAAGCCTTCAAAGCTGCTTCGGCACATGGAGACCAAGGATCCTGCATTAAAAGACAAACCTTAACCTCTTCGGGTGTCATTGTCTCCGATTACGCCGGCTCGTTTCTGAGAAACAAGCTCAGTGCTCCCACTAATTCAACGTAATGGTGAGTTTTATTTTTATGTCGTTTATACTTGTTTTTATGCCAGTCGTATCATTTTATTTCATTGTATTTATATATTTATTATAAATGTATGATTTATTTATATAAATCTATTATTTGTCTATATAAAGGCCGGTCCGCGAAGATATTTCTGACACGGGGCGCAAAAAAGGTTGGGGACCACTGTCCTAGTATAATTTTTTCCGAATAGTCAAACACGCGCCCACTCTATTCAGTCTGATGCGTGATGTTCAGGTAGGGGAGATTCAAGCTTGCCTGCAAACACAAACAGCTCAATAATTAGTGATGAGATTCATTTTTTAATGGTTTTGAAAAAAACATCTATACAATAAAACACACGTCAACAAACAAAAGACTCGTTGCTTCGATTATTTTTCACAATTGACTTGGATGACGTAAAGAAAAATCAAAATTTTAAGGGAGCACGTATTTTAATGATGTGGTGTCCCCATTCAATGAATGAATGAAAATCCCATTAATCTGCTCCCGCCACACCACAAACACAATGTTTTCTAATGTGTTCTGAAAGTCTAGTATTTTTTTTAAACAAAAAAGAATAAAATGTAAAGAAGGACGGAGTTACAAATTGCGTCATAATTTCATGCACCAATGCCCATTGGCATTGCGCTCGCTCCTTTTAGTGTGCACACAATGGCCTGTGTAATACTCCTCTAACATGCATAAAGTAGAAATACGTTTCGCCGGTAATGGCTTTTGATCCTCTATTTAGGGATGTGCATTACGGTGAGTGACGCTAACTCAACAGAATGGCACCGGGCTCGTTTATTGGCTGCTCACATGACCACCCCGTTATATTTCCGTTATCATTGTTGCGTCAAAATTAATGTATGATGACCTAATAGATTTATGTATGATGACCTAATAGAGTTATGTAGCCCCCCCCCCCCCCCCCCCCAAAAAAAAAAAAGATTTCCAGAGGACGCAAAATGGGTACAAAACATGAGTCAATGAGGCTGGATTTGAGAAAAAATCATTCCACAAGTTTCTAACAAAGCCACAATATTAATCATAATAATTGATAATGATTCAAGACATCTTCTATGTTCCACCTGCCATACAATAATAGCTCTTTATTCACAGCCATGGCATGTGCATTAATGCCATCTTACATGATTGATTGTACAGGGTTCTAGCTGTTCTCGTCAAGCCGTTAATGCAGCAGCATGGACATGAGGAGGAAGAGAAGAAGAGGAAGAGTTACTTGGAGGAAGTGCAGCAGCAGCAGCGGCGGCGGCGGTTACCGAGAGACCGAGTCGGGACTGGAAACTTCTTTATGCGAATCACATGACAAATCTGAGGAAATGGAAGGACGAAAGGACCAAGCAAAGAAACATAAGTTAGTCGAGTTGGTTCCATTCAAGCCGACTGTGAAAATACACACGTATTGGAATACCTCGTCGCACATTTTGAGTGCTTCCAACTTTGTGGGCAAAAGATCCAGGAAGACATGCTTGCATGCATGATCACAAAATGCTAAATATGTTCGAAATCATTTCAGATTGTAGTATGATTTCAAAAGTGTTTGCCGTGCAGAAACAAATGTTCCATGATTAATAATTTACCGCCTGAACTGTTGCCTCTCCCGTGATTGGCTAAAAGGGCCGTCGGGTTCCCATTGGCTTCCTCCGGCCTGTTCTGATTGGTCCACGGGTAGGAACCAGCATAGAGCTGCGCTGTGATTGGACTCAGCTGACAGTCGGGCAGTTGCTCCGCCCCCACGTGAAGATCTGAGAACGACAACCACAGCGCCTCCACATCTTTGGCATTCAATTCAATTAAGTCCAGTTAAAATCTTGGAACTAAATTAGATGTCATCCAAACCATTTAATCAACAATTTGCAGCAAATTAGATACTTTAAAGTTAAAAATAAATGAAAATGAACAGAAAACACATTCAATTGAATAACAATGGTATAAAAATGCATGCTTTATAACTTTATTTAAATGTAACAGAAAATAATTTCTGTAATTATAATATAATTAGGCGGCTCGGTGGGGCAGTGGGTAGCACGTCCGCCTCACAGTTAGGAGGGTGTGGGTTCGATTCCACCTCCGGCCCTCCCTGTGTGGAGTTTGCATGTTCTCCCCGTGTCCGCGTGGGTTTTCTCCGGGCACTCCGGTTTCCTCCCACATCCCAAAAACATGCTTGATAGGCCGATAGGCACTCCAAATTGTCCCTAGGTGTGAGTGTGAATTGTTGTTCGTCTCTGTGTGCCCTGCGATTGGTTGGCAACCAGTTCAGGGTGTCCCCTGCCTACTGCCCGATGACAGCTGGGATAGGCACGTCCGCCTCACAGTTAGGAGGGTGCCACGGGCCGTCCCTGTGTGGAGTTTGCATGTTCTCCTCGTGTCCGCATGGGTTTTCTCCGGGCACTCCGGTTTCCTCCCACATCCTAAACACATGCTTGGTTGGCCGATTGAAGACTCTGAATTGTCCCTAAGTATGAGTGCGGATGGTTGTTCGTCTATGTGTGCCCTGGCTGGCAACCGTCCAGCATGGCCGCGACCCCTGTGGGGACTAAGCGGTTCAGAAAATGGATGGATGGAGAAAATAATTTGTATCTGGAAACTCAATTGAATAAGTCTTGAATCAAAAGTAATTTAAATCAAATTTGCGTGATAATAAACTATCAGATTGAATGAGAAGAAATTGAATTAAAATCAGAAAATACATAAATAAATCTATGAAATTAAATTTGCATAGTAAAACAAAACAAAATATAATTAAATGTAAACGGCAACCAAAAATAAAGGAATTTGAATAAAATTTGCATTCAACTAAAACATGCAACTACATTAAGTTATGAACATACAACTTAAATTAGTTAATTCAATAAATTAAAGAATGCGTCTACATAAATAAAAAAATGTGTAGTTAAATTAAATAAAATTTACATAGCAATCAAATGAAACCCTCCAAGCAATACTGTTACAATGCTGTTTGAAAAGTAATAGCTTGCTGAATATCGCACTGTGCCGCCAACTCAACACACAACAGACAGAAATCATGAAATCTTGATTGATCCGACTTTGCAATTCACTGCAATATTTTAGCCTTATTCCGCACGGGGGAAATTCTGCTGCTCCGCTTTAAATACTGACGCTACTCGTGAAGCACTTAGTAGCTGGCGCGCGCATACACGCACACACTCTCAGTGAATCGATAGAAGAAAAGCTTTTAAGGTCTTCACTTTGTGCCTGGCTGTTAGAAGGCAGTGCATCAAGTTTGTTGTTGTTTTTCATCTTTTTGTGGACATGCCGCATCACAAATACAAGGAAGGAAACCAGCTTGTAATTTCCCGGTCATGGTGAATCAGCTGGGTTCACACTCACAACAGCACAGACTGACCTTTTTTTGAATGCGCCAGGTCGTGTGCATCTGCGAAATTACCACGCTCCAGTCGAGCGCACCTCCGCACACATTTATGCGCCACTTGTAAAAATGGAACTCTCAGTTTCAAAAGTCGGAACCATGAACTCCAGAACTGTGACACGGACACACAAACCATCTTCCACCGCAATGTGTTCCAGAATTGGAGCATAACTCCAATTTATGATTGATATTTTACAATGAACTGTTTACCTTTCATGGTGGGCGGGGCCAATGTGCTTTGCTTCCTGTGAGCGCCATCTACAGACTGCAATGGGCAGACACACCAAAAACTTTAATCCACATTCTACTGTGTGCGTATGTGCACGCGTAAAAACCTGAGAGCCTCCACTGGCGTTATTTTGATCTCCAGCTTCTGCACGAGACACAAAACAGAGACACGGCGTTGTTGTTGCTTTTTTAAATTAGAACAAAGTAAAATAATCATCATGATTTCAAAACTTTTCACACTAATTATGCAACCCAGAGCCTATGCAACTCAGTTGAATAGAAAATGAAATCTGTTTGAGAAGGGATGTAAAACTACACAACTGATATGGTGGTTGCATAAGTGAGCACACCCTCCCACTATTTTTAATGTTGTCCTCTCCATAGCTTGACTTCTATGAACCGCTTTGTTGTTGGATCTTTTCAATTTTCTCTCTCAAACGGGTGGAAAATCTGAGGACAAGTCATAATCCCACCCCTTAACTTCATCTGAATTGTTTATTTTTAACCACTCCTTTATTTCCCCGAATTGGGATGTACACATTTAAAGCTTTTCACATTAAGGCTTCTATATTTTCCACCTGCAAATAAATGGTGTTCGAAGAGGGGTGTGTAGACTTTTCAGACTCACTTTACAAACTAGACATTACAATATACTTTGTGAACTCCTCTGCTGTACACTTGATGCTGTTTGAACGCTTTGCACGAGCAAACTCGCCAAGCTGACCTCACAAAATGGAACACAGCCCGCCACTCCATCAGTCACACACACACGAGCATGCACATATACGTGCATGCTCAGCATCCATCAGCTGAGTCTTCACACTAACTGACATCATTTCCCAAATGCAGCAGCTCCAATCTAATAAAGGCCCCATTATAGCCCCACTATGCCCCCCACCCCTCAACGCCCCCCTCCGTCCTGCTCATATTCAAAAGGTTCTTGTTTGCCACAAACAGTGTTGCCAAAGCACCAAGTACCTGTAGTTAGGCAATGTGTGTGTGTGTGTGTGTGTGTGTGTGTGTGTGTGTGTGTGTGTGTGTGTGTGTGTGTGTGTGTGTGTGTGTGTGCGCGCGCGCGTGTGCACGCGCTTGTGTGTGTGCGCACGTGTGTGTGTGTATGTGTGTGCGTGTGTATGTGTGTGTGTGTGTGTGTGTGCGTGTTACCTGGTTGTCTGTATATTTGCAGAGTTGCAGGCGTCGGTCGTCTACGACGTATCTGAAGAAAACAACATGGAAAAAACACTTATGTTAACTGCGCTATAAAACGATCAACACAAATTGGTTCAGAGTGACACACAGTAGGAACATAAGTATATTAACGTTCTCAAAAAAGTTGTACGCTCTAAAATTTACTGACAAAAGCACACATGCAAGTTTATTTGAATGACTCAATACATGGCAAGAGTCGAAAGAAGGTTAACAGAAAGTCGGGTGGAAAAAAAGACCTTTTCAAGTGAATAAAATGCTGAAGTAAGCAAGAAGCTGACAAGTGAATGTGTCAGTGTTCACCACCGAGTCCTGTTGTCATTACTTAAAGATTGAATGCAAAAGACTGATTCTGCCTGACAACAACAGTCCTTATTCATGCACTGTGTAAATATTTTCAATGTTGTTGTTTTTTATTACAATTGACTTTTGTTCTTCAGCGAGAAAAAAAAGGGGATCGTAAAGTAATGGTACAATTATGATATATTGTGATACCAATGCAATAAAAGCAATCACGACCCATATCCATAATTGTGAATGTCAAATATAATCTATGGTTAGAAAAGTATTACCAAGGTAAAATCACAAAAATTGCTAAATGTAGAGCACACGAAGAATAGTCATAAAGAATTTTGCTCAACAACTTGCCCGCTATCAGCGTGGCGTATTGATGAAGCATCGCAAGCCATTTGGAAAATTGCAAATCAGATTTGTTCTACTTGAATGCAGACGACAAAGCAAACTTTGCGTTCGTGTTTACATTTCGGACAGACGACAATTTGTTCAGCCTCCTACAAACACATGATGTCATTTAGGCATCATCCTCCTCATCTTCATTGCTGTGGAACAGCAAGTGATGACCAGTTGGGAGCTGCTTCCTGGGAAAGACACGTTGGACAACTTGGCCATTGATGCATTTTTTACATTTTCAAAATGTCACTTTTAAAAAGTGTTTTTGGTCGAGTGTTATTTGACACTCAAGAGCCTGCAATAGCTTGTTGACGAGAGTGGCGCCCGTATGACCGCCCGCCCGCATTCCAAGTAGAGAGAGGCCCCATTGATGGTGGCTTGGCCCACTCACGTGTTCGGCGGCCTGAGGGTCCAAGTGCCCCTGCAGTGGCGGGACATCAAACTGGATCTTCTTGGGGCTGCTGGGCTCCATCGCGGTCCGACGCTCGTGCAAACAAAGAAAGATCGACACAGAGAGCGAGAGAGAGCGTGTGTGTGTCTGTGTGTGTGCGCGCGTGTGCAGTGAAGAGGGAGTGGTCTGAGCCGCGGCCCATTACGGAAAGCAGCATGCAATAAGGCTAATTGGCTCGGGCGCCGTCAATGTAGCTTTTGTACAGTAGTTTCAAAAAGTGTCACTCCCACTTTCTGTGATTGATTGTTTGATTGATTGATTGATTGATTGATTGTTTGATTGATTGATTGATTGATTGATTGGTTGATTGGTTGGTTGGTTGGTTGGTTGGTTGGTTGGTTGGTTGGTTGGTTGGTTGGTTGGTTGGTTGGTTGGTTGGTTGGTTGGTTGGTTGGTTGGTTGGTTGGTTGGTTGGTTGGTTGGTTGGTTGGTTGGTTGGTTGGTTGGTTGAACAGACTATTGACTTTGTTTGATGCAATTTCAATGTGAAATGAGGGTTATGGTTTCAACACAGGGCTAAGCTTCCAAGAGCGTAGGTTGGGCTTTCAAATAGGTAGGCAGGTCGATATAATGATGATCATGAGGGAAATTAAAGGTACAGGATTTCATTGGAATGGCCAAGAAGGTAGGGATTTAATTTAGGACTTTGGGACAGTTTTCAAATTAGGGATCCAAACCAAAGATGGGGTTTCAAACAGGCATTAAGGTTTCAGGTGTTAGGATACGGATTTTAGCTATTGATCTGACTCCAAATTACGATCAACTTTAACACAAGTTTCTATGTCCTAATCCACACACTGGCGCACCTAACAATTTTGCGAGTTCGTTCTGTCAAAGAGAAGACCAGTAGATCAATCAGACCAAATTTACCAAATGTTTATTCCTAACAAAGTGCTCTAATACAGGCCTGGGTCCCGGGTCCCTCACACTAAAACTCGTGCGTTTCTGTGACCACCAAAAGACGACACATTCTTCCGGGTTGCCCAGTTTTAAAGAAACACAATATGAATATTTAAAGCATGCAAAATATTGTGTGATGATTGGTCGATGGTCATCTCCTCCCCGTCGAGGTGTCATCACTGCGGTCAGGAGTTTGGGGATTTTCCTCTCGAAGCCCAACCACCTGGACGTGGTATTGTTCTTTGATCACCGACCTCGAGGTGTTATCGTCTGGTACTCTGTTGGAATAATCTCGGGGGAAGCCTTGGCCTGCCAGACCAGGAGGCCTTATCTTTATGAGTTTACGACTCTCCTTTAAACTAAATGCTTTCTATTTGGTTCAAGGAATGTCTTTTGATCCCCGTCAGCCTTATGTTTCCTTCCTGTCCTTATGTTACTTTTGTGTTTGTTTTGTAAGGAGTCTTCAATGACAATGAGCAGAGCTTCTTTGCATAGGCGAAATGTCCTTTGTCAGTTTAAAGGGACTTCATTCCTTTTAGTTAACTGTAGCTTTGATTCATAGATTGTAGATGATCAAAATTGGTTATATACAGTTTGAAGAAGTCACATTAAAGTTATCCCATATTTACTCAATGTTCGTTTAAGGAACTGTATATCAGTTACCTTACATTTACTTAATATGTGCTGAAAGGTTTAAGTAAGGTTAGATATTATTATTATTATGTGTTGTGTTAGTTTACTAAGAAGTTAAACTTAGCAGGAGTCGGCCACCTGTGGAGAGGACAACTGGTTGGGGGAAGAAAGCAGACTGCACTCCCAATGTGGGGGTCGAGAAGATCAATTCACACTACACTACATTCCTTTTCTAATCAGCGTTACTACAGCCACTATCTCCCTTCCTTTAGTGTAGCAACGCCTCTGTAGCCAGGGCATCCAAGACATCAAAAGGAGGAGCACGTGGGGGAGGAACTCAGAACTGGCGGAAACTGCAACCGAGCCTCCCCCCAATACTAGATATTATATTGATATGATTATATGTTTAACACAACCTTGAAAAATATGTTTGCTAACTGCTGAAAGCACATTTCCCTTTATTCCCTCTCATGACCTCATTTATGAGGTCATCACCCGCGACTCTAGCAAATATCTACCAGTGCGCTATCGGTCCTTTCTTCCTCCCGCGGCTCATGTTGAGCCCCCAGGGTATATTGGCCCATCGGTGGCAACGGGCCAACGGTTTTCTCGATCAACCGGACAGTGAGTGATCTAATACATGGAACACAACAACAACCGCATAACATCATAATTGTAGTAAAAATAGCCACAGCAACAAGCACAGACATGATGAGCCCTTTCCAGTTTCCAAACGTTTTCATCCAATCAAACCAAATATCGGTGTGTACACCTGAATGATCTTTCATCTTTTTATTCAGTGTCCTTAGTCCTTCCAACGCCTTGGTCAGTCGTCCCCCTGGTGCCGTGTTGTTTGGGATGAAAGTACAACATGCATCACCAAACATTCCACACACACCATGTTCCTTAGCCAATAGCATGTCCAACGCAATTCTATTTTGGAACGCCATTAATGACGTTGCGGCCAATTGTTCATGAACTGCGGCAAATGATTCAGCTGTATAATTATCCAGTCGTTGGACATTGTAATGAACGTAATTAATACGGTCTACATTTTTATTGGGGGTGATCCATAGGAAGATACTTTCGAATCCCGAGGCCACTTGATTAACGAGTTTATACTCATCTGGTACACCCCGGGGCACTCCTATAGCGTCAATATATGTTGGATCGTCGTCGCTCAACCACGGGGCAAAACGTCTCTTTTGGCTCGCTTCAGGAGCTCCGCCAATGGGGACTCCAGGTCCCAATTGAGATTCTGTATTTCAATGGGGACAACCACCACAGGCATTATCAAAGACACGAGGGCACAGATACCTGATGCATTCTTTGGCAAGCGATCATATAATTTGTCATCACCACACCACAACCAGATGTCTGCACGAGAGAGAGGAGAGGTTACAGTCAGTGACAAATTTTTGAATTTGAAATTGAATTTCCACCATGTGGAATCTATTGTCCCAATACTTATGCCGGTCCCCTTTAACTTTAAACATGTCATATTTTGTTGAGTCACATGGTTGTCAAAAACGGGCTTTCTTTTTTAGTGAATAATTGTATGCCGTGACTCTCCAATGCCCTCTCAACTGAGGACAAACCAAACTCATTCCCTAAGCATTGAAAAACCATAAATAAAATAAAACAACCACATTTTTCCATATGTTAACTTCTTTTGTCCATGACATGAAGCAACTACAAACCGTCCATCCTCTTTACATTGGTGAATACATGTCCCTTCTCTGTCTGGTGGGGCTAAATCCAATATTTCCCTTACCTGTTCAATTTGCTTCTTCCACACCCTTCTCTGGTACTTTTCCAGTTTGTCCTGTAACGTTTGGTTTGTCTCTGTCCAATTAAACAACGTGACATGCATTTGCCAATTTCCGCTGTCACATCTCTGTCTCAAACCTCCCTGTTCTTCTCGTGAGAGCTCTTCTGTTGTGTTCACCTCAGCCTCAAAAACTACTTCTCCTTTGCATCGGTATTGTTTATAAGTGGGTAAAATTTGAATCTGGGACGTTTTCTGCTGGATAGTCTCATCAATTGTCATCAATGTCCACACAAAAAGACAACTTACTAAAAATAGCACTACTAAAATTAATTCTGAAAAATCCGAAAATCCTTTCGAGCCCTCTCCTTTACTTTTCCGTATTGCTGCTCCTTCTCCTTCTGTCACCCCCCTTTTGGCCGGGTCCGGGACACGGCCAAACAAGAATACCTTCATCCTGACGGAACAAACTCTGGGGCCGGACGTAGGTGTGTGTAGTGATACCACCGGCGTCCTTTGAAGTCGAGCTGGGCCGCGTGAGACGTCCTGGCCAAGACACGAAAGGGGCCCTTCCACCTGGGCTCCGTCCATTTTCTGGAGACGACTCGGACGTACACGTATGGTGTGAGCTGATTATCCACCGACACGTCTCCCTCCGCCACAGCTGCAGCGGTTTTCTCTCCAATCTGTGCAGAAACACTGGACACCAAAGCAGACAAATAGGACCAATATGCTGCATGAGACAAATTTGGTACCGTAACATCCTCCGGCGGGACGAGCGTTGTCGCTGGTCCCGGCATTAGACGACCTGTCATCAATTCAAACGGTGCAAATCCAGTGTGCCTGTTAACGGATTGGCGCACAGACAACAAGGCAAGCGGAAGAGCTTGGAGCCAATTCATTTTTGTTTGAGCCATAATTTTGGCCAGTTTTTCCTTCAACGTCCGGTTCATTCGTTCAACTTTGCCCTGGCTCTGAGGATGGTAGGCACAGCCGAATCGATGCTTCAAACCCAGAATTGATTCCACCTTGGCCAAGGCTTTGTTGTTAAAGTGTGTACCATTGTCAGAGCGGATCAGGGCTGGAAAACCATGCGTGGGGATGTAATGGGTGATCAAAGCCTTGATCACAGCAGTAGAATCTTCCTTCGAGCACGGATACGCCTCGGGCCAGCCTGAGTAAGCGTCAACCAACACAAGCAAAAAGCGTTTACCATTCACTCTTGTATTCATGTCGGTGAAATCAATGATCACCTCGGCCCCCGGCCACGGGGCCGGCTGAAACAGGCCGGGCTTAGGCTTCAACGTAGGACGTGCATTAAATTTCTGGCAGGACTCGCAATCCGCAACGAATCTCCAGACCACGTCCGAAAGTCTGGGATGCCACCAACTTCGAAGATGGACCATCATGGCATGGGGACCCACATGGGACGGTGTGTGTGCCTGTGATAGGACCTCTGCCATTAGCTTTCCTTCCGGAAGAGCGGGCTGGCCTTTGGGTCCTACCCACAAGCCATCCGATCGTTTGACAGCCTTTGCTGCCAACCAGACTGATTTTTGTTCCGGGGACGTGGCATCCTGGGCGGCACACAGATCGGCATGTGAGAGCGACAGAGGCAAACAGGAGTCGGGGTGTTCCCCGTCCAGGATTACTGGACCGCGGGACACCATCATGTCCGCTGCCCCGCCATACCCGGCCGTCTGTTTGGCCAATTCATCAGCTGCTTGGTTTCCCCTGGCCACTAAGGTGTCAGCTTTAGAGTGTCCAGGCACTTTGACAACGGCTACCTCGCTCGGGTATTTCAACGTCTCGAACAGCTGCATCATCAAGTCCTTGTGTGCAATCTCTGAGCCTCTGGCCGTTGTGAACCCATTCTGTAGCCACCCTACCAGATCGATTAAGGCCGCCGACACCGCATAGGCGGAGTCAGAGTAGATGGTCACAGCCTCCCCCTTACACTGCTCTAGGGCTAATACCAATGCAAAAACTTCCGCCGCCTGGGCCGATTGGCGGGTGGTGAGCTTCATCACTTTAAGGGGCTGGAAGGAACCATCCCTCCACTCGACCGCCGCCGCGGCCGCATGGAGGGAGCCTTCTTTGTCTCTCCAACAGCAGCCATCTGTGAACACCACCCGACCGTGCCCGAGCGGAGTGGAATAGAGGTCAGGTCGGACTTTCGCCACTGTCTGGACCTTTAACGCACACTCATGTGGACCCACCAACAATTGATCAGCCATGTTCACTCCGGAATGGATATAGTGGACATTTGGAGCAGTCAATATTTTCAACAACCGTGTTTGACGCAGCGGAGTCAACGTGAATGCTGCTGACGCGACAAATGAGGATACTGCATGATCAGTCAACACATAAATGGGATGGCCCATTACTGTGTGAGCTGTCTTGAGTAAGATCTTTGCCAGGCCAGCAGCATATCTGGAACAGTCGGGTTGTCGTTGCTCAATGTTGTCCAAGGGGACGCTGCAATACATCAGCACTGCACGTCCATGCTGCATTTTCTGGTACAGAGCTCCATTCACAACTTTTCCTGAAATGGAGACATCTAAATGGAAGGGCAGAGTGTAATCAGGAGTGGCCAAGGCTGCAGCAGAGGCCAGCTCCTGCACCAGTGATACAAAGACCTCAGCAGCCTCCGGTGTCCAGACCAGGCAAGCCTTGAGATTCCTGGCTCCCTGTTCACGGATCAGGGTTCGGAGGACACCGGTTTTGTCGGCAAAGCAGGGTATGTAGTGTCTGCTATAGCCGCACAACCCCAGGAATGATAGCAGCTCCTGCACAGTGGCGGGCCTTGGATGGCGGAGGATGGAGTTTCTATGCTCAGGCGACATGGCGAGGCCACTAGGGGTCAGCACCCGACCCAGAAAAGTGACCTGTTGGCGACAGCATTGCAGTTTCTTTCTCGACACCTTGAATCCTTTCTCTCCTAACCACAACAACACTTTCTTTGTTCCTGCAAGACACGCCTTCTCATCCTTTGCTGCAATCAACAAATCATCAACATACTGCAACAACAAAGTTCCATCCGGCATTTGGCATGGTTCGAGGAGTCCCTTGAGCACCTGATTGAACAAACCTGGCGAATTTTTGAATCCCTGCGGCATGCGAGTGTATTGCAATTTTATCCCGTTGTAGGTGAATGCGAACACGTGCCGCACTGAGGGGGAAAGCGGAAGACAAAAGAAAGCATTGGCCAAATCAATCACTGTGAACCACTGGTAGGCAGGATTCAATGACGCTAGGATCCGGTGCGGGTCCGGCACAGGAAGAACAGGAGTGATAGTGACATCATTTACTGCTCTCAGATCATGTGCCATGCGCCATGTTTTCCCATCTGCCTTCCGCACCGGCCTCAGCGGTGTGTTCCATTCGGAACACGACACTTCCAACACCCCTGCGTCCCAGAGGCCACACAGAGTGTCTTCCATGCCTTGGTCCGCTTCTTCCGGCCAACGATATTGAGGCCGTTTGATAAGCCGCGTCTCATCCATTTGGAGATCAATAGGGGCCACTGAGTGACAAAATCCGACATCAAATGGACCTTGGGACCAAAGTGTGTCGGGCAAGGCCGCCAGCATTACTTCAGCGTCCTCATGGTCAGTTAATTCCCTACCGTGTGTGCGGGACACTATCGTCATCTCCAGCAATCCTGTATCTGACATGGGTTGTTTAATTTGGTATGCATTCTGAGATTTAGACCAGTACAAATTAGGAATGTAAGTTTCCCGCCAATCAGTCTGTTGCAACAACCGCTTGACCATTGAGCCCAATTGTCTGGCCTCGTGTCCTGGGGCAAGAGCTAGGGAAATGTGTGGCACCCCTTTTTCTGTCATTTTGAACCACTGCATTTGTTCATGTGTCAGCTCAGTTACCGCTGCAACTCCCTCTTTACCAATCAAAATGCATGATGAAATTAAATCCCACATGTGCCCTTCAATTTCTTCAAACAAATCCCGATATACATCATCACTTTTTCGGTCATAATATAGAGTGCAATGCAAAGGATCAACAGGTGGGTGGTATGGCGTCAGTGAGCAGATCCAGGGTTTCCACAGTTGGTAGGTCGAGAACACACCACCACCAGCAGGGGTCTCTGGCTCCAGCCTGGCCCAGTAGATGGTTGCCGTTTCTGCTTCTGTTGGTAGGGGCGCCATCAGCCACTGACCATGTTGTTGTATTTGTTGTGAGCACTGGATGCTGATGCCATCTGGAAATTGAATAATCACTCCCTCTGGCCCACACAGAATTCTGGCTTCAACGGCTGACAACAAGTCCCTCCCCATCAAATTGATTGGGGTGTCCGTGGAATGGATGTATTTGTGCCAGAGTCTACACCCCGTCCGGGTGATCACAGTCTCAAGTGGTTTGGTAAAAGGCAGAGTTTGTGGTTTTCCCGAGAAGCCGACCAAAGTTGTTGTTTTCTTTGACAGTGAGGATACAGGAAGGGCAGTGTTTATTGATGAATATGTTGCACCTGTGTCCACCAGCATCTGCACAGGTTTTCCCTCCACTGTCACATGAAGCATTGGCTCCGCCGGGCCGCTGCTTCTCTGGCTCCCCGGGCATCCCTATTCGAATTGTCCACACCAGAGATCATCATGTTGATAGTACTGACCTCTGTGTGCTTGTGGCTGTTGCCAGGGTCGTCCACTCGAGGGAGCTGTTCGTGTTTGTTGTATCGGCTCCTCGGGTTGATGTGGCGGGCCTCCGGCTGGACGGCCGGCTCCGTGCGGTCGATACTGCGGGCACTCTCTTGCCCAGTGATCGGTTTCGCCGCAGATGTAGCATGCGTTGGGCGAATGGTTTTTGTATGTCGCCCTCCCCGGGTAAGCAGGTGCACTCCCTCCCCGGCCTCTGTATCCGCCCCGGAACTGGCCCCTTCCGCGTCCCACCACCTGAGGAGCCTGTGACATTTGCATTTCCTTTTTCTGTGATTTAGACTGTCTAGCTTCACCATGCATTTTTGCCAACTGTAATTTCAACAACTGTTTGGATAATGCGTCTGTCTCGTTATCAACTTTAGCTTGTGACTCAGTAAACATTCTGCAGTGATGCAAAAGATGACGTTTAAATCGTTCCTCGGCACAAACCAGAATGTCAGGGTCTGACATTAACTGCTTCTTCACATCTGGCGGAAGTCCATCCACCAGCGCCGTCCGGAAGAGCACCTCTGCCTCGTGCGTGAGAGCCGGATGGCGACCTGTGGTTTCAATCCAACTCTCCACACATGTTACATAATGTTGGGCAGGTGACATTTTCACATCATAAGGAAACATAGTGGGGGCCAAATCGGTGGGTTGTGGGAAAGTCATTTTAATGTTTTCAAACAGGGGCGCTGCTACTTGTGGCAAGGGCACCTCCCTCCCCAGTCTCGCTGTGCCTGCTGCTTCCTCAATCGCCTGCAATTGCACTAGGGAGCATGCTCCTGCCAACATCTGTCGCATGTCACCAAGTGTACAACTCTGTCCACTCATTAGAGCCAAAAACTTGTTCAGCCACACCTTGCCTCCTCTGTGTAGTGGGGGCATCTTTTCCATCATCGCAGTTACATCACGGAGCACCATGGGCTCGTAACGCTGACCATCCGCTGTTGCCACTAGGGGACACATCAACTCATTTTTCTGAACCTCTGCTTGTATCATCTGTCCACGAGTACTCCGCAAATTATATTCTCTCCGTGTCTGGCTCTCTCCCTGTCCGCCCTTTTTTCTACCATTCAGATTCGCGTACTCCAACATTTTCCTCTGTTGCATCACAACATCATCTTCCTCCTCACCGCTACTGTCCCGCTGTGAATGCTCCTTCTGTCTCCACTCGCTCTTCGCGTCTTGTCTTATTTTCTCAGTTACCCATTTCAACATCTGCGCTTCCTGTCTACGCTGCTCATCAACTTGATCAAGTTTCTTCTTTAGCTCCTCGTTCTCGGCACTTAGTCTATGCCCACCTACTCCTTTCGTTATGTTGGACGTTTGAGGGCTCGGAGCGGGGGTGGAAGTGTCCACGCGGGACGCCTCCTCCTCCCTGATCCGTCGCCTCTCTCTATTTACTGCTTGTTCAATCAGTTGTACAATACTTTGATCCGCCCTTTCACCTTCGCCCTCGACATCCACCACCAGTCGGCCACCCAACGTCACCACTGGAGCCATCACTCCGGGGTTGCCGTACGGCGGCGGTCCAACAGCAGTCACTCCGAGTGTGGGGGCACTCGGGGGTGTTGCATCATGCAAAGATGGATAATGCCCTTGTATTCAACTCCTTTCTTATCTATTTCCACCGCTTTCTCTTCCACTTTGGCATGTATCGCATACAATTAAGAAATCTACTTGCCATGTACTTCTCATCACCTTCAAGAGTTAGAGATTTACCGTTTTTTATTTCCTATCTTAACTTGGTATTTTTAGATTTTTCCAATTTTTTCAATTTTTTGTTTTACTTTTTTTTTTTTTTTTTACTTTTTTTTTTACTTTGAGGATCCTCAATGCAGGATTAAATTTACCCTTCAACAAAATTACTAGCCTGTGTATTACGGTTGGTTTTTGCTAGTACTGTTTTTTACTGTCAATTTATCCTACCATTCACACTCTCAACGCACACACACCTCTCATCACACACACTATCTCACACACACTCCTATCAATTTGGGGCATTTTGGATGTTTTAGCGGTCTGATCTCTCACAGAAGGAACTGTTACCACCGGATGTTTTTGGGAGAGCCTCACACCTCCCAGGATCTCAAAAAAACCTGGCTATTTGAATACGCTCGTCAACGTACCCTTGTCCGCCACGACTAGGCTAGGTCCCGGACCTATTCGTAATACGCGTAAGTCCCTGACTTTACCGTACACGTCACACACGTAAGTTCCAAACTTATTTGCCGTATGTATCTCTTGCACACTTTATTTGATCTGAACAACAGTCTCCTCTTAAATTTCCTTTTTCAATTTGCAGAATTTCGACTTATAGTAACAGGTATTCTGCTTACCTTATCAGTGATGAGCGCTCAGGGTTGAGGAGACGTTGTACCAGCTCAACGTTGTGCACCTTACTTATTCCAAACGGTTCGCCGACCGAGAGACAGCGTCCCGGACGCTGTCCGGTGTCCTGGATACAGACCACGAGTTGTCAATTACCCTTCTCTCGACATCACGTCGGGGTCACCAAGAAATTGTTAGGATACGGATTTTAGCTATTGATCTGACTCCAAATTACGATCAACTTTAACACAAGTTTCTATGTCCTAATCCACACACTGGCGCACCTAACAATTTTGCGAGTTCGTTCTGTCAAAGAGAAGACCAGTAGATCAATCAGACCAAATTTACCAAATGTTTATTCCTAACAAAGTGCTCTAATACAGGCCTGGGTCCCGGGTCCCTCACACTAAAACTCGTGCGTTTCTGTGACCACCAAAAGACGACACATTCTTCCGGGTTGCCCAGTTTTAAAGAAACACAATATGAATATTTAAAGCATGCAAAATATTGTGTGATGATTGGTCGATGGTCATCTCCTCCCCGTCGAGGTGTCATCACTGCGGTCAGGAGTTTGGGGATTTTCCTCTCGAAGCCCAACCACCTGGACGTGGTATTGTTCTTTGATCACCGACCTCGAGGTGTTATCGTCTGGTACTCTGTTGGAATAATCTCGGGGGAAGCCTTGGCCTGCCAGACCAGGAGGCCTTATCTTTATGAGTTTACGACTCTCCTTTAAACTAAATGCTTTCTATTTGGTTCAAGGAATGTCTTTTGATCCCCGTCAGCCTTATGTTTCCTTCCTGTCCTTATGTTACTTTTGTGTTTGTTTTGTAAGGAGTCTTCAATGACAATGAGCAGAGCTTCTTTGCATAGGCGAAATGTCCTTTGTCAGTTTAAAGGGACTTCATTCCTTTTAGTTAACTGTAGCTTTGATTCATAGATTGTAGATGATCAAAATTGGTTATATACAGTTTGAAGAAGTCACATTAAAGTTATCCCATATTTACTCAATGTTCGTTTAAGGAACTGTATATCAGTTACCTTACATTTACTTAATATGTGCTGAAAGGTTTAAGTAAGGTTAGATATTATTATTATTATGTGTTGTGTTAGTTTACTAAGAAGTTAAACTTAGCAGGAGTCGGCCACCTGTGGAGAGGACAACTGGTTGGGGGAAGAAAGCAGACTGCACTCCCAATGTGGGGGTCGAGAAGATCAATTCACACTACACTACATTCCTTTTCTAATCAGCGTTACTACAGCCACTATCTCCCTTCCTTTAGTGTAGCAACGCCTCTGTAGCCAGGGCATCCAAGACATCAAAAGGAGGAGCACGTGGGGGAGGAACTCAGAACTGGCGGAAACTGCAACCGAGCCTCCCCCCAATACTAGATATTATATTGATATGATTATATGTTTAACACAACCTTGAAAAATATGTTTGCTAACTGCTGAAAGCACATTTCCCTTTACAGGTTAGGCAAATTGAACATGTTTTGACACATTTCAACAGGGAAGAATGAACCTAAGACACGGTTGTTGCTGTTTTTTCCAACCGAGGAACAAAAACACTGAATTCGTAGAGTCTGTTATCTCATTATTATAACCAATTAATTTTCAATGTACAGTAAACACTCTGTGAGCGTGTTTGTGTGGGTGTGTGTGTGTGGTGTGTGTGTGTGTGTGTGTGTGTGTGTGTGTGTGCTCGTCTGCTGACTCGACTGGCCAACAGCCTTCGTTGTGCCGAGAGGTGAACACTGGAATGGTTCATATTCATCTACATCTATATATATATATATATATATATATATATATCAATATATATTGAGAACCTTTGACCGGAACTGCGGTGGCTGTTAGCATTGCTAATTTAGCTGCTAACTGGCTTTTCGTTTCCATTTTTCCATTTCCATATCCTTTTTTCGTTTCCTTTTTTCCATATATATATATGTATATATATATACATATACATATACACATATATATATATATATATATATATATATATATATATATATATATATATATATATATATTTATATATATATATATATCGTGTTAAAATAATATATATGGTGTTTGAAGAGGGGTGTGTAGACTTTTCAGACTCACTTTACATACTACACATTACAATATACTCTGTGAACTCCTCTGCTGTACACTTGATGCTGTTTGAACGCTTTGCACGAGCAAACTCGCCAAGCTGACCTCACAAAATGGAACACAGCCCACCACTCCATCAGTCACACACACACACACACACACACACACACACACACACACACACACACACACACACACACACACACACACACACACACGAGCAGCACGTGTATGTGCAATCAATCAATCAATCAATATATATATATATATATATATATATATATATATATATATATATATATATATATATATATATATATATATATATATATATATATATATATATATATATATATATATATATATAGAGAGAGAGAGAGAGAGAGAGAGAGCGAGAGTGAGAGCGAGAGAGAGAGAGAGAATGAGAATAAATAGGGTAGCACGTCCGCCTCACAGTTAGGAGGGTGCCACGGGCCCTCCCTGTGTGGAGTTTGCATGTTCTCCTCGTGTCCGCATGGGTTTTCGCCGGGCACTCCGGTTTCCTCCCACATCCTAAACACATGCTTGGTTGGCCGATTGAAGACTCTGAATTGTCCCTAAGTATGAGTGCGGATGGTTGTTCGTCTATGTGTGCCCTGGCTGGCAACCGTCCAGCATGGCCGCGACCCCTGTGGGGACAAAGCGGTTCAGAAAATGGATGGATGGATGGATGGATGGATGGATGGAGGACGGGTGCTCACTGTCGCATTGCTTTAAGAGCGTCTTTGTGTGGCTTTACTGCTCCCACTTGGTTCCTTTGGAGGCATGATTAGAGTTGATGCAATCCTCAAAGTAACGAAAATGCAATAACGAACGGAGTCAGTCAGCATCCGGGCCGCGCGGTCGGGTTTTCTTGGGTCCTCCAGGCTCATCTCGCGAGGTTCGACCTCCAATTTTTTTCAACAATCGAAGCAAAAAAAAAAAAAAAAAGTAAAATATACACGAATTTTTTTTTTATCATCAAATCAAAGGATTATCAAGAGAAAGTTTAATGAATGAGGAAAAAAGTTACACATCTCAATTGTTCGTACAAACAACAACAATTCCACTCGCCATTTCTCATTCAAGCGAAAATGATGCAGTCGCAAACCTCTTTGGATTGTAAAACTGAACATTCATTCGTAAAGGGAGGGGACAAAAAGGAGACTGAGGGTATAAATTGCTGGAATAGGTGGAGTAATCAGTTGGCCTAGTTGCCAAAATCCAAATTTTGTTTCAAGAAAAGAAAACTTAACGACTAAAACACTTCAAAAATATTCCACATAACTAAACAATGATTACTTTAACGGTCCTTACTCACATGAATACGTTCATGTATGAATAAAACATCCATATTGAATACATGTTGATGATCCATCCAACCAACCTTGTGACATCAACAACATTGTAACAACAATAAACCATGTTTGAATATATTCAACTGAAACTACGCAAAAACGAAGAAAATGAAACTTAACTACTAAAACAACTTCAACGTCAAATATTCAAGTTCAATATTCAACGCAACATAACTAAACGATGGTTATGGGTTGGTACCCTTACTTTAACAGATGTCATTGTAATGCTTCAGCTGTTACAGAATGTACCAGCCTTATTTTAACAGATGTCATTGTTTTGCTTAAACTGTCCCACTTACTTCATGGCAAAGCAAAAGAATGTAAAACACAACTTCATCGAACAATCATTGACTCAATACATAATCATAGCTAACCGAGGGTTATGGGTACTCCTTATGTTAACAGATGTAAGGGATTTCATGACAGCAAAGCAAAATATCCTGAAATGATCCAAAAGTGTGTGTGTGTGTGTGTGTGTGTGTGTGTGTGTGTGTGTGTGTGTGTGTGTGTGTGTGTGTGTGTGCGTGTGCGTACGTGCTGCGTGTATTTCAAAACAGGTCGTGTTTCCGCAGTCAATACTTTCTACTAATCTAACGAAAGATTTACCATGTCACGTCAGTCTAAATTTGGAACTGCAACAGCGCCGAACTGCATTTTAATCAGAGTTCATTTTGAGGAACTAACTTCCAACTAACCGTTTGTCAGGTCTCTCTCGTGTTAAGCTTCTGGTGAAATTTGGAATTGCACTTGAGCCAATTTGCTTGGGCCAAATCCGACACACACCGCGCACCGCCATCTGACTTGACGTGCTGCACAAATGGGTGACGTCGGGCAGCACCCACGTGATCCCACGGGGATGCCGTTCCCAGACTCCGCCGGCTGACCACATTCTGGGCCGGATCTTCATCTCCACGAATCTCATGCAGGAATTAGACGAGTTGGTCAAACGGTACCAGGCTACATTGGTGGGAGCGCAAGTGCCGGTTGCCTTGTACAGCCCGTTCAGGTTGGAGTAGTGACACGAATTGTACCACCAAGCGCCCTTCCGGAGGTTGGGGCAATTATTCTCAGAGTTGTCTTGGTCGCGGTCTTTGGTGCTGAACTTCATCCCAGAAACGTTCTCTTATGACAGCGCCTGCGCACCAAGCGTTTGAAAGAACTGAAATGAGATCTCCAACTGGGACAATTTGTTTGCATCTTTCAACAATACTCATGTTCTTATTAAAAGGAGATAGTAGTTTGTGTGTAAGAACAGGGAGGGAGGGACGTTAAGAAATGTCCACCTCACCTGAGACATGCTCTTGTAGTCCGTCTTCAGGTCTTTCAGTGTCTGATTCAGAAGCCCTTTGTCGCTGCGAATCTCCTGCCAGACTTTGGCCACCAGGCTCTGACTCGCGTTCTGACTTGCCTTCAGCTCTGCGAATGAGGTCTGACTCTTCTCCAGGTCGCTGTTGTGACTTGCATTCAGCTGTACTAATGCGGTCTGCAGCGCCGCCCATTGGCAGGATAAGTCGGTGCAGTTGTGGTCCGGGATGATGTTGGGCAAAGTCGACACCAGCGCGCCCAACTCTTTGACGATGTCCTGAGGCATTGGAACACAAAAAGGGTATACAGGAAGCTGCACAAGCATTTTAACTTGTGGTGGGCAAGTGTTTGTTCATTGCGTGCGTACCTGTACCTGTTCAAGTGGAGGACGGCGATGTTTTGGATGACAACCACGACCAAGAGGACCGTCGGGACCGCCGGCAGAAGGGAGCGGCACCGTATCTGAACAAACGAGCGCAAACGACGTCACAGGCGGCGGCTTCTCTCTCTCTCTCTCTCTCTCTCTCTCTGCGCTAACGTGACACATACACAAACGAGGAGCTGACGTAACATTCAGAGTTATTCAAATATCCATCCATCCATTTTCTGTTTTCAATTCATTATTTAATTTGAACTATTATAATTGAAATCCGGGGTGGCTCGCTGGCCTCACAGGGTGCGGGTTCGATTCCGTGTGGAGTTTGCATGTTCTCCCCGTGGCCGCGTGGGTTTTCTCCGGTCACATCCCAAAAAACATGCTTGATGGGCCGATTGAGCACTCCAATTTGTCCCTAGGTGTGAGTGTGAATGGTTGTTCGTCTCTGTGTGCCCTGCGATTGGTTGGCAACCAGATCAGGGTGTCCCCCGCCTACTGCCCGATGACGGCTGGGATAGGCTCCAGCACGCCCGCGACCCCCGTGGGGACTAAGCGGTTCAGAAAATGGATGGATGGATAATTGAAATCCCATATCATCAGTCTTCACACGTGAAAACATTCAATAAAGCACATGGAATCAAAAACTTGTTTTCGATCGTGCATACCACTCCATTTGAAAAGACATGCTCCAAAGCCCCGTTGTCTGAATCAAACCTTTTAACTTCGGAGTCGGTCTTCCTTTACTGATAGCCTCCTGCTTCGACCGAAAATCTAAATTGTTTGGATATGTAATCCTCCATTGTAAAACGAAATGTAAAAACGAAAAAAAAAAAAAGAATGTAAAACGAAATAAATGGACGACTGCTCATCAGTTGTTCACTGTAAATTTGAACTGGAGATCACTTATTCTACAGGTGGGCGCATGAAGCATCCCAAGATCACTAGCACCCCCTGCCATAAGGCTGGATAACCTTGTTTTTGTTGCCTCCGTAAGGTCTCTTTTCAAAGCCGTTTTGTTCAGCGACATAGAGACAGACAGCAGTTCAGTCTAACTGCATAGACTGTCAGCATAAGAAGCCGTGTTATTACACAATCCTCAGAGGAGGCAAGGCCGGAAGTTGGCTCCTCAGAGCGAAACGTCTTCGGTTTTAAAATAACTATAAAAATTCTGTGATTTTGGTTCAAAATGATACAAAACTACTGAAATTAAAAGGAAAATTACTTTATAATAAAAACAAATGAATTTGTTTTTTTCCTTTTCATGATGGCAGGGGAGGCACGGCCTCCCTTGCCTCCCCTGACCGCACGTCACTGCTTAAACACCTGTGTCAAAAGTCACACCTTAGACACCTGCAAAATTAATTAGCATACATGCATGCTTAATTAGACACCCCATTATGCATGACAATAGACATCAAAGGATGGTGCATAGTAATATAGTGTGTCACGTGATGTCATTTTCAGTTAGCAGCAGGTAGCAAAATGCATTTTTAAAGGTATGCAACGTACATAAACCATAATGAAGTTATCAAATGAATTATGGACAAAATATGAACTTTTACTGATGCAAATTTGCTAAATGAATATAGTAAAAGAAGAAAAAAAAACTTTGCCCACTTTAGTCACGAATGACAACAAATAACAGCGACAATAAAAAATAAAACATGACGTGTGGAAAGCATGATGATCTTACACATAGATTGGTTGTGTTTGTTTTGTCATGTGTGCAGATTGGGTTGCGTGTGGATTGTGGGCAAGGGCATTCGGAGACAGCAGTCACCTTGCAAGGCCAGTGATCCTGGCGCCTGGCGGTTCGCTCTGACATAAAGCGCGGCGTTCCTCGTGCTCATTGGCGCCCTCTGCCGGCGGCTCGTGTTCCAATTCGTGGTCGTCTTCTTCGCTGGAGGACGACTGATCCTCCAAGGGTCCTGCCGCTTTGGTGGTGTGTTTGGGCTGCTTGTAACAACCCGCGCAGCGCGCCAGGACCACCAACTCTGGAGCGCACCGGGCCTGGGATGCAACACACACGCACACACGCACAAACACACACATACACACACGGTTAGCTTTTTACACCTCCAATACAGCACATTTGACTTTTCAAGTAACGTACACTTCACTTGTAACTTTCACACTTGCATTTAACCTTTAAATATTTTTGAACGTTCATTGAGGTACATTGTTTAGCCATTTTCAGTGAATCATGCATTCAATCTTTCCTGTATATCTAAGCACAATGTTATGGTTCAAACCAACTCCATAACCTAGGTTGGGGTAGCTAGTCTATTTTGATGCTGCTGGCATTGGGTTTTGACACAAAGGTAGCAGTAAAATTAACATTCATTTGTGCTGATGTTACCTTGCGTGGTTTGGGACTTGCTGCGAGCTGCTCCTCGGCTCCTCCTGCCCAAAGTAAACAAAGTGGCAAATTGTTCCGCACGTTAAAGAGAAATATCAGACAAAGACATCCAAAACGTGAAACCCAAACTGATGGCTGAGCGCCTGTCGTCTGTTCGTCGCCGCGTCCATCTGAGCCAGGGACCGCGCCCAAAGCCACCTTTTAAACGTTTGCTTACACATCATCGTCATCGCTGTCGTCGTGTCCGCTTTTGCAGAAGTGAAACTGGAGCGCAAGAAAGGGTCATGCCATCAAATATGAAATGCTTCAAGCTCATTTGTCAACATCACTTTTCAAGTTATCTATTGAAACAGACCTTGCTAAATTAAAAAAGGTGAACAAAGGAACTGACTGACCTTTCCATTCCAATACTTTTGGAGGCGACTGCTCAATTTCTCATTTGTGTTCACGGCCTTTTTAACAGGCGAGCTCGGACCGCATCCGGCATGGATGCGATCGTGGGTGACGCTTGCTCATTGAGACAAAAACAACAAATACCAAGAGCACACATGCACACACCTTCTGTAAAGGCAGACACAACAGTGGAATGGCTTATGGGAAAACATTAGTGGAAAGAAGAATTCTGAGAACAATAATGGGCCGTCAAAGAGTGAGGACATTTTTGGGAGAGCCAGTATGGAAAGTGATTTTTGTACGGATGTTGGTTCTTAGGCACGCACGCAATATTGCATGTGACTCAAAACAGCTGTTAAATCAAAACTTCAGTGAGATAAATGAACTACTTGGACAGATGCTTTCGAAAGGAATCGTGTCTGGTTTTATTCAGGGGTATCATAACATTCAAAAAACCACTTTTTTATATAATTCTGATTATTTTTAGGTGCTTTAGTGCAGTTTGTTTTAACGCCATATGATTAAGTGTTGCCGTGGCGCCGCAGTTATCCCAATCCCTCCAGAAAAGGAATTTGACTGTTAAAGTGCACAAGCGGCAAGAAAAAAATGGAGTCCAGCTGCTGCCTACAAGTACTAATCGTGCATTGCACCTCCCTCACATTGGCGCTATTGGGACTAGATCAAAATCACGATGGCACATATTCATGGCAGCGGGGCGGGTGGGGGGGGCTGAGAATGAGCTGATTGATTCTGAGCGCAGTTGCTGCGACACGGTACAAAGATTTTAATTTTGTGAACATTCCAATGAACCAATTGAAAATCGCTCGTGAGGAAATAAGTCCCAAAACAGGCATGGTCTTTGAAGGCAGCAGCAACGTCGAAGCCGCGACCATCGCCACAAAATGGCGCCACGTGTTCACATTGTTGTGCGGATGGGAGAGAGGGGCGGAAGGACAGCATCCACTTTGGTCCCACTTGCCGCAGCAGGAATTCAAGTTCCGAGTCCCATGGGCAAATATAAATAAAAGATCCGACGTCCAAAATGCTCATTTGCCAAAGGTTTGCTCCCATAGAGAGAGAGAGAGAGTAAAATACGTACATTCACGGCGTCTGCATCAAAACGACGCCTTCCGACCTTCAGATGGACAGGTCTGTGTCCGTGTCTGCAGGCGTGGTCTTCGGACTGGCCGCAACCCCTCGTTGCTTGGCGATGTGCGATGACTCCGGCAATCCTGGAACACACCTTGTCACTTTATTCATTGCTGAATGCCACTGAGCCAGGCCTCCCGTGCGCTGCTCACACTAACAACACAGCTGTTCTCTTAAAAATTTACCGTTCACTTATTATCACTGGCAGATATTCTTTATCCTCTCCCCCCCCAGAAAAAGCCACAACTAATATTACGGCAGCTTACTGAACGGTTGTCTTGAATGTCGTTTGTTTGCCCGATGTGTACCAAAACGTGTTCTATTTGGAAATCAGCTTTGTGCTACATCTTTTCAACGTGGAGGCCAAATCCAAACTTGCCGGCACCTTTATACGTCAACTCTGAAGTGTATGAGCTGACCCGGTCCCGCCGTGGCTTGGATATCAGCCCTCCGCTGGAGCTCTCCTTCAGCACGCCGCACCTCAACGACACACAGACCATTATTTTGCCAGAGCGGAAAATAGACAAACATAAGTCATTGGTTTGGTCTGTAACATCTCAAGAAAATGGGCAAAAGTATCGGCTGCTGTTTGAAAAAAGAAGTTACCAAGTTACCAAAAATTTTTACCAAATAATGAGATTATCAATTAGTTAATGAATCCATTCGCTACAAAGCTAAGACAAGGGCCATTTAAAGGAAAGACAAGCAGAGAACCTTAAACAGAAAGAATAAGCCAGAAACATGGAAGAGTTGCAAAGGGGGATCAGCAAGCGAGAAGCCTGAAGGACAGAATCAGGTGGGAACCCAAAGTGGGAGTGTGCGCTGAGACTGACCTGTCCAAAATGGACGTGCCGGGGTGACTGACTGATCTTCTCATCTGGACACCAAACAATTCGCATCAACACGGAATAGTCAACATCCATCCATTTTCCGAACCGCTTGTCCACGCTGGAGTCTATCCCGGCACGATCTTCTTAAAATCATCATTGTCAGGAAGTACACATTCAATGATGTATGTTGTCTTTGTACGCTTTAAACACACATCGCATACAATACATACGTACGCACATTAGGAGGGCGGCTGAGCCTTTCAGGAGGTTGCGGGCGCGGCGCGAGGCTCTGCTGCGCCAGGCTCATGCACTCGTCCAGTGTCCGGATAAAGGTGGTGCAGGTGGCGCTGAGGAGCGAGGCCTGGGGATCAGGTGGAAAAAATGAGCTTCCGCTGGCGTCCAAGCTGAAACAGGCACAAACAAACCGTGTTTTCGTTTCATTTGAAACCTCGGATGCGGGCGGGCCCTCGGGCTCTGCGCTGCTCTGTAATTGGATGGTTTGGACCTGCTGCACCAGCAGGTCGCAGTATAGGCGAAGCTCAGACATTTTGGTGCGCAGACAGTCTGAACCTGCAACGCACACGCATACCCACATATCAGGGCTGGCCAATCATCCACTTGAATGAGTAGTTTAAATTGATTGATGCATACCTCTGTGTCTGTGCGAGTCCAAGGTTCCGGCTTTGGAGGATCCGAGTGCCACCAGCCAACGTTGTCTCTCTGCTGCGTTGACCGCCCTCACGTAAAAATGCTGCTCGCCGGGAATGATCAGCTCCAGACGTGTGATGTCGGTTGGGTGAACTGAAATGGAGCCACGTCAGGTCCGCTTGCTTTCACTCGACGAATGTTGATGAACCAACCTTTAATTTCACAGACAGACATCTTGATGCAGCCTTTGCTTCCTTTGCCGACGTCGTCCTCGCTGTCGTAGTATGAGATGACGCCGTTCTCCAGCACAAACCAGCGTGGCTGCCAGCCTGACGCACGTGTGCACATAATGAAATACTACTCAATTAATCCGAAACATTATGAAGATGCACATCAAACAGCAATGTCCATTCCAATGAAAGAAAAATATGCTATGCCAACATAGTCTTCCGTGTGAGTAAATACAGAACGGTATTAGACCTTATGACTTTACATACACTGTGATTAAAAATACCCGCAGTGCTCGTTCTTCTCGAATATTTGCATTGTATATAGTATTATTTCAAGCTTTGCACATATATTTTGGGGGCTTTTATGTAATAACTTGGATTTATGGAGCACAATTCAAGCTACCTATAAACCACAATTAATTTCTGAGTTTCAAATAAAACAAAAAATTAATTTCTTGTATTATGTAGATTTACTAGACAGTGTCATATTTAAAAAAAAATGAATATAATTTGTATGATTACATCTTACTGCTAAGAAAAGTAAAATATACTTTTACGACATATATAAAATTGTTTTTAATTTTTCTTCAGAAAAACATCGTCCAAAAAATCTCCGTGAGTTTCACTTCTTGAGCTACTGAAATAAGGAGTCAAACAAGTAGTCAAACAATTACCGTAACACCAGCACACCATGTAAGTAGTGTCTTGGCTCTAATTTAGCACGATTGTTATTCTATCACATTCAACATGCATAACTATTAAGACAATACCAATGAGCCTGTCCACAAATGAGACATATCGAGAATACCCATAACACAGAAAGGTGACTCACCTGTCATGTAGTTGGTCCATTTGTACAGAACGCCCTCCATGTGTGTATTTTTTCTAGTTTAAATTGTCACAGCTGCTAACGGGCTAAACCCAACTGTCGATTCCTGGCGGCATCATAGCGACGAAACACGACGGGTTGGTCAACCACTAAACTGTCATTTTGCGCTTATTCCTCTCTAAAATAAGTCAAAATTTGTCGAGCTGACGTGAATGTTGGAGGCATTGCGTTGTTCTGTGAGCTTTGTTGCTAACTTGAGGACAAGTCAGTTAACGGAAAAAGGGACAAAAAATGTCAACAACACAAACGCAGACGACGGAGGCTCGCGAGGGTATTTTCACACAAATTCAACTAGAGTAAATACATTCTACACAAGCATAACATCATAATTTTGTCCTATATCTATCTCTCTATTTTGTATAAACTAATAAGAGTGTGTGTGTGTGTGTGTGTGTGTGTGTGTGTGTGTGTGTGTGTGTGTGTGTGTGTGTGTGTGTGTGTGTGTGTGTGTGTGTGTGTGTGTGTAAATATGTATGTATAAGTTCATAAATTTGTACACTGTAATCTTGGTTCATAACATGATAAGTCAGATAACACAAAAGGGAGGATAAAAAATGTCAACAAAACAAACGTTGAGGACGGAAGCCGGCGAGGGAAGAGTAAATAATAAACAAGTGCGTTTTAAATAACTCATCGTTCTGTATTTATTGCATTAGAACATACATTTGTCATATATATATATATATATATATATATATATATATATATATACACACACATACACACACATACATACATACATACATACATACATACATACATACATACATACATACATACACACACACATACACAGTTATATTAGTTTATAAATGTGAATTTGTACACTACAATCTTGTAATATAACATGTTAGAAAATACTGCAAAAACATACCACTAAAAACAGATACCAAACAATGATTAATACATTTGTCTTGTTTGTTTTTGGCCACCAAGAACTTCAAAACAAGTTGGACCGAGATGAAGCTGTCCATGTCAGAATAGGGGCACACGTCATCATACATAGCTGAAGACAAATGAACACTTGGACCAGTTGTTTGCTGCCTCTCCACAACTAATATCTGTGATTCACATAGTGTATTTTTTTTATTTATATGTATTTTTCTGGTTTTAAAAGTTCAACACCAATCACACATGCAAATAAATTACATCTACCAGTGGAAGTGCTTCATTCGGCACTATTTATGTTTTTCCACACAACATTTTAAAGATGAGGCGGTATGTTGATCTTCTTCAACAAACATTGATAGAAACATCTATCTCGTAAATAATTTGTGCTTCTTTAGGAAAGCAATATGAACATTAAGATATCACATTTGAGTCAGCAGCTTGCAGAAACTGCCCAAATGAAATGGAGGTCGGAAGAGGATAGGAAACGCACAAACAGGTGCATCACCAGCCTAGTAAAATGATCTAAGGGAAACGGGCAGATTGAGGCGGGGCAGGGGTACATTTGGCTTGTACAAGTGATGGCGAGAGGCATCCAACAGATCCCACGATTGTCCTCTTGAATACACATCACTCAAAGTTGACATGCTCTGATCAGCGTAATTGCATAAGTCATTTTTATTTGACCAGAAAATATCTATATATATTTTTATCATTTTGATAAAGATTCTCAGTCACCCATTATAATCCCAAACTCTTGAATCACAACTGGAATCTTTTTTTCTTGATTTTTGCAAATGTTCAAAAGTTGAGTTTTCTGCAATTATGCTGCTAGGCTAGTGATAATTTTTTCTGCTCTTTCAGAATTTCAAACCTGCACTCAACATAGGGCTGAACCATCAAAACGTTTTTCCAGAGTTTTCTCCCCCCTTCACTTAGAAAAGCAGATGATAGTGACACTCAAAACAGATTTTGCCTTTGTTTTCTCTTGAATTGATATCAACTCAATCTTCCACATTGAAATCAAATGACTTGCAGTTTTCTTTTCAAAATAAAAACAGAGCCATATTATATCAACAAAAGCAATGAAAGAGAATGTGAAGAAGTTTTTTAAGCCAAATTTCTGAATGTGTGCCTGTAAGGGGCGTGGCCTAGTGAGAGCGACCAGGAGTTGGAGTCGGGCGGCAGTCTTTTCATTTTTCATGAGACTGTCTGTCCTGTCCAATAAACATCTGGACGTGACTGTGGCTCTCCTTGCCCAAACGCCAGTGCATTACAGTCACTTAGCAGGAAATTTGCCATTTCCTATTCACTCAAGTGTTAGGATATCGGAAATTCGAGGACATCAAGTTGGTGGCTATTTAAGTAGTGAGTGCTTTTTGTTTGCCGTAGGTGTGATTATGTGTGTGAATGCTTGTCTGTGTATGCCCTGCAGTTGACTGGCTACCGGTTCAGGGTGTCCCCCGCCTACTGTCTGATAATAGACGGACGGACGAATAGATGAACTGCCCAATTCAATTAAGTTTTTCCCTGGTCATTGAATTTCTCCCTTTTTGTTGACCTTATCTCTCGCTCACTCACACACACACACGCGCACACGCAAACACACGCACACACACAAAACCCTGTGACCATTCATGAATAGAAATAGGCACGCACACAGCTTGTGAAAAGACACACCGGGTAGACATTTGGACCGCGCAACACGGCCGCCCGCTTGGCTAGCAGGAAGCTAAGACACTGTCGTCAAAAAGAGCGACAAGCTAGATGAAGCTGACATAGAAGTTAATACACGTCGATATGCGTGGAGCAGAGATCAAAGCAGCTTAATGATTATCTCTGTTTGATTGTGATGATTAACAACTCAATTACCAGTACAAAGTTAACACACTGTTTGAAGATGAACGGGATAAAACTCAGAGTGACTTTCAGATTTTCTTGTCTAAATCTTTTGTGTATTTTGTTCATTTTATCATTTTATTAGGCATTCATATCTATTTAGAAATATTTCCCGTTTGTAAAAGTAATTATTGAGTTTTGGTTGTTAAATATTTGGGTTTCTAGATTCTGCATTATTTTTTCTTGAGGGGGGGCATGCGCCTTGCTGCTGTTTTGGTTAGCAACAACGTTCAAACGGGCTGAACGGTCAACGCATGTCAAGTGTGTGTGAGTGCAAGAGAGCACAGCTTCCAAATACGGGCTGGACACCAGAGGAGATTTGAATTGATCAAAGATGGCAGATGACAACCAAAACTGCATTGTTGTCATTTTAAAAGCTGTCGTCCATTTCGGTAAAGACGCATCAGAATGTTTCAGGCCTCCTCACGTCACCTCTTATGATGGCGGGTACACTCAAGTATTTGATCTTTCAATCTAAGACAAGCATTTTCCTGACATGATTGATTTTCATCAGCATTTTAGAAATAACAAGATAAGATCTGCCATGTTCTCTGCTTTTGTCAATGTTGGCTAGTTGGGGTACGTACGCACCGAAAATCGGACCCAATTTCTGCGCTTTTCAAAGTCAGCTAAGGGCTGATTATCAGATGTCTGTGAAAGTGAATTTGGGGTGATTATCTGATGGTGTGTGGAGAGAGATTTTTCCAAATGTTATTTTCTCAGAGAGCAATGGTCAATTTGTTGACTATTTATGATTGTTGCTTCTTCCCAGTCAGTCTTGGTCACTACTACCACAGACATCTGGTTTCAGGGGAGGAGACTCATCATTAGTGGACGGCACACAATAAGAGAAGTGAAGACACACTTCCTTCCTTCCTTCCTTCCTTCCTTCCTTCCTTCCTTCCTTCCTTCCTTCCTTCCTTCCTTCCTTCCTTCCTTCCTTCCTTCCTTCCTTCCTTCCTTCCTTCCTTCCTTCCTTCCTTACCAACACCAATATGTGTACCCCTTAAAATGGAGCTAAGTAACTTAAACTATTCAAGTACTAGAGTAAAAGTGCCAATGTATTTGATAAGTCGAGTGACGTGTAGTTAAGTAGCACACCAAGGTCAACCAGACAGTTGCGTTGTCACACAGATGCTCCAATACAGTTTGAGCACAACAACGAGACATCAACTATATACATTGTGCGATTTTTTTTCTTCTTTTTTTCTGGTCGTATTTTCTGGAGGGGTTGCTCACCAATATGTTACTGCTAAAAGATGCGTGGAAGTGAAGCCGCAGATACACAAGTTGGGGCCGTTTGTGACGGGCCACCCTTGCTGTCTATCTGCAGCTCAGCACGGAGGCTAACGACTTGTCGAGAGCACCGAGGAGACTACAAAGGCTCCGGGGTGCCCAATGTGTTGTGAAATGCGTTATGGAGGCTGGCGGTCGTTACGATATGACGGTGGCCTCCGTCACGATGGCGGGGTCTTCGATGTCGGCCTTGCTCTGGACCATCCGCAGCTCCAGTTGGGGCGGACTGGGCCTCCGACCGGGACCTGCTAGTTCTGAGGAGAGAAAGACGGAGAAGACAATCAAGACTTTGAAAAAGATACAGAAATAAAATGTACAACATTAATAAGAATCTGAGCTACAGCAACAGCGGCATGGTGGCGCACTGGTTAGTAAAGGTGGGGGAAATTTCCGATTCTTAGATTAATCGCGATTCGGTCGTGGAAGAATCGAGAACGATTCGCAAACATCCAAATTCCATTTCTTTAAATATGCCAAGTAAAGCGGAATTAAAATACAGTAAGCGCATTCTCCGAGACGCTATGCGAAATGGACCGAGAGCACAGTGGCACACTCAGCACACTTCCGCAGTACACTCCTCCAGAAAAAAAAACAACAAACATGGCTGGGCCTGAGATCTTCAACCCACTTCGCTGAGAGATCTGACCTGCTCCTAAAAATTTAAAAGCAGACATTTTGGATTCTACAATGTTGACAGAGGAAAGGAATTGGACAAAAGCTACGTTGTATGCAAGATTTGTCGCGCTAAAATAAAATACTTTGGCAACACAACAAATATGAGAAGTCACACAGCACGATTCCACCCTACAGAGGTGGGAAGGCCGGCTGCTGCTGTTGCTACTAGCAGCCAGAGAACAATTGAGGATGCTTTGAGTAAGCTGCCAAACACATCGCAAAAGGCCAAGCGAATTACGAAAGCAACCGTACACTGTTGTAGAGAATCCGGGATTTCAGAGAATGATGTAAGCAACGGAGCCGAGATACGTATAGTGCCTTTGAGATGGTGAGCAGGTTTTTGGAGCAGCAGCCTGCCATCACCGCCACACTCCTCTCCCCTCAAGTGAGAAGATCAGAGAAAGACCTATGTACACTCACTGAGGCTAATGTCACAAATGCTGAGGATATCATAGCAGCCCTCAAGCCCCTGGAGGATGCAACAACGGTCAAGTCAACAGAGAGAAGCCCCACCATTTCTCTAATTGCTCCTCTGCAAGCTAAACTCCTCAATGAGACAAAGGACAGTCCTGGGATGTCTCCATTGGTCAGGGAAATAAAGAGAGCCATACACGAGGACCTCAGCAAAAGATACAGCAGCGAGCAGGAGAAGTAAACTCTTCAGATTGCTGCTGCCCTCGACCCTCGGTTTAAAAGCTTGCCCTTCCTGTCAGAGGAGAACAGAGAGGAGACTTATGACAGAGTGGCTGTTGAGGCTGCTGCACAACTCCAGGTAATTCTGCAATTTTTATTATATTGCATTATATAATATTCCCTGTAAAGTGTTACTCTGTGCATATTCTGCATAATATAACATTTATTTATTTTGTACATCATTCAAAATCAATTTCAATCATTTGTATCAAATGTCAATTTAACAATGAAGTTGTGATAAACATTTGAGCCTTTTTGTTTACACGTTTTCATTATTTGTTTACCTACAGCAAAATGAGCAAGACGACGAGGAACAAACACCTGCTGCAGGGGAAGAGGACCCACCAAACATAGACATGGAAGAGGAACACAGAGCTTTGTCATCTTCCCTGTTGGAGGATCTGCTGGGGAAGCACTTCACTCAAGCCGAAAGGCAGCCACAGCCCTGATCTGCCTACGCCAGGGCTCAAGAAGAAGTTAACAAGTACTGTACTCAAGAAGAAATTAACAAGTACTGTACTTGTACTCCAGCTCTCCGTCTCTCTGAGGACCCTCTTGACTGGTGGGTAAGGAATGCAGTACATTTTCCTCTTATTTCCAGGCTTGCCAAGAGGTACCTGTTAGGGTTTATAAACTATCTTGATCGTATGATTATGTTGGGATGTAGACTAGAATGAACTTTGTTTGAACCTTTTACCTTCCCGTGATTCTGAACAGTTGAACCATTCAGTTGTTGAAGCTCTCCAGGTGGTGTGGAGGCGTCCTTGTTTTGCTCCACTAGAATTTATGTCCACGGCCTCGTGGAGAGATAGACTGGGACCCTCCCAAGTGGTTAATCATTTGTTGAGGTGCCCACTACACATGTCAAATGTCACCCCCACCTTGGCTGACTCTCACCCCCACCCTTCTTCTCTCAATAAAGACTCTCTTGCATGACTGCAACGGCAGACTTTGTTCGGACATTGCTGTATCTACAGTAACGAACAAATTCTCCACTTGCAAGTGTTCAAAGGGCATACTGTCTCCCGTGTGGTTCTTGCAAATTAAGTTAGAGTTAGAACATCTCTAACATTTTGGTGCCGTGACCCGGATCCCACATACCCACTGCTGATCGACGGAGGACGACGTGCTGCATTGTCGACAAGCCAGCGTCCATTAGGAGGACCTGGTAAAGGAAAGACCTGGCAAGAAAATTCTTCGCTGGGCCAGCATCTTAGGTCTGCCTTCGTCGGACAACAGTGGATTGACGGGATCCGGCAGTGCAACGAACCAGGGAACAAGTAAGTTAAAGCCCTAAGTGTAAACGCGTAAGGTGCACGGAATGTAGCTTGGGTTTAAGTCCCAGTGGAAGGAACAGACTAAGGAAAACAGAGCTTCCTTTTCATTCATTGAAGAGGTGCGTAGATTCTTCTTTGTCTGTTCTTCCAAGCTGCAGGATCTAGCTTGGGTTTAAGTCCCAGTGGAAGGAACAGACTAAGGAAAACAGAGCTTCCTTTTCATTCATTGAAGAGGTGCGTAGATTCTTCTTTGTCTGTTCTTCCAAGCTGCAGGATCTAGCTTGGGTTTAAGTCCCAGTGGAAGGAACGTGCTAAGGAACACAGAGCTTCTTTTTTGTGATTCAAAGAAGGGTGTAGATTTTTCTTTGTACGTTTTTCCGAGCCATAGAACAGCTTGGGTTGGAGTCCCAGTGGAAGGAACAGGTTGAAAAAAAAAAAAAAAAAGACAGAGCTTCTTTTTCTTAATTGAAGAAGGGCGTGGATTCTTTTTTTTTGCCTGTTTTTCTGAGCTGTTTGCATGAAAGTTGTGTGGTTGAGAGTGTGAATGGTAGGATAAATTGACAAAAAAAAACAGTACTAGCAAAAACCAACGGCAATACACAGGCTAGTAATTTTGTTGAAGGGTAAATTTAATCCTGCATTGAGGATCCTCAAAAAAGTAAAACAAAAAAAAACAAAAAAAAATTGAATAAAAAGTGGAAAAATCTAAAAATACCAAGTTAAGATGGGAAATAAAAACGATAAATCTCTAGCCCTTGAAGGTGATGAGAAGTCCATCCCATTAACATTTGAAAAAGATTTTAGGGTGCATAATGGCATCCCATCCAATGACGCAGCTGAGAGTGCTTATCAGCAACAGCTAAAATATGCGCTCCTCAATGGTTCCCCACCTGAATTAGACAACAGGGTGCGGAAACACTTGGTGGAAACACACACTGCTTGTGTTACAACAACCATGCAGTGGGCCAGAGACGCTGACAAAGTGATCAAGAAAGGCAAAAGGTCCGATGTATTTCATCTAGATGATGATGATAATCATGAAGATGAAGATGCAACAGTCTTCTTCCAAAGTTCCCAATGGGGCAGAGGAAGAGGTCAATGTCAGCAAGGTCGCAGGCCCCCATATGGTTCAAAACCCCCACCAGATTCTGACAAGTGTTGGAACTGTGGGAGACGAGGACACTTTGCAAGAGTGTGTCGTTATGCAAAACGAGACCAATCAAATTCTGACAACTGTTGGAACTGTGGGAAACGAGGACACCTTGCAAGAGTGTGTCGTTATGCAAAACGAGACCAATCAAATTCTGACAACTGTTGGAACTGTGGAAAACGAGGACACTTTGCAGAGAGTGTCGTCAAGCAAAACAAGACCAATCAAAGAGTGGAGCGAGGGGCAAAGGAAAAGCCAAATTTTCAGTAAAACGGGCTTCCTCCTCTTTGACCTCTCATGCTCCTACTTTTGGTTTAAAAACATTTTTTTAGGTTATTAGAACTCCTGTACATACGATAAAATTATGAAAATGCTGATTGTATGCCCGGCAAATGACAAGGGGTCAAATTATGTCTGCACACTGAAGTTAAAATTTGCAAATCAAGTGGTAAAGTAATACAACTTGTTTCTAAAAGATAAATAGAAAAATTAGAGTGTGCTGTCCTCGCGTGCGTGGGTGGAACCAGCTTCATGATCGACCGCAAGAACTGGCCAGCTTGCGACAAATCATTGTTGCCAGGTCCCCTCCCCTCGCACCGAGAGCTGTGCACGTGTGAGCATATTTGTTAAACTGATAAAATTGGCTAAACCTGTGTACAAAAGAAATTTGTTAGACTGTGGTCTATCCAATTTGCACCGCAGAACAGGAACAATTTCGAAGACTTAAATAAATAAATAAATAAATAAATAAATACATAAGAGAAGAAAAGAAAGGAATCTGTTTGTAGACAGAAAACTGGTTTACACTAGTGCTCATTAGTGTCTCACCCTGATGACAAATTCGACAGACAGAGAAAACATGTTTTCTAGAATTGGATGAAGCAAAATTGTGGATTGTACACATTTCAAAATTGAATTTAAAAAAAAAAAAAAAAAAAAAAAATCTGATTAATTTGCAAGATGTGTTTTTTTTATGTGTTGAGTTTTTTGTTTTTTTTAGACTGGTGAATTGTTCTATCGGAAACATTAGGATAGGGATTGTGTTGAGAATGGTAAATGAATGTTGTGTGGAGGACTTGGATAGCTTGAGACCAATGTGTTGAAAAGACTCCTCTTTGGTGACTGTGTGTGAGACGCAAATGAGCAGGGACGAATGATTTCCTGAATGAAAGAAAAGTATTGGTTGAATGGTTGAAGTTGTTGGAGACTACTATGGGAAATTGGTAGAGCAGCTTGGACAAAAGAGTGCTTTTGTGCAAGTAAAATGCTAAGAAAACAAAAACAAAATAAACCCAAAGAAAAAGTTGTTGCTAATTACTAACGAAGTTATGAGGAAGTGGTGTGGGTGTTTAGAAGGGCACGCGCTTATGCGGTTCACTGGCTCATCAACATTTGTTTGACTGATCAAAGGAATCATTTGCTACAGGACTTAACATCCAAATCTAACCGGGATCAGAGAATCTCCTTTAAACCAGAAGGCAATAAATGGCCCCTGTCGTAAATGATCTTTTGTCAGGAGGGATTATTAGGAAGTGCTCAGATTCTCCTTGCAACACTCCTATTTTTCCAGTCCAAAAGGCCAACAAGGTTGATTGGGGAGTGATACAAGATTTACGAGCAGTAAATGAGGCAATACAAACAAGAGCACCTAATGTGCCTGACCCACACACACTTCTGTCCATTTTGAAACCAAACCAGAAGTTTTTCACAGTGATTATTCTTAGCAATGCATTTTTCTCAGTGCCAATCCACCCAGACTCGCAGTTTTGGTTTGCGTTTACCTTTAAAGGACAAAGTGATACGTACACCAGATTGCCGCAGGGATTTGCTGATAGTCCAACTATTTTCACTCAAGCTATCATGGCATGTTTGGCTGATTTTCAAATTTCGAACAAAAGCCAACTTCTAGTTTATGTAGATGATCTCTTGATAGCCTCTGAAACTGAAGCTGCTTGCAAGGACGACTCCTTAGCTTTGTTACACTATCTCTGTAAAGCAGGGAATAAAGTAAGCAAAAATAAACTACAATGGGTCAAACAGGAAGTGAACTATTTAGGTCACACGTTGTCAGCTGCTGGAGGACAGATACAAAAAAAAAAAACAGAAAACAAATCATTGGTGGATACAGATAATATCCACCGCATCAATGACAAACCTGTTTTACCAAAATCACTTTTTAAGGCAGCAGCAATTGCGACACATGGGCCTTGCCATGTGTCGACAGGAGGGATGAGGTCAATTAACTACCTTTGGTTTAGATTCTTACTTAAAAAAAAAAAAAAACTTTTTGTAAAGCATGTCCTGTTTGTGTGAAACATAATCCTCAAGAGAACATGAGACCTAAGAGAGGCTCATTTCCAAAACCGTCTTACCCATTCCAAATCATGCACATAGATTTTATTGAACTCACACAAAGTGGACCTCACAAATACTGCCTAGTGATGATTGATGCATTTTCCAAATGGGTTGAAATAGTTCCATCTAAATGAGTAGATGCCTTCACAGTGGCACCCATCCAGTGCAGGCCTGGTTGAACGAGCAAACGCTACTACCAAAAGCAGGTTGAAAAAATGCATGGAATCAACAGGCAGAGCCTGGCCAGAGTGCCTAGACTTGGTGAAACTCTATATGAGAATCACCCCCAATTCAGAAGGACTAACGCCTTTTGAAATCATCCATGAGAGACCATATAGACTACCCTTGTTCACTCCAGATTTGCAAAAAGCAGATGAAGAACAGACCATGGCAGATTACATGATCAGAACGTTTAAAATGAAAGATGTGTTAAATACAAATTTACTGCCGCCTAGTCTTCTCTCCCCACAGGTTGACAACCTCATTAAGCCAGGAGACTGGGTCTACATCAAGGTCATCAAAAGAAAGAACTGGGCCAGCCCGCGGTGGGAGGGACCATTCCAAGTCTTGCTGACTACCCCCACTGCAGTAAAGATTGCTGAACGGCCCAGCTGGATTCACCTCAGCCACTGCAAGTTGCAGAGAGTGCTGGACCCCTCATTCGGAGTGGTGGGGAAGTTCCGACTTCAAAGGGGTTTCATCGCTTAGGGTGGAACGTCTCAACGTCGGTGAAGAATTCAGCGATCCCCACTCCGCTAGGCGAGGAGATGTCCCGGTGTCTCTGCCATCCTAGTAGCAACGGAATTCCATATGCCAGGTGGATTCTATGCTGCGCTGTGGTTGGAGTGTGCTATGGTTTGTGGGCTCATCTGAATGGACCAATGGACAGTGTCATTCGTGGAAGAAGATGGTCACATGATGAGAATTTCGAGGACTGGTCATGGGACCCCAGAAACCCATACGAAACCAACGCTTGGTACCGATATGTGAAGTTCAGTGTGAGAGCTCACACACAGGAGGGATGCTATGTGTGTTCCAAACTCCCTCCTTCCTCCACGCAAGTTCACTTGGAGGCGAGAGCAATGAATGTCACTGAAGCAAAATGTATGGCATCCATAGGAGGAATTGGATATCAACACCGTGCTGTCACAGTCAGTGATGCCGACCCTTTCCGCCCTGGACTTGCAGACGGTACCTGTGATCAGCTTTTCTGGACAAATCTCAATGTGACTGTTAAAGGACGAACATTGCCGCAAGTGGCCTACACAGAGAGACCAGCTGGAGTGAACTATACATGTTACATCCAAGGAAACAAGACCCACAAATGCATCAACGACGACTGCTCTCCAGGAGGAAACTGGATGGGAGCTTTGGACATCACCGCTGAGTGTCAGGATAAGAGAGCCATTTCAAGTGGTGAGGGATCTCCCACCGATATGGCTGCGCCATCTAACGGGACCTACTTCATACAGAATGGCTGGTGGCTTTGTGGTCACAAGGTTTATCCGATGCTGCCCGCCAACTGGACAGGAGTGTGTGCTCCAGTGTGGGTGACAGACCACACTTACAGGATACAACATCATCAGCTGACGACAGCACACAACTCTTCTGGACGTCGACGCAGGGCTGTTGCAACCTTTGACCCTCATGACCCTGTCTGGGGTGCGAACGTGCCAGATGATCATAAAATATGGTCCGTCAGAGACAAAGTTGTTCATGCGCTTTTTCTTTGGATCGGAGTTGGAAAACAAGCACTCTACATCGAGACACTGAACTATCGTTTCCAATCGTTTGTGAATCTCTCGCTGCAGGTCAATGATGGTCAAAACAGAGAGATTGAGGCTATTAGGCTAATGGTCGTACAAAACAGGATGGTTCTGGACTTGATGACTGCAGCGCAAGGTGGTGTGTGCCACATTATTGGGACCTCCTGTTGCACATACATACCAGGAGAAAATGACACACACATCAACGACGCCATGAATTCACTGAAGAACTTACAGCAGGCCATGTCAAAAGACAAAGTCCCACACCAATGGGATTTCTTTTCGTGGCTATTCTCTGGCAACTGGTGGCAACTGCTGTTGAAATTGGTGGCTCCTGTGCTTTTTGTGCTTGTGTTGATGTGCTTATTTACAACTTGTGTTATCCCGTGTTTGAAGTCTGCTGTATCAAGATTTTTGTCTTCTACCATAGCACAAGTGCAAATATAACATATCAGACATGTCAAATGTGATGACTATGACGGCTGAACAAACACGAGCAGTTTTTGTCTTGACTGTTATTGATAACATTATGGTCGCCTAAGGCAGAGGGACCGTGTGAGACTTTTCCTGCATTATAACATCTTGCCGCAGGTTTTTCACTCACACACTAGCATGTTTTACAGAAACGTAATGATTTGACCATCGAAAATGCTTCGCAAGTGATGGGTACAATGATGTGCTGTTTCTGTGTTTTTATGTTATTGTTATTTTTCTTCATTATATTTTCTTACTTATGTTTTATTGATCGGGGTGAGCATAATCATATGATAAACAGGAGGGATATGTTAGGGTTTATAAACTATCTTGATCGTATGATTATGTTGGGATGTAGACTAGAATGAACTTTGTTTGAACCTTTTACCTTCCCGTGATTCTGAACAGTTGAACCATTCAGTTGTTGAAGCTCTCCAGGTGGTGTGGAGGCGTCCTTGTTTTGCTCCACTAGAATTTATGTCCACGGCCTCGTGGAGAGATAGACTGGGACCCTCCCAAGTGGTTAATCATTTGTTGAGGTGCCCACTACACATGTCAAATGTCACCCCCACCTTGGCTGACTCTCACCCCCACCCTTCTTCTCTCAATAAAGACTCTCTTGCATGACTGCAACGGCAGACTTTGTTCGGACATTGCTGTATCTACAGTAACGAACAAATTCTCCACTTGCAAGTGTTCAAAGGGCATACTGTCTCCCGTGTGGTTCTTGCAAATTAAGTTAGAGTTAGAACATCTCTAACAGTACCTGTGTATTCCAGGCACCAGTGTTGCTGCAGAACGAGTTTTTTCGACTGCAGGAGACATCATCACTGCACAACGCAGCGCACTTTCATTTGAGCATGTGGATCAACTCCTGTTCTTATACAAGAACTAGAGTTCAAATGTTCATGCATTTCCATTCCAATGGATATTTCCATGAAGGTCAATAAAATATAATGGAAATTAATTCAACTCTTTGTTTCTTATTACAAATACAATGTTTTTTGAACTGCAAGTGATGAATGCTCATTCAGTGACACAAAAAGAAATGTGGAAAAAGTGCATCATATACATAAATTAAAAATGCATCAATAATCGTTTTATAATCAAATTGTAGGATTGGCCAGAGGAAACCCACGTGGGCACGGGGAGAACATGCAAACTCCACACAGGGAGGGCCGGAGGTGGAATCGAACCCACACCCTCCTAACTGTGAGACGGACGTGCTAACCAGTAGGGGTGGGAATCGTGAGGCACCTCACGATTTGATTACGATTCAGAGGCTATGATTCAATTATAAAACGATTATTGATGCATTTTCAATTTATGTATATGATGCACTTTTTTCACATTTCTTTTTGTCTCACTGAATGTGGCTTTTATGCATTGCTCTTGTTTGAAGCACGTGTTGCTTTCAGCTCCCACTCATCGGTTATGAAATGCGCAGTTAGAGTAACAAATGACTCGGTGCTACAGACGTCCACGCATCACATGTAACGACGACTTGGTCTGCATTCGATAGCGATGATGTTATTTCTGCTTTAGTCTGCTTGTAGAGTGCCGGGACGGCCGTGTCGGTGAAATAGCGTCGGTTGCAAACCCATTGCAATGAATTCCACAATGCCTTTCGTAATTCGCTTGGCCTTTTGCGATGTGTTTGGCAGCTTACTCAAAGCATCCTCAATTGTTCTCTGGCTGCTCGTAGCAACAGCAGCAGCCGGCTTTCCCACCTCCTCTGTAGGGTGGAATCGTGCTGTGTGACTTCTCATATTCGTTGTGTTGCTAAAGTATTTAATTTTAGCGTGACAAATCTTGCATACAACGTAGCTTTTGTCCAATTTATTTCCTCTGTCAACATTGTAGAATCCAAAATGTCTGCTTTTAATTTTTTAGGAGCAGGTCGGATCTCTCAGCGAAGTGGGTTGAAGATCTCAGGCTCAGCCATGTTTGTTGTTTTTTTTCTGGAGGAGTGTACTGCGGAAGTGTGCTGAGTGTGCCACTGTGCTCTCGGTCCGTTCTGCATAGCGTCTCGGAGAATGCGCTTACTGTATTTTAGTTCCGCTTTACTTGGCATATTTAAAGAATCGGAATTTGGATGTTTGCGAATCGTTCTCGATTCTTCCAAGGCCGAATCGCGATTAATCTAAGAATCGGAAATTTCCCTCACCTTTACTCCAAATTGTCCCTAGTTGTGAGTGCGGATGGTTGTTCATCTCTGTGTGCCCTGCATTTGGCTGGCAACCAGTTCAGGGTGTCCACCTCCTACAGCTCAATGACTGCTGGGATAGGCTCCAGCACGCCCGCGACCCCCGTGGGGACAAGTGGCATCGAAAATGGATGGATGAGCTACAGCAGGGAAGAATCCCACTGACTTCAATAGCGGGAATTTTGGGACCGTTACAAAACTATTATTTCTTTATGACTCTTTTTGTTTTTTTACAATTGTCGTCAATTATACGGCGATTTTCACGGACGGACTGTCTGTCTGGTTTAAAAAACATTAATAGCCGTGAGGGTGCACAGTCTTCAGTAAGTTTTTTACCTTACCGTGAGCGTACGAGATGGTCCTCTGAATGACGTGATGCATCACCGAAAACGTTTTCTCACATGCCGTCTGATGGTCACAAGAGTGGACAGAGAAGAAAAGTATTGTGAGACTTTGGCAGAGTGAGAAATGAAGAAAGGTGGAGTTGACAGCCATCAGTTGTTCCACTCTTCTAGGATTTTCTACACACTTGAAATTGGTGACACCACAGCGAGTACTCATTTGTTGGCCATCGCAATTTTGGCCTGTTCTACAGCCGCTTCTCTTTTCTCTGAGGGACCTTGTCCAACCACTGATTGGTGAATTCACTGGTTAAGAGCCGTGTCTGGTGAATTAATCGGTTAAGCGCCCTGTCCCAATCAGTTGGTCCGCACGAGAGGAGGCGTAGGTACCTTGAGGTCATTTGGGTAGTGGTGCGTCCACGCCAGCAGCATGGCGGCAAACAAGTCGCCCGTGCCGACAAAGACGGCGTCCACTTTGGGAACTTCTATTCTGACCCTCTGTGTGCTTCTGCTGCCGTCGGGACGAACTAAACGCAGAGCCAGGATTTACTTTTGTCTCCTCGATCGATCAATCAATCGATCGATCAATGGAGGTGAAGTGGCACCTACCGTGACGCTGGCTGCCCAGCGACACCAGGAAGCGATCGCCCAGTCTGGCGGGTAGATCCGACGAGGTGATGACCACAGTGTCCGGGCCCATGGCATGCAGCAGGTCCATCACCTGCGCACAAAACAGACATTTCCAAAGTGTCTTGTCCAAAAGTACAGAACGTTTGTCATAAATGGAGGTTTCCGCTCACCTCCACAGCATCTTTCTGCGTGCTGATGTTCTTCCCCGTCAACAGTCTGAAAATTAGAAGGAAAAAATTGGTGCCAGGGTATGATGGAACCTGTCGTATTTCTTTTTTTTTTTTACCATATGGGCACATTTCTAAAGATAACTTTCAAGTGTCATTTGTTGCAGACAACCAAAAATGAATGCAGATATTGTTGGAGCGATCACGGAAAATCATGACGGCTACAAGAATGAGTGAAACGCGGCACAACTTACTCAGCCTCAAACTGGTTAGGCGTGATGATGTCTGCAACAGGAACCACCTTGTTCTTGTACACCGGGTAGAGATTCTGAGGGACGTACTGTCAAGACATTGACAGCCATAAGATGAACACAAAAGCCTAAGACTCAGACAAACAAAGCAGCGGCAACCCACCATGGAGCCGTGGTCCCCCAGCACCGGGTCGCACACTGCAACCACAAACATACGTGCGCTCAATTGGAATCCCTCAATTGTGAGCTCCCTTGAGTGCTATGCGCAAGAATCACTAAGCACAGTTCAGCTTGGAACTTTAAAAAGGTTTTGAGGTATCAAAGTTTTGAGAGTTCTTGATCTCAAAAATGACCACTCACCATATACCAAGTTTGGATTGGCTCTCTTCAGCTCCTGAACAATATCCACCACCATCTCCAGGAAGGATGTGTCCCTGGTGTAGCCTGAACACACACACGCACAATCTGTACAGGCGGCAAACAAACATGATCGCCAGCAGCCGCTCGGCACGCACGCACCTGTCAGAACATAGTCATACTGGTGCACGTTGTTGAGCTTGATGCCTTCGTAGAGAACGTGCAGCTCGTCAGCCGTCAGCACTTGGCCCTTCCAGTGCGAGTAACCTGACCGAGAAGGAGGATCTCATGAGTCGCACGCACTGCACTGGAGTCACATTTGTTGATTGACTGGCAGATGGCAACAGGACCTTTTTTTTTTTTTCACATTTAATGTGTGCCCGTATGCACACACGGAGATGGTTGAGCAAACACATTCAAGGACGAATTGACACATGCACAAAGGAAAACACACACAAAAAAAGCTACATACAAAGGGAAACACACTGACACAGACAGAGACACACACAAACAGGGACAACCACACACGGGCGCACATACACACACACACACACACACACACACACACACACACACACGGAGACAATGAAACGGACAAGGAGATAAATGTGTGACTTGAATTAGTTCAGTTTGTGTGTGCGTGCGTGTCTGCTGCAGGCTGGTGTCGCAGCTCCAGGTGAGTCACAAGCGAGTCACGTGTTGGGGAGGAGGGGGGGCTCTGGTTGCCAAGCAACACGGCAAGAGAAAGCCAGAGGGGCTGAGAAGGGACGTGAGCAGCAGGAACGCCGTGCCTGCACGTGTGTGTGCGTCTGAGATGATAGCATCACTTGCTACAGTGGCAGTTGACAACGTCATCCTCCGTGTCCTCCCGCTTCTTTACCTCCTCTCAAGTCTGAGCTGAAGGGTACTTATCATTATTACTGACAAGTACAAATTTCAAATCCACCCCAAAAGAGCACGCTTTTGTCAAATTCATTTTCAGACGTCACTCAAGACGTTCCTGAGCCATTACCCTTTGCAATTGTAAAAGTTAAAGCTATTCACTGTTTACGGTGGCAACTCCGGGAGTGAGTCGAATCGGGCCTAAACACGTGCCCACAACAGTCAATGGGGAAGCTAGCTGAAGTTGGTCGTGAGTTGTATTTCTTCTCTTGTGACTAATCACTATTCCCTCTTGACCATTTCAGCAGTCTGGATGTGGTGTGGCACCGTACTGCCTCTCACAGGCCAGTATGGGTTCTCCAACAGTGCCGTTTCGGTGTGTTTTCATTCCCATGGGCCTTACACGCTGGCCCTTATAACTGCAAGCAGTCGAATAATGTGAAAGAATGAAAATGCCTTTTGTCTCCTTGTCTGTCAACAGCAAGATCAGCATTCATTCAAACAGGGAACAACAACAACAACCAACTGATGTTTCAAATCTCTGCCAACTATCCAAGCAGGTGACCACTACACACAGCAAAAAAGGTTGAAACCGCCATTCTTCTTACCGGTGTGGTTGGAGAACTGCACAGAGTTGATGGAGTCCACCTCAAAGCCCAAAACCTGCGAGGAGACACACACACACAGACAAAGAGGATTTGTTTTAATTTATAAGATAAATATTCAAATTTGGAGAAGGGCCACAATGAGTCAATATTACATCAGCGCCAATAAAAAGCCCATCCTGACCCGCTCATTGACAGATGCAGGAAGATTGCAAATTCAAATCGAGTATTGTGACAATCATGCATCGTTGCCACTCGCGGCATGTAATGACAAGCATGCATCGCACTGCATGCCAACAATTCAGGAGGGGGAAAAAACACACACATTCAGCACATAGCGTGGAGAGACATGTACACGGTGGGCGGAAAGTAGCCCTACGCTTTGAAATTTGCCTTTTTTGGGGATGGTTTTTGCATGATATCCCTTATGGAAAATTGAGTCCAAAAATGCCTTAAAATTAGCGTAAAGCAGCACTTGATTCGTTCTCAATATAACATCCTCCACTCTTGAGCAACTGTGTCCCGTAATGGACTGTTTGACTTCAACAGGTTCCACTAAATATATGGGACCCGTAATGGAATGTTTGACCTTAACACGTTTCTAACTATGTGGTACCAATGTAAACACAAGTCGCCTACTGTTAAGAGCGAGTGAGCAGAAACCTTGAGAGGGAGGGAGGGAGGGAGGGAGGGGGAGAGAGAGAGAGAGAGAGAGAGAAAGAGAGAAAGAGAGAGAGAGAGAGAGAGAGAGAGAGAGAGAGAGAGAGAGAGAGAGAGAGAGAGAGAGAGAGAGAGAGAGAGAGAGAGCAGTGCGATATTTCTCGTGATGAACTGCAAGACACTGGCTAAGTCAGGACACTGATGTCGGTTTCAATGACTTTGCATCAATGATAACATGTCTTTGCATCAATGATAACACGAAGAAAAGGTGATGATGAGTCGTGAGTGATTGCCAGGAGGGAGATAAAACATCATTTTGGAGGCTTCCCAGGATGACAAACTCAAAACGGACATTGGTTAAAATAAAGAGAACCTGGCAACCAGCACGTCACGACTCGTTTGTGGGCAACCATAATAAACTTCGATTCTCGTTCTTTTCGTCACGACGTGCAATTAATATGGTAGCATTTTAAAGGGAAGAGATAAAAACAACACACACACACACACACACACACACACACAAAAACGAGCATCACACATGAAATGTCAGTCAAGGTCTCCTCTCGTCACATCATGGATGCGAAGAGGCAAAGGGGAGCTTGTGACTCGCTTGGTTTCTACCTGCAGCGGGAAAGAAGCGCTCTTGTTGCCCACATAACCCCGCACGACATGGCTCTGGATGGACAGGACGCGGCACTCCATGGCGCGACTCCCGGTGGTCAGCCAAGGAGGACAGACACAGGCGGATGCTAGCTTCACCACATGACGAGACCGAAGAGACAGACCGGCGCGCGCCTAGTCGCCTCCCGGATATTTAGCTTAATGTTAGCCTAATGGCTAATCGGAGGTGTGTCACGCGCATGTATGACGACGGCAAGATTGCGCGCGGATGGGCGTATGGCGATTGAGCCCCCGTTCTCGCGGGGATTTATTATTCCTTTAAATGTTTATAGAAGTTAACAGCTGACATAGTCCGTTCGTGAAATATCGTCTCTCACGCGCAGCCACTTGAAATTACTATAAATTAAACAGTTCGTGTGCCAATGCTTTTGGTGGCGCTGTTTGCTTCGCTATCACCTGAATTGCCGGGATCTAAAACCTAGACGAAGACGTTTTCGCAGCGCAAAATTTCAAAGGAAAAGCACATTTGCGTGGACGTGAGAGTATGTTTATTCTTAAAGACAAAAGACGGCAACAAGTACTTCTTAATAACCTGTAAGTTCGTGTCACAGAACTAGCAAAGGTGCTGTAGTCAAAAGTGGCGTATGGTTAGGTAACCTTTCTGAAGCACGGCTGAAAGACAGCAACTCTGAACCATCGTGTGTTTCAGTGTGACAAAATTTGCAGACATCCTTGTCTTGTCGAGTTCACATTAGTTAAAAGGCAGAAACTGTAGTGTTGTGGACTGTGTGGCTCCCTAAAACCCAATGACGCCATCTGTAAAGGGACATTCATGACCAACTTGGTCATTCCACAACTGTGGACATGAATGCATTTTCGCCGAATTGTAGAACTGGCGTGCCATCTGTTGGAATTTCAATACGTGTATATTTTCATTATGATAAATGTTGGTTGAAAGTAACCCGGGATAAAATAACGGGACTCCATAGCGATTGTGAAGGAGTCGTGACTGAGTGAAGTGGATTTGGCAACTCGCACATAAACAAGCTGCAGTCGAGGATTAGTGGGGAGGGGACTGCATATAAATGACGAATATAGCACAGCAATGCCGCAGAGTCGTGATTAGAAGACTAACGAGTCCAGCAGATGTCTCTAACTCCCCCTGCTGTTGTACTGGGGAAATTACTTGCTTGTATGTTCGTATATAAACGTACATACTGCACGTGTTCATTCTCTTGTTCAACAAGGGAAGCGTTTTAAAACAGGACAGTCACATGATTGTAATCAAATTCAAACTCTGCAAAAGATATAATGAAGGTTACTAACAGAAACCTAATAAAATAAAAAACTATTATTAAAAGGTACTAAGGCTCTTGGCTCTCTGCAAGAATGAAAGGGAATCAATTGTTGTTATGGGTAAAATGTTTTTGTTTTTTTATGAAAACACAAGCACATGAATTATTCTCAAATGCAATTACTTCCAGAGGTTAAAAAGTGAAAAAAGTAAAACCAAGTTAATGACCATCAAAGGCAAAACGTTTCATGACTTAAAAGTAATTCTTTTCTCATGGGTAAGAAAATTCTGATGCAAATACTGTGAGCATGTGGCTTGCATTACAACGCAAAACAATCGACATGTTGGTCCAACTGAAGTTTATTTTGAACTTTATTAACACTGAAAAGACAACAAGGTACACACATATTCATCTACAGTAGCGTGACGTCCGTCTTCTAGCGTCCAGCGGTCATATATTAACTCTTCAGTTTTCTCAGTAGTATTTCTATAGCAGCCGGGAAGGCAGACAGTATGAAAGGGTCATTAGCTTACTTTTAGTACAGTGTGAGAGGGTACGAGGGGGTCTCAGGAGGAAAATACAGGCTTAAGACATTTTTCTCATTGTGAAGATACACCACCCATATCTGTTTGGACAGTGGCTGGTCGCTAAGGTAACCGTCGGTTGTTTACAGTGTTGGGGAAACAGTACACAGCGTTCGTTCCTCTTTGAAATAACTTCAGTCCACTTTGAGCGTATGTATGTGTTGCGTGTGCGTGCATGTGTGTAACAACCTAAAGAGAGAGGTCGAATGTGTCACTGAATTGAAAAACTGACATCAAAACATCATAGTTCTAAAAAAATAATGGAGAAACAAATTCAACTAAATACCCTTATCAGTAAACGTAAGACAAATGTAATCCGCCGCATAGAAAAATAAAACAACTTCATATCCTTATGAGTGACCAAAAAAAGAAAAATGTAAATTCATAATTTTTGTTGGTACAAAGTGAGAGGGGGAAAACAGTTAACTATCCACATGGGTACAAAAGAAATGATAAATCGGTTATCCTCAACACTCGGTTTCTATCGCTGCTTACTGATTAGCGCTGTTAATATCTTCTGTTAAGTCTGTAAATTTCTCACATACGCAAAGATTGTCACTGGAGTGAGTATCTGGGGGGAGGGGATGATGGACAGCTAAATCGGAAGTCAAAAACAGCGCACAAAAAGCCCAACATTGCCTCGCATTGTGGCTTTCACAAGTTCTGCCCATCAAAATTGCGTTTGATGAACGTGAAGTTTTGTAAACGAGCTGCCTCGTGGTCCAATTTACCAGATGATTATTCAACATCTTCTGGTCAGTCAATAAATAACAAGAATAAGAAAGTCTCTCTTCCATCTTCAACCCAGGTCCAGTTGTGTCCAGTTGTTCCTGATAGAAAGGATCCTGGTGAAGGTTTTCAAGGCTCTTCGAATAGTTGAAGGTCCAACCTGACCACTATCTCGCCTGTGGGAACCTCATGCAGCAGCAAGCGCTTGGTGATTGGTCCTTTCGAGCCCTGGTCCTTCTTGATCTCGGCCAATCTTATCTCGGTCCGGCCCAGGAAGTCTGAAGGGGTAAAAAATAGGAGAGCAGGAGACACAGTGAACTCTCAGCGGATGGTGGCTTGTGCTATAAAGTGTAGAAACAAAATCTCAGGAAAAAACCCCCAAAAACAGATGAACTTAATTTGGAGTTAACCAGATACACTTAAAGTGGTGGTAGATGTGTGTGCTGACTTCGGAGTCACATTCAAAATTACATTTCACCCCCCCCCCCCCCCTCCATTGAGTTGTATATGATGGAAAAATAATAAAATAATTTATCCTGGTCTATTTTTTTGTATCACAAAAACTATCATTTGAACAAGGGCGTGTAAGATTTTTTTTATATATTGGTTGAAGTTGAATCTAAAACTGACACAAAAAACAAAGAACAAATTCAAATACCAACATTTTAACCAAATCATATGATTTAGTCTGCAGAAGTCCACTAGCTTAATGCTAACATACAGGAAATGACATAGATAGGCTAACGGAAATTAGCGTCGGCATCACTGTAATTGTGAACCTTCCGCTGCTGCTTTAACACATAGTTGCTTTTACATGGGACAGCAACATCCGTCAGGTATTAAATATCTGGAGTACCAACCGTCGGGTGAGAACTGGTCCCGTTCAAACACGGTAACGCACAGGACGTCCTGCTCCAAGTCCTTGATGAAAAACTGGCAGTTGGAGTTCCACTTGGGATTCAGCGTGTCCTGCCACCAAAAACACAACTCGCATAGCAAATAAATAATCCAAGTAGAAGTAAATCATCTTAACATCTAAAAAGAGCTAAGTTTCATTAAAATCCTAGATTTTTTAAAAATAATTCAATACACAGCTGAAACATTTCACACTAGATACATTGATATATTTACATACTATATTTATATGGTATAATATTTATTGTCACGCCGCCTATTGGGGCCCGTCAAATAAATCAATAAGCAACAAATTTGCCTTTACCTGCAGAGTTTTGGTGATGTGGCACTGCGAGCCCATGGTGACCTCACAGTAAGGGTTGCTCTTACCTGCCGCAAAAACAAAGGTCAAAGAGCGCACCCACGCTCTTTTCTGACCAAATGCCTTCTTGTAGTTGTTACCGTGCGAGCGACAAGGCTTGAGTTCGATTCCCTCCACGATGTTGACCATCAGCCTGCCGATGCCTGTTGCTCTCTGGGAACGCACTGTGGCCAGCGCAGCGTGGCGCACAATGTGAGAGGCCAGCACCAGCGGGTTACGACATTCAAAGAGTATCAAAGCCATACCTAGATAGGCCTTTTCTCGCTTCTTCTTCTCAGTTTCAATGAAGAGTTCGGAGGCCGCCTTGATTTTCTGGACCCACGCCGTCCTGCGTGCACGCACACACACGCGCACGCGCACACACGCACACACGCACACACACACACGCACGCGCGCACGCGCACACACACACACACACACACACACACACACACACACACACACACACACACACACACACACACACACACACACGAGGCTGCTTGCTCGAACCCCAAGTTGCTGACGCCTAAAGTTTTGCTTCAGCTCACCGCTCGTTGATGCTCTCGGCCCTGAGGGTGTAAACTCTGTCGATGTGCGAGATGTGGAAGAGGGGCTCGTCTCCCGACGGGTCCGTCGGCAGTTTCACCAGAACCTCGTTCAGGAAGATGGGCTGCACACACGTCACCTTCTGGTTATAACATTCAATGTCATTGTTTCAAAAGAAGGTTTGTTGGTCACGACACCACAGTTTTTGTTTTTTTTTAAGGGAGAAAAAGGTTTATCACGATGTCGTTTTGTAAGAGGTAGCAGTATCGACGATGGAGTCACGATTTTACGACCATGAGTGACCATGACTATGAGTGAGCGTGTTTGTGTTGCGTGAGTTCTGACCGTCTTGTACATGCGGTACTGCAGGTGCGTTTTGGCCGAGAAGACTTTGTCGGATCCGGAAGAGCCCAGAGGCTTGGTGACCTGCGGCGCAGACGACAAGGGCCGTTCAGACAGAAGAGGAGACTCAGGATGCGACAGGGACGGAATCGCGCGTCACCTGCGTCAGCAGCAGGAAGTCGTTGAAGAGGAAGCCGTAGAGCTCTTTGCTGCTTTTGGCTTTGAAAAGTTTGCCGCTGTGAAGGAACTTGCGGGGACCCAAACAGTTGGTCACAGAGTTGAAGACCAGTTGCTGCAACATTTTGCAACAGAACTTAACGTCACTAACGTCACGTCGTCTATTTTCAAACTTCACTCATATGCGTTTCCACCGCTTTGACTTTCTTTGGGTACATTTGTAGGAGGCCAATTTGGGTTTCTTCAATTTGGAAGATGAACGTGAAAATGCAGAAAAGTACCTCGGACAGGCCTTCACACTGAACGTGCGTTTGGATCCACTCCAGACGATCAGAGTTCTCCTTCTCCCTCACGCCCTCGTTCACCTATACGCCACCACAAACAGCTCAGTTTTGTATTTGGGGCTTTTGACTATACAAGTGAAGCCATGAGAAAGCACCTGCGAGCACAACTCCTCCGCCTTCTCCAGAGCAGCTTTCAGGTGACTGTGGTCCGGATGCGACTCAGGAGTGTTTTCCAAGATCTGGTTGCAAAGAGCAGAAAACTGGAGAGACATCACTCTGGGTGTGTGCGTGCAGGTGCGTATGTGTGTGTGTCAAGCGTACGTTCTTAATGATGAGCGGGTAGCGAGTGACTCTCTGCATTGGCTTGAGCAGGAAGCTGGAGAGCGGCATCCCCTTGCAGCGGGGGTCCATGGCTAACCTCTGACGCACGTGAACAAACAAAATGCAAACTTATCTATGCTTCTCGCCCGTCACTGTTGCAACCTACTGGTTTACAAAAAAATGGAAAAATACTGAAGTTCCATACAATTTTCGTGAGTAAGATGTCAAACTGCAGTTATTTTCATTTGAACATAAAGTGGTATTTTTCAATGGGGAAAAAAAAAGGGCTAAAACACACAGGAATAAAGAGTAGAAAATATTTCTGGAATCAAGTTGTACTCTTTACGAATATGTCATAATTGTGAAGAAGTTTAAAATAAAATAAAATAGAAAGTCAGTTTTTGTGTGCGCACTGGAAATTAATTAAAAAAAAAGTACATCATTATCCAAAATGCAGAATAAATATTCTAGCACAGTGTTTTCCAACAACTGTGCCGTGGTACACTGGTGTGCCGTGAGAGAAATTCAGCTTTGAAGTGGGAAATTGTCCAATATTAATTACAGAGTGCATTGTTAATAGAATGCATTGTTAATGGTCAGTTTGCGCAAGGCCTGCTCAGCTACCTACTAATCACGCATGTGTGGCTAATCGGAGAATCTTGAGATTTCACGTTGTGTTTGTCTGATTGTGCTGCATCGGCACATATTCAGTTTGCTGCTGTGTGCTTTTGATAGCAGTGACACTCTGACGGCCGTGGTGCGTTTGTGAACTGACAGAAATACCAGCATGTAGTTCAACCGGAGAACCTGCATTGTTCATTTTCACCAACATGAAACACACAGTCAAGTCATGCATGACGCCTTGACTGTGATCACCACTCAGCTGCTGCCAGAACAGCAGTGTCTTTAAACGTGACTTTATTCTTATTGTCGCAATATTTATAGAGCTAGTCTAAAATCGTAAACAGAGTCATGTTTCTAGAAAACTGTCACTTTAATTAAAAAAAGAAATACAATTTAGAAATATATATATTTTTTTTTATTCAATTATGCCAATCTCCACACACATACGCACGCACACACACGCACACACACACAACTTTATTTATATATCACGTTCACGATGTCTTTTGTTGTCATACAATTGATTTAAAGATAGAAGCTGGTGTAACACCTCACAGATTTCTGTTGGTGGTGTGCCGCAAGATTTTTTCCAAAGAAAAGGTGTACCGTGGATGAAAAAAGGTTGGGAAACACTGTTCTAGCAAACCTGTCCTAGTTCTGATTGATGGGTGGTAGGATTGGTGGACATTGGTGTCTGAAGCGTATTGATTACCTTGAGGAAATCTTTGATTTCGGGATTGTCGTCGGTTTTCTGCTGAATCAGCGTGGCTCCGTTCAGCTGACACGAGCAGAACCTGCGCAATCACCATTGGGCGTAAGAAAAGGATCACGTGACCTTTGACACTGTGCGTGCGTGCACGTGACCACCTACCTGATATAAGGCTGCATGTGTGGCAGCTGATTGGTGAGGATGTCGCCGATCATCTTGACAGGCATGCGATCGCCCGACATCTTCTTCCTCACCCTCAGCGCTCTGCAGGCGAAGCGGCGGTTGTCACTTTTTAGGATGGTATTTTCCCAAAGGCACAGCTCACAGTACATGAGGGCGATGACAATGTGCCCTTACTTGAGCAGCTTGATGTTGCACATGATGAGCTCCTTCCAGTTGACAAAGATCATGGCCACCTCCTTCTCACTCAGCAGCTCACATTCCAGTAGAGGCTTGTGAAAGATCTAAGTGCGCGCAGACACACACACAAAATATTTTGGCGTTATATGGACAAATGAGGGCGGCTTGGTGGTGCACTGGTTAGCACATCCGCCTCACAGTTAGAGGGTGCGGGTTTAATTCCACCTCCGGCCCTCTCTGTGTGGAGTTTGCATGTTCTCCCCGTGCCCGGAGGTTTCCTCCAGGCACTCCGGTTTCCTCCCACATCCCAAAAACATACTTGGTAGGCCGATTGAGCACGCCAAATTGTCCCTAGGTGTGAGTGCAAGTGCAAATGGTTGTTCGTCTGTGTGCCCTGCGATTGGCTGGCAACCAGTTCAGGGTGTCTCCCGCCTACTGCCCGATGACTGCTGGGATAGGCTCCAGCACGCCCGCGACCCCCGTGGGGACAAGCGGTATAGAAAATAGATGGATGGAGAAATTATTAGATTTTTACTTTTGGGCACAGGATAAAGAAGACATGCCTTTGAGTAACATGCTATGATGCTTTGTGTTCGCGACATCTGTTAGCTTGTCTATACTGTCTGGCAAATAGACTCATGTTTAGTAAGACAGCAAACTTTGAAGTATTTCTGAAAAATTATGACTTATGAAGTTTGTTGGCGGCATCAAGTGCATTTAACTAAATTTTTTGTATAAAACATATTGCAGGATAGTGCTCATACCTAAAAGTACTCAGAAGTAAGCCAAGGTAGCCCTAAATACATACAATTATATTTCTTTCGTTTAGTTAAAAACAAAAATGTCGTCCAGGTGAACACAAGGTCTGCTGCCCCCTGCTGACCACCAAAGGAACACAAACATAAAGGCCCTTCTAAATGATTTTCATTGAGACAGTCTGCATCTAGTCAAGAAAGAAATGGAGTTATGTTGAAAAGTCCCCCACCCCCACCTCAGTGACAAGCTGCAGGTCGTTGACGTAATTCTCCTCCGTGACGATGAGCTCGTGGATGTAGCCTTGACGTTTCCTCTCCATGGGACTCAGCATGTCCAGCAAGTGCAGGTCAGCGCACCCTGAAAATACAAAAAGTTGCACATCAACTAACATTCGCGGTGTCAATTAAACAAAAATGAGAATGTGATACATACCTGATGTGAATTTTTTTTCTGTTTGAGAAATTGCGTGTTAGAATAAGGAGCATACGTGTGTCAGAGCGTTTAATCATTGTGATGCAGTCGGATTCAGCACCTTGCACAACGCAGAAGTCAATTGTGCCGCACTTACATTCATTCTGTACACACCTTCCTTGAAATCTGCGCAAAAAGCTCACTTGCGCCCACCATATTTTCACCGCTGCACCAAGCGCAAGTAGTGCAGTGCATTTGCATTTGGCTCATCAGAGTTCATCAAAGGTCAGCCCGTCCGTGAGTAAAGTCAGACACATTCAAATAGCTCAAGCCCATGTGGGATGCCGGCGGCTTAGTTACAACTCAATTGCATCTTGGATATTAAAAAAAAAAAAAATCTTGGATATTTAAAAAAAATTATATATATATATATATATATATATATATATATATATATATATATATATATATATATATATATATATATATATATATATATATATATATATATAGGGCGGCTCGGTGGTACAGTGGGTAGCATGTCCGCCTCACAGTTAGGAGTTCGATTCCACCTCCGGCCCTCCCTGTGTGGAGTTTGCATGTTCTCCCCGTGTCCGCGTGGGTTTTCTCCGGGCACTCCGGTTTCCTCCCACATCCCAAAAACATGCTTGATAGGCCGATTGAGCACTCCAAATTGTCCCTAGGTGTGAGTGCGAGTGGGAATGGTTGTTCGTCTCTGTGTGCCCTGCGATTGGTTGGCAACCAGTTCAGGGTGTCCCCCGCCTACTGCCCGATGACGGCTGGGATAGGCTCCAGCACGCCCGCAACCCCCGTGGGGACTAAGCGGTTCAGAAAATGGATGGATGGATATATATATATATATATATATATATATATATATAGAGAGAGAGAGAGAGAGAGAGTTAATAAACCAGCTAATCCCATTCGTGAAAGTAAACATTAAAAATCACAATACTGTCAACAACATCCAAATATATGGCAACTATTACAGGGCTCGTCTGTTGCTATGGGAATAAAAGGAAAGGTCTTGTTGCCCTGGTAACAGCGGTTGTTTCTCATGTCACGAGCGTTCTTGATTGTTAGTTTATGTCAAGTATATGTTCATATTATGGCGACACATACAATATAATATGTCTTTATTTACTTAGCGCTTTCACATGGTGAATTTTAGTTCATGATCTGTTAAGAACGCAAGTGATTTAATGGGTCTTTGTCTTAAAAGGTTTGGTGATTGTGAAAGTTTCTAGGAATAAATTGAATAGTGCGATTAAATGTGTGTGGCTCAAATGTGAATGCAGTTTGTAAAATCCAGAAGAAAGGCTCATTCGCTATGGCAACCTATAAAAAAAAAAATCAAATCGAAGGTTGCATTTAAGTGAAGGTCGGTGCTCATTTTTGAGCGGCTGAGGTAAAGATTGCTACCTTTTGTCTTTGTGTTTCAACAACAAAGGCACACATTTCTGAGTGTATAAGTATCAGATCATTATTATTTGGGTAAATGTGTTTTTGTGACATTTTTCGTGGTGTGCTGTGAGATTTTTCTTGTTGAAATAAAACGTGCTTTGACAAAGCACTGCTCTACAGCACACACACTATGTCAAACAATTGCTGATCTGGTTTTGATGAAGCAAGAAAAAACAAACTCCTGGCTGGAATGACTCACGACTACTAGAAGTTCATGCCTTGTGCGCTTTCAGGTCAAACCATGAGATCGTTATAGCAACAGACGAGCACATAATAAAGACGTAAACAGAAAATGAAGTCAATACATCAATAAGTTGTTCAAAAAAAACGACTGTGGGTAAATCAATAAAATGTGTAGATACAATCCCAAAACTCTGTACCGTGTGTGTGTGCGTGCGTGTGTGCGCGTGTGTGTGTGTGTGCGTGTGTGTGTATGTGTGTGTGCGTGTGTGCGTGCGTGTATGTGTGAGCGAGAACGCAAAGAGAAGAGGAGGAGTCTGGACGAGTCTTTGGCTGTAACGTTCCACATTGGAACGCATCCTCCAGCAGATAGTGGGTCTTTCTGTGAAGCTGTGAGGAGGGGTCGCGTTAGTCAGGGAGAGGGGGGGGGGGGGGGGGGGGACTGACAGGTGAAGGAAGCTACTGAGGGTAGAAGTAATAAAAAAGAAGCAAAGCATGGATGTACAAAGGAAGATTAGAACCACGCTGAAAAAATTTGACTTTTTTTTCCTTTAAAAGAAGCCATCATAGTATGAAATTTTAAAATTTTCATCGTATTTTGGGGAGACATTTTTTGAGAGCTAAATTGGAATTTTGTCAACGGAGGCCTATTTTGTCGATTAAAAAATATTGAATTTTTCTAAAAGTCCAAATGGTATGAGAATTAAGTCTAATTCTTAGAAATATATAAATATTACTGAAAATATGTAACTTTTTCAAGAAAGACTTGTCATTTTAACGATTTTAAAACACCCCCAATGCATTTTTTGTTGCAGAAAAATGGATTCCCTCCCAATTTTCTTCCCCAATTAAAAAATATATTTTTGCTATTTCATTCTTCCCTGAAAAGATAAAATTGAAATGTAAATGAAACTTTCCTATCATGGTCTGTCTTTTTGTTCAGTGTGGCTCTCCTACTTCCAGACAGGGATGAGCTGAGCTGCTTCTAAAATGGCACAATCTCCCGTAAAGCCACAAAACGACCCACTATCCACTTCTCCACCGCGCTACGACTGAGGCGTGCATGTGCATGCGTCCATGTGAATGGAGTCCCAGTCAAACATGTCAACCAGTCCAATCTACCTCTTGCCTCTCCTCGCCGCGCCTCTCGCTAGACACAAGATGGTGAGGCGAGGTGAGGCGAGCGGAGACGCGCCAAAAGGCAGACGCTTAACGTTACGGTTGCTCGGTCGGTCTGTCTGTCTGTCTGTCTGTGTCTGTCTGTCTGTCTGTCTCTGCCTGCCTGCCTGCCTCTGTGTGTGGCTTCTATTGGTGATGGAGCGTCGCCATTTCCGGGTCATGTGACCGCTTGCTGCTGTCCCATTGGTTGAGTGGTCTAGTGGGCGTGGCCTAGTGGGTCTCTTTGAGGGCTTTGAGGAGAGGGGGGTTCTGGGGAATGATATGATCCTAGAGAAAGGACGACAACAACACCATCAACAAAAACAACAATAACAACAACAAATTGGGTGCTAGGCGGGTGGAGCGTGCGGCGACGGTGACAGTACACAAGTCGAACATCAAAAGCGGGCCACCCCGCACAAGTATTTGTTGCATTCATTGTCTTTTCCATAAAACCTTTCTTTTTTTTATTCACATAGGTCAATGGCTATTTGGTTGTGTTTCATTGTAAATGCAATAAAAATGATTGGTAGTAAGTCAGTTTTAGTGCTACATTTAACTGCTTGGTGTAATAAATAATTGGTGAATTAAAATTGTCAACTGCTTGCCTTAAGCTCTCATAAAGACTTTATGGTGGCAACAATTTATATTTCCAAAACTATGGCAAGACCACTCATACACTAACTAAAGTATATTAGTAATGACGCACATGTAAGAAATAAAGTGTGTGTCTGAAGGGCTCGTGTTCTCTCTGTAATCTTTTTTTCTATGATGGAGAGTGGCGAGGGGGAGGCATATGCGGGGAAAAAAGGAAACACCTAATAACACTGACAGAAAGACGAATGAACACACACACAAAGACTATCCAGAGGTGGTGTGACTGAACTGTACACCACATAGAGGCCATAAAGGCAAAAAGGCAGACGGAGATGGAGGGCAAAGGACACAGAGAGACGGACAGAGACAGATAGACACAGAGAAAGACACACAAAGAGACATGAGAGAGAGAGAGAGAGAGAGAGAGAGAGAGAGAGAGAGAGAGAGAGAGAGAGAGAGAGAGAGAGAGAGAGAGACATGAGAGAGAAAGAGAGAGAGAAATAGAAAGAGAGTGCATCGCCACACCAATCTGGCGTGTGTGTGTGTGTGTGTGTGTGTGTGTGTGTGTGTGTGTGTGTGTGTGTGTGTGTGTGTGTGTGCGTGTCAGAGGGCGAGGACGTTTGGAGTCATTATATATTTAGTGGGTGCATGCGTACTCACACTGTGTGCTGGGGTCGGTGTCGGTGGTGAGCTTGACGTAGTTGCTGGGAAAGAGCCCCTCGTGGCCGTTCAGCTCGCCTTTCCACCAGTCGCAGTCGTCCTTGTTGAGCACGGTGATCACCTGACCCTTCTGGAAGGCCAGCTCGTCATCGTTCTGCGCCACGTAGTCGTACATGCCGATCACCTGGCACACGGCTTCCGCAAACACCAAAAGTGCAAAACAGAAGCAAGTCGGATGCAGGACTGAAGCTATCGAATCGTTTCAGAAAAGAGTATTCTTTGGCATGCCTGGTTTAAAAATAGATTTGCATTACTAAGCAATAACGACTTTTCACCCCAATGCATCTTTTCGTCATGTTCCATGAAAACTGTGTGTGTGTGTGTGTGTGTGTGTGTGTGTGTGTGTGTGTGTGTGTGTGTGTGTGTGTGTGTGTGTGTGTGTACCAGTGTTGGTGGGGACCAGTTTTGGTGGCGTGGGCTCAGTGGGCGTGGTCTTGCTGGTGCTGGGGCTGAGCAGCTTGACGTAGTTGGCCGGAAACCATCCAATTTGTCGCTTTTTCCCCCGGGCCTCGAGTGATCACAGCGCAGAATGTCAAGCACCCAATGAAACGGCTTGCTTTGTGCTGTGAACGCAACTTAGCACAGCGCTCGGATGCCATCTGAATCTCGGGCGAACGTTACTCGAGAGATTCACTAAACACATCGACTCTTCTTTTCATGCGTCCTAGGATCAAGCACTCTGAAGCTTGTGCAACACAGAAACAAAATAATAATCAATCTTAGCTGTCGATCTTGCCGGCACTTCCGCTTTAGTGTGAACCGTGTTAGAACATTAAAAGGTATATTAAATGTATGTCGCAATTTTCCGCACTGAAAAATTTACTATAATCTCCGTCATTATTTTTCATGTACAATTATGACACATTTTGACAACTTGATGTTGACCGCAAATGACATCACGTGCACAAGGCTTGGATAACAACCAATCACTAATCAGCTTGCAAAACATCCGCTGAATGTTAGCCTGTTACTGCCGCTGCTCTGGCTCTCCATCCATTGTTGTACCTGAAGCTCGCCCTCCCACCAGCCGCCCGGGTTCTTCTTCCTGATGAGGATAAGCTGGCCTGGCGCTAACGTTAGCTGCTCCGCTCCTGTTGCGCAGTAAGGGGCAATCACCTGGGCGATCTCTGATGAAGAGAAAAAAGAAAGAGGATTATTGACTAGTCACGTTTGAAAAAGATGTGCTTATGATTAAGTCACCTGGTTTTTTGCCAAGGCTCCCCGTTTTTCCTGCTGGTCCTAAAGACTGGAGAGAGGGGTGGGGGGAATGAACTTTTGTCAAGAACCACATGCTGCTTCATCTCATTCCGTGCAGCAGTCTATATCTCACATCAGATGATGCGTCCCGCGGTTTGACGTAGTTGGAGGGGAAAACCCCGGTCTTGCCCGCGACTGTGCCCGTCCACCAGTCGCCCTCCTTCCTGGTCACTGTGACAACGTCTCCTTGCTGGAAACTCAGGTCGCCCTGCTCGCTGCTCTCGTAAGTGTACATGGCCACGTACTCTAAGCAAGCACGTGAAGACAAGTGAGTGGCGGCGCACGTGCACACAAGCAGAATGTGGAGGCGTTCGCTTTCTGCGTGGCTTACCTTCTCCTGACTCCAAGGGCTTGCATGGGGTGGGGGAGGGGCGTTTTCCATTAGGGGGACTTTCTGACATCACGCATTCACTGCCGGGGAAAGGAGAACCAAGCTTCAGTGATTGAAAAGTGCCTTTTTAATTGGAGAAGAGAAAAAGCGTACCTGGTGTTCTTGCCACGTGCTGAGGAAACGAGCGGGGCTGCGATTGGGGCTGCCATCGGAGCCGCCGCGGGAAACGCAAGCGGGGGCGTCATGGTGGCAGAGATGAGCTTCACGTAGCTTTTGGGGAACCATCCTCTCTGTCCGCTCTGGAGCTCTCCCAGCCACCACATGTCCTGCTGCTCCAGCACCGTTATAATCTGTCACACAATAGTGTCTATTTAAAAAAATTAAAAAAAAGACAACACAATACAAAGAGAGAATGCAATTTCTGCAGAAATTGCATGTGACTGCTGAGTGTGTCGACAGAAAGAATAGACTTTAATCAATCAGTCCACCAGCACTGTATTTTGAAGGTGAAGATTTAAAGGAGTGGAAGTAACAGTGGTGGGGAAAAACAAAAATAAGAAATTTGGTCACAAATAACTATGGGTCACTGAATTAAAAAAAAAAAAAAAGTTGAGATGATGGTGACCTCATTTTTGTTGAAGTTGAGGTGGTTGTCCTTCTTGGCTCTCCAGGGGTACAAGGCCTGAGCCTGCAATCCCTCCACCTTCTCCCCCTGGCCCAGCACGGGAGAGGGCGAGGACCCCGTGGTCATAGTGGCCGGCGTGAATGCCGAACGCTGTCGCAGCTGAGCTGACGGGACGCTGAGGGACGGATTCTGAGCGGCGGAGGAGGTGGGCCACGCGTCCCATCCTTCGCTGTCCATCTGGCTGCTGCTGTTTGATGGCCATCTGAAAAGTGCCATCAAAAGAGCGTCTCCTCTTGGTAAGGGTCCGTGCTTAACAAAAACACACACAATATTCTGCGACTTGAATGATTACGATTGTCAAAATACTCGAGAACAGGTGGTGGTGAAGCACGAGTCGTGTTTAGACTGGGGAGGGGTATTAGTACAACCTTTGGACTTGACTTTGAGCCACAGGGTTTGAAGCTGAAGAAAAACCATTGTGGCTTTTCGGCACACGGAAGAAAAATGTCGAGCGTAATCCTCACGTGGTGCTGAAGTCGGCCCAGTTACTGTTGGCCGACGGCGCGGATGAGGAAGTCTGCCCGGGTGCAGGGGGCGGCGTGCTGACGGGCTGCCAGGCCGAAGTGGCCGTGGCCGAAGCGGCCGCCCGCAGGCTGACAGGCGCTTCGCTGTCCGGTATCCGTTCAGCATAATTGGCCGGAAACCAGCCAGTTCGTCCCCTGAGCTCTCCGCCCAGCCAACCGGGCTCCCCCGTCTGAGTCTCGTCCACCTAGTGGGACACAGGAGACGGTGAGAGTCATGGACAACATGCAAAGCTCAAATCCAGATACATGGTCATGTTTCTAACAGAAAAAAGATCAACCTATGGCTTATTTATGGACAAGCTGGTGCGGTGATTTTTTTTCCTTTGTTTTTTCAACACAGCACATCTAAATCCAAACAGGATAATCTAGCTGGTATGAAGCATTCAAATGACAGGTGGACAAACATGAGTGAGTATGAGCTGACAGTCGAGCCGGGCCCGACTGGTCCGGGCACTTACCCATTCCCCCCTCACCTTCAGTTAGCACAGCAGAGAAGAGAGCAAAATGTTACACGCACACACAAACACAAAGGCATCTGGGAATTTACCAAATTTACATGTGTCCATACTCAAAGCCCTACCATATTATCCGGACTATAAGGCGCACCTAAAAACCTAACATTTTCTCAAAAGCCGACAGTGCGCCTTATAGTTATATTGCAACTCCATCCTTGTTGGGCTCCCTCACAAACTCCTCCATAAACTGCAATTGGTTCAAAATGCTGCTGCCCGCATCATCGCCAGAACGCCTGTCCATCATCACATCACTCCTGTTCTGCTTCAACTTCACTGGCTTCCTATAAAACACTGCATTAACTCCTCCTCCAAATTAACATTCCCACCCGGTCTCTTAGGTCTGCATCTTCTATTACTCTCACTGTCCCCCATTCTGTCTGTCCACTAAGGGAGCTAGAGCCTTCACCTGCTCTGCCCCTCGTCTCTGGAACTCTCTCCCCCCTGACATTCGAAACATCGACTCCATTCTACAGTTTGCATCCCACCTAAAAACCCACCTTTTTAAGGAAGCATATACTTGAACCCCCCATTATGCTGCAGATGTTTCCTTTCTTTTATACTGTTTTTATATTTGATTGTGTATGTTATTTTATCTTTGAACGGCGTCCTTGAGTGCCTTGAAAGGCGCCTTACAAATAAAATGTATTATTATTATTATTATTATTATTATTATTATTATAGTCTGGTGCGCCTTATATATGGATCAATTGATGAATTTGTTTATCTTTACTTGTACACAGTGCTCTGCCAAAATGTTTCAGTACGTTTTAGTACGAGGAGAGCGGAGACGCTTCCCAGCATTACTGCAACCGTGGTCAGGGGGCGTCACTGAATAGCTGTTGTAGCTGTAAATTTACGGATCGATATGGAAGGGAAACATAGGTAAGCAGTACCAATGCATTAGATCGAACTTTAGTCAGTTCTGATCATTTTATAGAAGATTTGGAGTTTGAGAAACGCGATTGTTTACAGAGGGCTCATTGGTTATTGGCTAGTGGATGCATACCGCAACCCTAGTCAACCTCAGTTTGTTGCAGCATAGCTTCTATTTTATGCGCCTTTTACTCCGGTGCGCCTTAAGTATGAAATAATTTCTAAAATAAAAGATTCAATGAGGGTGCGTCTTATAATCCAGTGCGCCTTTTGGTGCGAATAAATACGGTATTTATTTGACATGATGACATCAATGGGAGGTCGGGTTGAAACAGTGTGAACGTTTCATGTGACAATTTTAGTGAACAAAATGATTACGGTTAGTGGTATCTTTAAGATATTGTTAAACAAAAAGAACTGTAAGGAAAAAACTGCCCTTTGCCAGCAAAAAAAAGAGGTTTATTACAGTCGCTGTGCCCAATTTGATGAGTGTTTATTTAGCTACCATTTCATTGCTGAGGAGGTGCCAAGTTGTGTGCATGCTTTGTACCATAATGACGTCACCGGGGGCGATGCTGATCTCATCATGGCTGCGAGCGTCAAAGGGGTACAGAGCTCTGTAGTAGACCACCTTTACTGCCGCTGGCCGTTGTTGCTCAAAGCCGCTGCCTGCTGCCTTCTGCTCAAACAGGCTTGCCACTGGAGCCTTTTCTGCTGTGCAAAGAAAATAAGATTAACAACCCAAGTCAAACATGGACAACTTTAAAGTCTGCCTCAAGTCTGCCTCAAGTCTTAACCTTCAAGTTCGAAGCACATTTAAAGTTACTGTGCCCAAAATTGATCAAGTCAAGTACTAAATTAGGAAGCCCGAAGCTGGAATCCGCCCGCCAATCGGAACTAGACACAGCAGCCTTCAACTGACCTGTCGAAGCCCAGGGATCGACCGGCTGGCTGAAGAGCTTACTGAGTTCCTCCTGCATGTCGTTCTTGCCCCAGGCATCCTCGTCCTTCTCCTCCACGGATGCAGCAGTCTTGTGACCTTCAGCGTCCTCCTCCGGGCCTCGCCGTTTCCTCTCCTCTTCCTCCTGGGTGACCCGGTTAAGCCAGGCGTGCGAGGCGGGAGCGGGGCTGGGCGCCTTGAGGGCCAAGCTGCCTGCGTCGTCGTTACTCCAAGTCAGAGTTTTGTCTGAGGACAACCTGAAGCACAATGTCAGGCTGTCGTGTAAAAATGACCTCGCATATAAACAAAGTAATCCTCTGCGTAATCATGTTTATGAAAATCCAATAATGTTTCCTTTAGAACATCTTCTGCTGGAAGCCGTTTGCTCTTTTTGGAGTCCTACCTGCTTTCCTGCAACTCGGCAGACGGCCTGTCGATTGGCGCCTGCTTCATCGAGTGTGCATCTCCCTCCGGCTCATTCTGCTTCTGCCTTTGCTGGCGGCTGTGGATCTCTCTCAGCTCCTGCGAAGTGACACGGGAGATACGGGAAGCCAGAGTGGTAAGGAGGGCATGGAATCGGGCAGGCTGCCTGCTTCACGTGCCGACAACAGCGGCGACAATAACCGCTGTGTAGTTATGACAACCAACTGTGCCATTAGAGAGCGCATGTGTCATTTGCGCAGACTAAACTTGTCTTGACTTGGGAGCGAACGGATTGAAGTCATACCGCAACAAGAAGTGCGGGACACAATGTGTCATGCATACATTTCTGAAAACAGTGGACCGCCACATACTTGCCCTTGAGCATTTGCAACCAACACCTGGCCGCTTACCCGCTCACTCAAACGTCCGTGGTGGAAAAGCAGTGAATCTTTTGTGAGTAGGCATAAATTCAGACAACAGCCAATAGCAAATCTAACGGCCGCCATGCTAATTTTGTGACTGAGCGTCAACGGGAGACGACGGCAAGATTTGCTGCTCCCGTGTCGGCTGCTTTGGCGAGCAATTGTTGATCAAACGAGGACAAAACACGACATCACAGATTAGCAGAACGCCGCACGACTGTTAGCATCCCAAGAGAGGAAACGGACATGTGAATGGGAAAAGAAGCAGGAGAAAAAAGGGGAGGCAAAGAGGAGGGGATTCCAAAGGGAAATGTTACACTCTAATCGCAACTTTGGTGACGTGGTAGCAGGCGTTTGCCATGGATGAGCCAACGTCGTCACTTGAGACGTAGCCAGTGCAGCACGACAAGAGACGTGGCCAGCGCAGCACGACACGCACGCGCACACGCACACACCCGCACGCACCCCCGCACGCACACACACACACACACACGTTCCAAACCCTTGAGGATTGTTTAAAGTGTGAGCAAAAAATATATATGTCCCCTTTAAAAAGAAAATGCTCACACTGCAAATGCTCCTAAGTAGTTCTTGTCCACTTCTTCAAAAGTGTTTTCCACACAACCTTTTTTATGCTTATGTTTTTTTTTAATAATTCTCATCTATCAGGCCGAATCCCGGTCGCAGTACCACCCCAGCCCAGCAATGGTGGTGTGCTCTACCTGTCTCCCTCTTTGCTCGCCGTCAAGCTGTCGTCGCAGGGCTTCTATCCTGGCACAGTGGCTGGCATAGAACTCACACAGAGACTGGCATTGGCAATGGAGTAAAAAAGGGAGAACAGTGTGGGAGGGGAATAAATAAAGGAATATTAAACAGAAGGAAGGGTTCAGTGCGCAAAACTCACAAAAGTCGATGGGGTGAAGGCGGGTTATGAGGTGGGTTATGAGACCAGAGAAGAGCAACGTAATAATGCAGAGGGGGGGATGCTGAGTCAAAAGGAAGCCAGGTCAACTTCAAAGCAGGAGTGCTAGCGTCTACCTGTAGGTCAACTAGCAACGTCTTCCCATGTCTACGAGTTGATCCACATTTAAATAAGCCACTCAAAGAAAAGAATTCATTAATTCAATAATTCATTCGAATTATTATGCTTCTTTCCTCCCTCCGAGTCCATATCTCTCCGATTTGACTCAAACATCTGACAGTAAATACAGTGAAGCCTCCATCTTCCTCTTTCTGCAGGTGAAATTAAGACAGCTCGTTTTTTGAGCAACAAGGATTAATATCTATACGGCAACACACACTAAAGCAAACATCAATACTGTAAATGACAAATCAATGCTGTGCAACAGTGAATTAAATAAGCGATGTAAATGCAGACCACTGCATAAAGCAACAACATATTTGAGTATTTGGATGAATCGTGGAAAGAACACTGAAAAATGTCAGTTCTTGACTTGCACACACAGAATATTTAGCAAATAAGTCGTGCAATGCCGTGTCAAGTATTTGGTTCAATGTTTGAGACAGACAGAGAGACAAAACTACAGGCAGCCAGCCAGCCAGCCCAAATGTCACTGAGTGTTTGTATACCTTAAGCTGAGTGTTGAAAGCATCAATCTCAAGCAGCTTGGCTCTGGTTTCCCTCTCCACGGTGTCCAGCTGCTCTTTGAGCTGCTGTCTGCTGGATTCCTTCTGGTCCACAGCCTTCTGCAGCAATGAAAGACTGTCGCCTGCATGCACAAACCCAGTTTGTGGGGATCAGATTTGCTATGATCATGAAACGCTGGGGCTACCCAGGAAAACTTTGGCATATTGGCCTTTCGGGCGAAATACAGTGGAGCCTCGGTTTTCAAACGTCCCGGTTCTCAAACAAATCGGTATTCAAACAAAAAATTCGAGATCTTTTTGGTTTGGATGTCGGACGAAATTCGGTTGTCGAAGCTCGTGAGATGAGCCGAGAGGACCCGCATGCCAACTGACTCTGTTTGTTATTACATTCTCGTTACTCTGAGGATTCCATCAACTCTTATCATAACTCCAAACGAAGCAAGTGGGAGCAGTAAAGCCATCCTAAAACACAAAGACGCTCCTAAAGCAATGCGACAGGGAGTGCCCGGCGTGGTGCGGTTGTGCAATCAGACCAAATTAAGGTCCCTGCGCACTGAGGTCCACTTAAATTTTGGAAAGTACATCAGGACTTTAAAAATATTTTCTAAATTTTAGCGACCGCTCTGTCACAATAATGCGACCACGTGGTGCACTTGAAAAATGTCGTGTTTTTGTTTTTTTGTGCTTGGAACGGATTATCTTTTTTTTCATTATTTGTAATGGGAAAACATGATTTGGAATTCGAACAATTCAATTTTAGCACTTTAATTTTGGAAAGTACATCAGGACTTTAAAAATATTTTCTAAATTTCAGCGACGGCTCTGTCACAATAATGCGACCAGCGCGGTGCAGTTGCGTGGTTGGCGACGGGCTACGGTTGCACGTTCGGCGGTGCACTGCAGTTGCGCGATCTGACAAAAATGCGTAAACGAAAAAATGCTTAAAAAATGTTTTGTTTTGTTTTTTTTTTTGCTTGAAACAAATAAAAAAAATTTCCATTATTTGTAATGGGAAAACATGATTCAGAACTCGAACGATTCACTTTCCGAACAGACTTCTGGAACGGATTGTGGTCGAAAACCGAGGCTCCACTGTATTACTATTCTACACCGACGTCTATAAAAAGAAAGGGGGTTTTTTTCATCACAATAATGCGACCAGCGCGGTGCAGTTGCGTGGTTGGCGACGCGCTACGGTTGCATGTTCGGCGGTGTGCTGCAGTTGCGCGATCGGACAAAAATGCGCAAACGAAAAAATGCTTAAAAAAGTTTTGTTTTGGTGTTTTTGCTTGGAACAAATTAACCCTAACCCATGATTCAGAATTCGAACGATTCACTTTCCGAACAGCCTTCTGGAACGGATTGTGGTCGAAAACCAAGGCTCCACTGTATTACTATTCTACACCGACGTCTATAAAAAGAAACCTAAGCAGCGAATGGTGTTTTTTTTGTTTAGTTTTTTTTCATCACTCACGGTGCTGGCTGCTCTGTTGAACCTGTTTGAGCTGGTCGTTGAGAGTCTGCTTGTCAGGAATGAGACTCCCGAGCCAGTGCTGGGAGTCCTGCAATGACACAAGCAAAACGTTGCAGTCGGCAGAACGCCATATTGGAGAAAAAGAAGCCGCAAGGTCTTCGCCGAGCATACTTGCAGCTGCCGCTGCAACAGCGTGATCTCGGCGATGCGCGTCTCCCGGGTCTGGTTGGTCTGCTCCACTTCCCTGCGCTGAGCCAACAGACGGAAGCGGACGTCCTTCAGTTTGCCTTCCAACTGGCTCTTCTTGTCATTCTGCGGCCGAAGCAGAACACCATTATATGCCAAAGGCATTTCTCGTAAACAGCTAATTATGCCAGCCGCTTGGCAAAAAAGGCGATCAATTTGCATTTGCCAAGTTCGCCAGCTCTTGCTTGTTGTGTGTGCGGTTTTGTGTTACCAACGCCTCCAGTTCAAACTCCAAGGTCTTCTTGCGGGCTTTGAGGAGAACAATGCTCTCCTGCTCTCGGTTCCTCTGAGTCAGAAGCTCCTGTCGACGCTGCCGCTCCCACTCCAGCTGCCTCTGGCGCTCCAGCTCGCGCTTCGCGGCCTGGACCACACACAGAGCAGCCTTTACCATCGCCGCGGGAACGTAGCTGGCTATACTAAAACTCAAAGTTGGGTTGTTTGTCGATGAAGGTGCCACTTTGGTGACATTTTGCCAATTGGTGGCTCAGCTCACTCAACGTTGTCAGAGCGGCGGTGCATCTGCTCCCAATCTAACCTCTCTCCTCTCGATTTCTTTGCGTCTCTCCTCTTCTCGCTGCCTCTCTATCTCCCTCTGCTTCTCAAGCTGCTTCTCCAACTCCTGCTGTCTCTTCCTCTCTTGCTCCAGCCTCTCGCGCTCCTGATACACAAACACCGAAGCAAGACATTTCTTGTCGTACCGTTGGCTTCCTGGCTTTAGATTGCCATGATCTGCGCAAGCGACCTTCCTCTCTTGCTCTTCTCTCTCCAGCGCCGCCAGCCTTTCCTGTTCTTTCCTCTGCTGCTCCTGCAGGGCCTGGCGTCGCTTCTCCAACTCCAGGTTGCCCCGCTCAAAGTTCTCCCGCTTCTTGTCCTCAAACGTGACTTTTAACAAATACAAGCTCATTGATCGTGTTTAATGGCAGTTCCTCTCTTCTCTTTACCATTATCAGCATGAGGTAGAAGGTAACCATGCAACCACAACATATGATGGAGCACCTGGGAGTTTCTTGTCCTGGTTGCTCTCCACCTCCTCCTCTGCCTCCTCAGGGACGCTCTTCTGGTCCGACTGCACGCTGTCACTTCGCACACGCCTGGAACGTGCACAACAACGCTATTGAGTGGTGCACGTGGAAGTTATGTTTAACTGGCATTTGGACGATGGGGGGGGGGGGGAACACACCTTCGAACAAAAAATTCTCTTCTTTCAAGTGTCCAGAAAACTGTGAAAACCAATGTACCTGAATGTGGGCGGGATGTAATCTGGCGGCAGCACGGGGGGCAGAGGCAGGCCGGACATGGCCATGTCGATAAGGTGCATGGCCAATATGAACTCCTCCGCCGTCAACTTGCCATCCTGGTCGATATCGGACAGACTCCTGTCAAGAAGAGAACATTTTATGCTTCAGCTAAGAGTGGGCCAATTTTGGAATGAGGAGTAGAAATTTCAAGTCGTGACCATATTGAGGCCAGCTGCCCTTGAGGAAGACTGGACTGCATGAGGATGGTACGCGCCTGCGGACCTGAACAACAACAAAAGGGCAAAATGTCAATGAATATACACACAGAGGATAATTCTGGAGGTGTTGGAGAGCGTACCAGTCAGGTGTCCGCTCATCATTTTGTCGTGGGAGTTAAAGAGCTGCCTGTACTTGAGCCTCGACGACTGAGGGACAGCCCAGTCGACGGGGGGCTGAGCACTGCCAAGATCAATGCAGCATAAGAGCGATTGTTGGTGTTTTTGTTTTCCTCAAAGTATCAGACGGCAGACACTTGCGGCAACCTACCTGGCGGCATCCAACGATGGAGCCTTTTGTAATTTGGTGCTGGAGCGGTTGAAGGAGGCCTTGTTGATTGAAGATGCTATAAAAAGGACACATATTTAAATATGTTTCCCAAAGTCCTAAGAAAGTGTCAGTGATATGCCTGGGTTGACATGACAAAATAATAAAGACTAATGGGACATTCTAAACCCTCGTATGTACATTTTGCCTCGCTGAAATCATGTTCAAAACGAAAGACTTACTCGCTCGTGTGACTTTACACTTCACAGGTGGGCGGACAGTTGAGAGAGCCAACGATTGGTTGTATTTGACCAAAGCCTGGCTTTCTTTCGACTATATATGATCCCCAAGAACACCTTTTCATTTTGATTTTACTCTGGTACAAACAAAATGATAATAGTGATTTTGTTTGATTAATGGAAAATTAATGAGCTGGATGAAGTGGCTGGGGAGAGGGAAGTCGGGGAGTCCTTCCTAAAGCTGCTGCCCCGCTACCTGACCCCGGATAAGCAGAAGAGGATGGATGGATAATGGAAAAGCAAAAAAAGGACGACGGTGAAGACGTCTCTAGTCTGTCTTGAAAATAAACACGATACCACGTGTCAATACGTGCTTGCTGAGATGCACTCACGCCAAGACACGTCACCTGGGTGGGAGAAGCCAGAGATGGGTTGCATCACGCCTGTGATCGAGGCTCCATTTGCCATGGGTGGTGCTGCCGCCGAGACCAAAGGTGGCGAAACGCCTACGGGTAGAGGAGGGAGTGGAAGAGGGGGCACGCCCGGCAGAGCAGTGGCGATGGGCGCCATGGCGGCCATGCCTGAAGGCGGGAAAACAGACACTGAGTATACAGATCGACCATTTGAAATGGATCGTCTGCAGGAGAGCCTTACCGAAGCCAGCCTGCGGGGGTAGAGACAGTGGGGCCTGTTTCATACTGGGGGGTAACGTGGAAGGGAGGGGGTGTCCCTGGAGTTTAAGCTTAATGAGCTTCATGGCAATGGAGAACTCGTGGATGTCCATACGGCCGTCATTGTTCATATCAGCCAGGGCCCTGCGAGCAAAAAAAATGGTCGTCAGTGACGGTTCTGCAGGAAGGAGGGCTTCCTTTCAGCTACCACTCCACAAATACACAATTACAAACGCTCGAGAGTGAGAGAATAAGAGATAGAGAGAAAAACACATGGTTTTTCAGCCCATGCATCATTCCCAAAACCATATTTGTCACCCAAAATGTCTCTGCTAAGGACATGGACACAATTGTCAAAGCTTTCGTCAGAATCTGTGTTTGGACTCACCAGATTTGGGCCAGGATGGGTGGCGGCAGTCCGGACTGCAAGAAGAAGTTCCTGGCTTGATCCCCTGAAAACATCAACACCCACATACAGGAAGTGAGCATACGGGATGACGCGTCATGGCACAATGCTCGACTTTGACGGAGATGTGGAATTTCATGCGTATGGCTTGAGGACATCAAGTTACCCGTGATGTATCCCCCTGCAGTGGGAGAGAGGCTGTGAAACTGTTGGTCATGTTTGGCTCTCTCATCCACCGAGATCAGGAACACGTCTAGACCTGAGACCCCAACAAGCGGACAGAAAAAAAGGGGGAGGGGGCAGAAAGATGTGAGGTTTGAGGAGAATGCGTTAGACATGAGTTTCACTTCCCGTGGAGACGGCAAGAGCACAGGGTGTTGCGCTTACAGACCCGCGAATGTTGTGGGGAACTGGGCCATGGTTCACTCAGTCTTGTTCAGAAACACGACCTGTAAAAGTATCAAAGATAAGGATTGGAAGCAACGAATGTGATTAACCATCAATCAACTCACACAAAGATTGGTTCACTGAACATGGAGATAGAATATACCAGTGTCATATGGCTCCAGGGTCAGCAACCAATGGTCTGTGGTCCACATACAGCGCACTCCACTGTGCATTTCCATTACCTCACCAATTACAATTTAGATGTTTACATTCCTCGACGGTCACCAATAGATATTTTCATCAAGTATATTTCTCTTCAGGAAGATGTGGAAGATTGCGTAAGAAACGAGTGTGAAATTCAAATTACCGTATTGGCCCGAATGTAAGACGGCCCTGATTATAAGACGACCCTCTCTTTTTCAAGACTCAAGTTTGAAAAAAGACTTTTTGAACACCAAATTTAATTTTTATACAGAAAATAATTACATCTGAAACAAATGATTATACCAATATATTTCAGAGAAAAAGCATGTTATTTTGCCTCATTTAAATCATACAAAAACTGTCTATCACATCTTAATATCTGAACATTTAAATATGTAAACTAAAGTGCAATCACATTTGTAAATGAATAGCTTTTTTTTTTTTTTTTTTATTAAATAACCATCACGTCTTTGCTTGTACTTTGCTAACGCTACAATATAGTTATATACTAGATCTGTGGAATAACGACTAGGCTGACGTCAGGGCGCACGTGCAGCGTTGTTGACAAAGGACGAGGAATTTGATCGATGGATATAATGATTTGGAGTGACACAGATGGTTTGATAATATTGTTGTAATATGACAGTTATTTGAAATATACTTTATATATCGTTATATGGGTCTGTGGAATAATTAGAAATGCAATTTACAACGGGTCCGACGTGAGCATATGCGGCGCATACACGGCATTGTTTACATAAAGCACGATCGATGGATTTAAAGAATTGGAGTGACACAGATGGTTTGATAAACGTGTTATTTATGTAATATTTACTTGAATAACTCTGAATGTTACGTCGTTTGTGTATATGTCACGTTAACATACCGTATATGTTTGCTGGTTCATGTCTGTTTTTGGTGTTGGATTTTGACAAATACATTTGCCCCAAAAGTGGGACTTATACTCCGGTGCGACTTATATATGTTTTCTTTCACTTTATTGTGCATTTTATGGCTGGTGCGACTTATACTCCGAAGCGACTTATAGTCCGAAAATTACGGTACTCACTTTGTGTAAAAGACGCACACGATCACAGCAACATACTCAGTCGATACCAGCAACCTTTAACTTAATGCTGCGCACAAGTGAAAATGGGTGTAATGTCTAGACCCCGAATATAAGACGACAGTCTTATTTCAATGCAAAAACACTCATCTTATATTCGGGCCAATATGGTAGTATACTGTGCACCAACAATGAGAATTTAATTATGACTTGACATGTAGGCATTTTAGTTTTTGTTTTTTACCTCGATCAGGAACGACCCAGACTATGTTAAAAAATGTTGCCCTTGCGCAAAAAGGTTTGCCCACCGCTGGCATCAAGATTTATGAGCTGTTGTGCAAACAAAAATCCTTGACTCAGTTTGTCATTAGTCGTAACATTAAGTAGAGGGCTGAACAATTTAATAACTTAAAAGGGAAATTGCTATCAAAAATTTTCAAATCGCAAAGGTTGCAATTAGGGACTTAGAAGAATGACTTTATTCTTTGTGTGTGTGTGTGTGTGTGTGTGTGTGTGTGTGTGTGTGTGTGTGTGTGTGTGTGTGTGTGTGTGTGTGTGTGTGTGTGTACACACACACACACACACACATATATAAAAGGCAAAAGAGTGGCGCTCTCCCAAATGATAGTGTGAAGAAACATTAAAACAAAGGCAAGAAAAAAGATGAAAAATAACAATACAGGACTCTTTCGAGGCCCTGTAATTGGAATGAGCTCAATAGCTCATTCGTTTAGCCATGCTAAAACAAAAAAATAACTTTACGCACTACACTATAAAGCATTTTTAATGTGTGAAATATATATATTTTTTACATATATTCTGTATATATATATATATATATATATATATATATATATATATTACAATTCATAGTGTGTACTACACTTTGCATTTAAGAAGTAAGAAGAAGTCATTGTTTGGATATCATCGTTTCATCATGAAACAGGAAAAGTTGAAGCGATAAAGCCTCACATTTTCTTACAATATTGTTGTAATTTGTAAAACATTGTAAACCCATCTGCCAGCACTTGTGCGATGGCGCCCCAAGTGGTCACGGACAAACACATCCAACCACTTCATTCAACAAAATAAACTTGTATCATAAGCATACTCGGAATGGAGCTTTGATGGCCACGAATGACAAGTAACTCAACTCGAGCGCTAGCCAGTTACCAACCAGCCGCTAAACTGAATCAGCAACGGCCAACGACGCTCTCGTTCAGTGTCGCACACTCACTCACCGGGCCAGGCCTTGCTAATTAAAGCCACACAATTTCAACGTCGCAGAAACTACAGCGTCAAGCGTGAGGCCACAAAGGGACGAAGCCGGCACCGCTCATACACATGTGATTGCCTGATTCATCGATAGACGACTGGGTTCTAAATTATGACTATGCTTCTACGGTCAATGTGTGAAACATGGAGGATTGAAATTTCATACGCAAGGATTTAAAAACATGACAAACCAATAATAGAATCATAAACAAAATCTACCAATACATACTCTTTGTTTGAAGTTTATTATCGCGGCGCAATGAGCTTTGAGTCGCCAGGCAATCACAAGGTATGAATAATGCTCACAGAAATGCATATTAAAATTTCAATAACCAATAAATCAACCGATTCATAAAAAATGGATATTCGTAATTATAAAATAGCTTCATTTTGGTACCTTAATTTGGCATCCTTAATCCCATTTTTTCCGTGAGCTAACATCAGCCGATTCATCAATCTGGCCCCATCTATTATCAATCTTATATTCGATAGCCATATCTGTAATGATCAGTGACAATAACGGGTTCCATATTATGTCCTCACTCTAAACGGCGTCGCTTCCATTTTTATTATTCCACAATTCTTACTGTCTCATAAAATGCCTCCAGAGTTTTTGTTTTTCTTGCGGTTCTGACCAAGCTAAAAACCTGTAAGACTTGATGGTCATCAGTAGCGAGCAAGCGGAGAATATTTGGAGTGGGGGGGGGGCATGTGATTTGGCTCAGTGGTCCCCGACCTCCGTGGATCATTTGGTACCGGGCCACACAAGAAAGAATAAATAACGTATTATTTTGCCCCTTATCAAGCAGCCTGAACAACGCTGACTTGCTGAATGTGAATCAGAACACCCTAGAATGGTTGGCTGTTTGGCATGACAAGCTATGATGATGATTTTACACCTTAGTGACGTGTACATAGCGTTACTCATGTTATGTTGTTGGTGCAATGTTATGAGGGTGCTGCAACTAAAGTTGTTATTTATTTAAACTTTATTATTATATTATACAGTGGTGTTCGCATACAGAATTACCCCATGCAAATAATGGTAGATGGGTGTTTTGGGATGGTGGTGTTTATGTGTTGACGCACTTCCGTTGTTGGTCTGCAATATGATTGGCTGGAAAAACAGTACGGTGACGTTTATTATTGTTGGTTGGTCTGTTTCGCGGGAATGGGATAGTTCAAACATGGATGATTTGTGCGAAGAAAACTTCCATAAACAATGTGCAGTCTGTGATTTATTTATGCTATTTTGTATTGATGCATTTGATTTTGATTTTCTAGAAGTGTTTTTAGAAGTTTTTTTCGCTTAAATCGTGACGTCGTCAAACACCGGCCCGTGGAAATATTGGCTGGCAGTAATCCGCTGTGGTGATAAAAAGGTTGGGGACCGCTGATTTAGCTCATCTCATTATACCACTCAACATTGTATTTAGCTGTGTTTAGTACTGATTGAAAAATATTTATCACTTTGAGTTGTCGCTTTGAATCGGACAAATTTCTCAGAGTTTGTTTTGATGGAATTAGTCTGGATAGATTAATTAGAGCATGTGGATGAAAGCCGCAATGCTGTTATCAAGGCTTGTAGCAGATGCCGGTTTAACAGTGACACACACACTCCCGCGCGCAAACGTGCACACATCCCAGATTGTCGTGTGGCGACAGCGATTAAGGTTGAGTCATTCTCTGCCCCTTGTTTGCCCCCATGACCCCTCTTACATGGAAATGTTTATGGATTTAAGAACTGTTAATGACCAATGGCCTGGATAGTCATATCTCGGGAAAAACCAGCCAGACAACTGTCGTCCCTAAAAGATCAACAAGGACGCCACATTGACTGAAAATAGTTGAGGTCTGTAAACAGTTGCAAAAGAGACGCAGTGTGCTTTCTCAGCAAATTTGCTGTTTTGATTCAATCAGCAGGGTCACAATCCACTAAATCCTGTGTATTGGCACCGGCTGGCTTACAAACGGTTCTTATTGCAAAACAAATTATTCTCCATTGGAAATAATGGATGTGAATAGCCTTTTTATGAGTATAAATGCACAATAGAACTAAAATAACCATAACTGATACCTATGAATAACTAACTAAAACTAGTAAATGTAACCGCACAAATCGTGACAGTAGAACTGTAATTATACTTTATCTTGCCATTGTTTACTTTAATCTACTCCATTTACAGAGCATAATTTGCAGTTGGGCGGCTCGATGGAGCAGTGGGTAGCACGTCCGCCTCACAGTTAGGAGGGTGCGGGTTCGATTCCACCTCCGTTTGCATGTTCTCCCTGTGTCCGCGTGGGTTTTCTCCGGGCACTCCGGTTTCCTCCCACATCCCAAAAACATGCTTGATAGGCCGATTGAGCACTCCAAATTGTCCCTGGGTGTGAGTGCGAATGGTTGTTTGTCTCTGTGTGCCCTGCGATTGGTTGGCAACCAGTTCAGGGTGTCCCCCGCCTACTGCCCGATGACGGCTGGGATAGGCTCCAGCACGCCCACGACCCCCGTGGGGACGAAGCGGTTCAGAAAATGAATGCATGAATGAATGAATGAATTTGCAGTTGTCCCAAAGTGTTGTCATCTACATTTACATGAAGCACGACCACACGGCTTACCATAGAGTATCTCAGGCTGGTAAAGTGGTACTGGTGAAATTTATGCTCATAGAAAAAAGAACTGCTTTATTGAGCTATATGAGGTACATGCGCGAGCATAACCTGGAAGGCTAAAACATGAGCTCCAAATACACTTACCTTATTTCAAGCATCAGTCGTTACCATAGAAACTACTGTACTTCGCACTAGCGTCTTGATCGAATTTCCAACCCAAGAGGCTGATTTCGACTCTTCCCCGTGATGCAGAAACGTTTAGTGACACCAGATGGACATTAAATCTGCATTTAATATGACATTTACGCACGCGGCTGCATTTTCTTACGCAATGATTGATAGGAATTGGCAGCCTAAATACCATCAACCCATCCCCGAGCTAATGGGAAACATTGTTATTATTTATCGTTATCAAGCAGACTCATCACATTGTGCGTGCTAGTTAACCAAAAGAAGATGGGTTTGACCATAAGCGACACCCGAATGTTGGTTGGCGTGAGGTCAAGCAGTGCAAGATGCAGTGATTTCACGTTAGCATAGCGACGGCTAACACTTTGGCTACCGGGGTAATGCCGCCCAACATCTGTCATCACGATGAATACACACCGGCGAAGTTACACTTTGTCCGGGCACGGCGAGCCAACGAGCTTTGGAACTGTTACGAGACATCAATCATGACGTCTAGCATCGTTGCTAACGCGGAGCTAACGTCATCCCCCTATGCTCACTCAGCCAGGGGACATTCTTTCGCATCACATCTGAAACAATTCCACTTACCTCATTGAAACACTGCCATGTTGAATCAATGCACAAAGTCGCTCCTTCGCTCAACTAGATGACGTAAAACACACCAAACCGTGTAGTTTAATTCCCAAAAGCTCCCCCGTTCTTTTTTCTACTCGTTGATGGTAGTTCCGAAATCCCGACTGAGTGAGAGCAGGGACAGTTGGGAAAATGGGGGTGACGTCCACAAACTATCGCGATACTCAACCGGGGTCAAAATTTAGGAAATGTAATCTCGCGATGGATGTACGCGGCAAGGCAATGAACAGTGGACCCTTCTATTCGAGGGGATACCGCCCCCCTTATCACAAAAATCCATGATAAATGCAATAACAATGATAGTAATAATAATAATAATAATAATAATAATAATAATAATAATAATAATAATAATAAAACATTTAACTTCCCTATATAAGCGTTTGCCAAGAAAAACAGGGTTGGCGCAAAAACAAAACAAAAAATAAATGAAAAACAAACAAAATGCTTGAAATCATTGTGCCTCGACACCAATGCTTATCTTTCCTCAGCCCAATTTACTCTTCACAAGGAAACACTTTTCATCTCTCATGCCATGATGAGTAGATGATGATGACAGGTTATACTAATATAGTTAACGTGATATCGATATGAATTGGTAAGACTTCAATCATAAATCAGATCAGATATGGAATTATATATAGAATTACACAGATTCAATATAGAATTGGTTACTTCAAGAATAAATATTGTTGTGAATGTATCCAGGGTTATGTGGATTTTGTTTATACGGTGGAGCCTCGGTTTTTGAACACAATCCGTTCCAGAAGGCTGTTCGAGAAGTGAATCGTTCGAATTCCAAATCATGTTTTCCCATTACAAATCATGAAGAAAAAAAAGAAAAAAAACAAAAACACAACATTTTTCATGTGCATCACGTGGTCGCATTGTTGTGACAGAGCGGCCGCTGAAATTTAGAAAATATTTTTAAAGTCCTGATGCACTTTCCAAAATTTAAGTGGACCTCAGTGCGCAGGAAGTTTAATTTTGTCCTATCGCGCAACTGCAGCGCACCGCCGAACGCACGACCACAGCGCGTCACCGACAGCGAAACTGCACTGCGCTGGTCGCATTAGTGTGACAGAGCCGTCGCTGAAATTTAGAAAATATTTTTAAATTCCTGATGTACTTTCCAAAATTTAAGTAGACCTCAGTGCGCAGGGAGCTTGATTTTGTCCGATCGCACAACTGCAACACACCGCCGAACGCGCAACCGTAGCATGCCGCCGCCCGCGCAACTGCACCGCGCTGGTCGCATTATTGTGACAGAGCGGTCGCTAAAATTTAGAAAATATTTTTCAAGTCCTAGTGTACTTTCCAAAATTTAAGTGGACCTCAGTGCGCAGGGAGCTTAATTTGGTCCGATCGCATAACCGCATCGCGCGGGGGGACTCACTGTCGCATTGCTTTAGGAGCGTCTTTGTGTTTTAGGATGGCTTTACTGCTCTCACTTGCTTCATTTGGAGTTATGATTAGAGTTGATGCAATCCTCAGAGTAACGAGAATGTAATAACGAACGGAGTCAGTTGTTATGCGGGTCCTCTCGGCTCATCTCGCGAGGTTCGACAACCGAATTTTGTCCGACATCCGAAGCAAAAAAAAAATCTCAATTTTTTTGTTCGAATACCGAATTGTTTGAAAACCAGGACGTTCGAAAACCGAGGCTCCACTGTAGTAATAATGTGTTGTTACTATGATATTCTCTGTTTTATTGGAAAGAAAACACCGAATATCATACATAAATACTGAATATCGTCCTTGCCAATAAGTATACTACCATTGACGCCAGAGACAAGAAGTTGGTTTCAATAAATTATTTTAAAGGTTTTTTGGGGTTAACACAATTGATGATTTACGTCAACTTTTAGTTGAGTTTGTAAATTCAAGCGTAAACTGTCGTGGTAGTGGTTTGTAACACTGAAACTGTAGTGCCTACGAATGATCAACTGAGGGCGCGACAACAAAAATCATCACTTGACTCCTCTGCTTGTGACCGAACAAAGAAGGAAAAGGTGGTCACATGACACGTGCAAGTAAACAAACGCTTGTATTATGACTTGCAATTATATACGAATTTAATCTGACAAACAATTGAATTGAAACAACATGAAGGGTTTATTCTGCCAAATTACTGGCAGCGAGCTCAAATTCGTCGTCCAGGAAACGGTGAGATTTTATTGTTTATGCCAGAAAAGCAATTGAACCAAATAAATTGTCTTCTGAAGAGTGCCAATTGTTTTCTATATTGTACGTCAGACCTTCAAGGCTCTCTTTTTATGATGTTTCCCTCTTAAGACCCTTCCTGAGGTCTTCGGCAGTCATGACGTCAGAGTGAACGTAAAAGCGTGTGGTCTCAGCACAGTGGACCTCAAGGTAATATAACCGCGTAATATGCGGTATAACCTTTAAATAGTATCAAGTGGACCTTTTTAAATAAAGATTTATAGATATATCACCATGCTTGCAATTGTCACGGACCTGATACTCTCTGTTTGTTGCCTGCTTCAGTTTTTGGAAGACATGGGGCTGCAGGGAGATACGATTCCCCTCGGCCGGGAGGTGGCGGGCATCGTACAACGAGGTGAGAACTAAAAAAACATGACGAACCACACTCACGGGTGGCAGAACTATCCACTTCCATAGAAGTACAGAAACTTGTATACAAAATGACCTTGATAAATGTACATTGGGTGTGAAACGTAGTTTAGGGTGACCAGATTTGGGTTTCTGAAAAGGAGGACACCTTTTCAAATGGGGGGGGGGGTTATCGATGTATGTTATGACATAAATGACATGGTGTCTGTATAGCAATTACATTTATTGGCCTGAATAAAACACACACACACACGCAATCAGCAAGGTGGCTAGATTTGAGGAGAAGGGCGTGGCCTATTTGCAAACAATACAGAGAAACCTTTGAGTGAAATGGAACGGAGTGGCAATTCTATTGACAATGTGTACATGTATTATGTTTGAGGCAGTCTAACAAAAATACCGGACAATTTTGAAAATCCCCTCGGACATTTTTTTTAGGTCTCAAAAGTAGGACGTTACAGGAAAAAGAGGACATCTGGTCACCCTAATGTAGTTAACACATATACTGTCTGTTAGGTTTACTGACTTGACTTCTTTTCCTTTTGTGCGTCCAGTCGGTCCAAAAGTCACTTTCTTCCAACCCGACGACGAAGTTGTGGGTAGGTTACCCATAATGTGTCGTGTTTGCAACACAAACTTGAGTTCTCTCGTGTAACCTCTTTGACAGGTATCCTACCGCTGGACTCCGTCTGCTCGGGACTCACTGAGGTCATTGACATAAATGAGCAGTATCTAGGTAAGGAGCTAAACAGGTGATAAAATAATCAGAGCAAAAACCTAAGTGTCAAAGTTGTTTACATTTTTTGTGCAGTCCCGAAGCCGGAGAAGCTGAGCTGCACCAGCGTGGCCGCAGCATTGGAGGACGGCCTGTGTGCGTACCGTGCCCTCCACACGCACGCTCACATGGCAGCTGGTCAGATGCTCCTGGTGGTGGACGGCGCCAGCGTACGTGGGTCCTGTCATCGCCACAGCCGCGATGAGGCATACACTTGAATTTAGACTTCTTCCTGTGTGCCCCCTTCTCCCCGGTTCAGTCTTTTGGCCTGATGTGCATCCAGCTGGCGTGCTACCACGGCGTGAAGGTTCTGACCACATCACACTCGCAGGAGCAGCACACTTTCTTGGAGCAGCTAAGGCCCGCCGTAGGTCTGTATGACAGTGTTAGACTTTCAACACCATGTTGGAAGTTTGTTCCACTCTGAATGTTTTTTAGTGGCAGCACCGTGAATGGGTGCTTAGCTCATCTTTAGTTATTATATTCTTAAAAGAAAAGTCAATTGCCATTGGCAGTGCTTAAATAACTTTCTTTAACTTATTGACTGAAATGATTCATTTTGTGAATGACCAAATGTGGTTTTGTCACTGCAGTGAGGGTGATTCCCATGTACAAAAACTCATCGGAGCTTCTTGCGGCAGTTATGGAGGAGACGGGCTGTCTGGGAGTGGACATAGTTGTCGACCAAGGCGGTATTTTAAAAAAACAAAAGGCGGAAAAAACACACCAAAAAGACTTTGATATTGTGTGTGAAGAGGATTCTTCTTCTTGACTCAAGTTAGTCTGCAAGAAAAGGAGCAGCCAGACGAGGAGGGGAGAGAGGAGGCGACGTTCCTCCCACACAAGCATGACATCATCAGTATGTTGGCAGTGGGGGGCCACTGGGTGACGTCCCAACAAGACTTGCAAGTGAGTCAATTTATGCATCAAATTTGTGCCGTGATTTATTGACCTTGTATTTAAAAAAAAAAGTGTATCATCAAGCTTAGATGTGTTCCAAGTATGTGCAAGAGATGAAACTTTTTGCTCTCTGTGTCATGGCTCTTTACCTGTTGCGAGCGAGTCTGGTATTTTTCCACAGTTTAACTCTTGTTTGATTGCAGCTGGATCCTCCTGACAGCCGGTTAATGTTCTTGAAGTCTGCCTCCGTGTCATTCCTCAACCCTCACGTGTGGTTGGCGTCGTCATTCCAGCAGGGACGACACCTCCGTATCCTTGTCTAACTAAGCGCGCGCAATTGAATCCGCCGTATACCATGTGCTGTCTCTAACAACCTGCTGGCAGATATTCTCAAGGACATTATGGAGAAGATGTCCTCTGGAGTACTCAGGTACACAAAACAGAATAATAATCAAATCTCCCAGCAGTGTAGAACGACTGCCTCACAAACGACACTAACATGAATAGCCACGTCTGTTCTTTTAATTTTATCGTATGTTGATCTTCGGCATCCTCAAATAATCGCGAGTGCCGCAGCATGAAGACGTCTTTGAACGATCACGTCTAATGGACATGACTGAGACGATGACCTGACGGGGGCTAATTGCTGTGTCCATGCGTGGTCCCTCTAGACCTCAGCCCGAGGAGGCAGTTCCTCTACAGGAAGCGGCGGCCGCCATGGAGGATGTGCAACTTCAGAACAAGAAAAAGGCTGTGGTTGAAATGTGACGAGAGCTTGAGTTAGGTGTCGGGACTGTCGACCGAGTGACAGGGCCAGTGGAAGCGACAGCCTTCTTCTCTCTCTAATCACGTAGCAACATGCTTGTCACCACAGTTGTGTTGAGCTTGTCAATCAGTAAATAGTTGGCCACATTGACTACAGTCTTGCCGCTGAACATGCCTGACATTTGGCTCTATTTCAGTGAGATTTTTTTTTTTCTTGCTGGTCTCTTTCTGCGGGGCACACAGTGTCCACCCATGCTGTACAAACACATGTTCAATAAAGCCCAAGCGTCTTGCGCGAAGCTATGTTTTGGAGTGGAACCCGCCACCGTCAGCCTGGAGGACACCCAACCGTGTCTGCTTGGCTCACTTCTCTGGAGAAAGTCAATCAGACAGGCATCTTTCCAGGATGTGTTTCTCCTCCAGCCGCAGTGACTGTACCAGCTGCAGTTGTTCCAGGAGCAAGGGCGCCCCCTGTTGAAGAAGATTGGAGATCTGGATGGAAAAAGACTGATTACTGTGGTGGCAAGCAATAAAATACAATTCATAACTTACACAGAGACCATCATAAAATATTTGTGTACCCCACATTTGATCAATTATTTTGCACTTTCTACATCTTAGTTTCCCAAGATAGACTCGTTACTTGTGTTTTAAGGTGTCTATCAGTACCCCACATTTGATCAATTATTTTGCACTTTCTTCATCTTAGTTTGCCAAGATAGACTTGTTACTTGTTTCAATGGCATCGCTCACAAATGTTCCATCTAAAATGTGACATTGGTGCACGTTCACAACAAAGTTAAAAAGATTTACAAACGTGCTTGGACGTCCTCACAAACCTTCTCCAGAGCGGTGAGCGTGTCTCGTAGGAGTGTTTGACACAAAACCTCGGCAGCCCGGACGCTCCGGCGCTCGACCTCCTTGTCTACTGCTTGGCCCCGCATCACCGCCTTCCACTGGTGACTGAGGGAACAACACATTCAAACCTTTGATTTGAACCATTGGGGCGGAATTGCAGAGGAGGGTCTTACTTTTGATTTTGAGGCAGCGACATCAGTCTAAGGACAGTCATCAGGCTCCAGCTGGGACCTTCGCGGCTCACACTTAAATCACTACGATGGATGAGGAGAACACAAGAACTATGTGAAAACGTGTGTGAAGATGATAATACGCTAATTACCGTCGCCATTTGGAGGAGAAAGAGGACGTGCTGTAGATTTGAGTAAGAACAAGGCGAACCTGAGGAAGTTGTTGTCTGTGAGGAACTTCATCTTCTGCTCCAGATTTGTTGGGTCTCCTTTCATTACCTCGCACAGCATTTCTGCACAGCAAAAACAAACCAAAGCTCTTGTTTGTACTACAAGTCATTTATTCTGCTACCACTATTCCTCCGACTCACACGACGATTACTATCACTATGACGATGATACCAGTATTAATCTTGTACAACTACTATGATTCTAATTTCTGCAACTATACTGACATTACGTTGACTAGTATTAGTACTGCTACAAAACTATGATAACAATTACCGCTACTATTACTATCGTACAACTTGTAAATACCACGACTGCCACAATATTAATGCAAGTTCTACGCCACCACTACTACTATTACAATTACCACCTGTGTCCACATATACCACGCTGTGCGGGTTGCCGGGGGCAACGAAGCCGTACTCCAGCAGCAGGCGCTGGTTGTCATGGGAACCATAGTTGATGAAGGCCTGCTGGAATCGGCGAGTGCCACACACACTCCTGATCTCGTACGTTTTTGTCTTGCAGTTGAAACCCGCTTTGACCTGGCAAAGAAATGACAATGAAGATGTTGAAACTCGCAGTAGACAAGGTGACATCTACCTGCACATCAGGCCGGTGGTTCAGCAAATCCAAAAAGGGAGCTAGCGCGTAGTTATCCTGGCCACACAAAAACTGGTGTGACGGCTGACGCATGTAGACCGACCGAGTGTTGACGCTGCACCATGCCCACCTGGACATGTGCATGTTATTTGTACACAGTCGGCGGTCAATAGAAACAAAGGCAATTGTGTTTAAGTACTCCTTGCTAGTACAGTTTTGCCGGACCTCAGGGCTTCAAACGTCAGAACGTCCCCCACAGGCTGGCTGAGGATCGGCTGCAAAGTCCTGAATTGAAGAATTACGCATCAGAGTTCTGAGAAACGCAATAAATTTCATTCCAACATATACACATACCTAAAAAAATCCAAATTGGACGAATGCATTTCCCGCACGACTTCCTTCTGCTCCAAAGCTTGTCGGCGCAGTATGACAGGCAGGAGCGCCATGGCGTCGTGGGCAAAATAGACGGGACACGTGTAGGAGGCGGGAAGGACGTGTATGTATGGCGACCAGTCAGCGTCCGCTCCTCTGTGCCGCTCACACATCAGAAAAACGCACAGAGCCAACAAAGGCGATGGCCGTGGCTTCCAGCTGACCAAACAAAAGTATCGGGACACCAAAAGTAAGCTTAACCGAGAGCTGTACTACAACAATAATGCTACATTTACTGCAGTTCCTTGGAGATACATGAAGCACGTACAATTGTTCAAAAACCTTTGACAAGATAAAGACAAATGCTTTTTTTTTTATGATGTGTTGGTTGAAATGAAAGAAGAACTGCATCAATGTCAATGTTAATATTAGTGCTTAGTATTTACCTCTTAATGTAGGGCCCAAGGTAGCTGTCCAGGACTGTGGAGGTTGTCAGTAGACAAGACTTGGGCAGAGAGATCAACAACTGGTTGGGCTTTAGAAAGCAGAGAGATGTTTTCATAAATTCCGGGTCCCTGGGGTCGTATGTGGGGAAGCTGACTGGGTGGTGACCTCCCTCTTACCTTTATGCTCCTCACAGCCTGCAGACCTCGGCCTGTGTCTGACGAGACAAGCAACAAGCAAACATTGAGCTTTCTGTTACACAAATCATCCACCCGAGTACTTGATATTGAATATAAACTTGTGGAAACCAGAGTAGAGCGCCGGTTGCAGCAGTGTTGACGTGAATCCTCGACGATAAAGAAATCTGAGCAGCTCCACATACTCGGGCCGGTGGCTCAAGGAAACTGGTCAACAAGGGGATATATTAGAAGGGAAAAGTGTGACTAATGTGTATCGTAACAACAAATTTTTACAGAATGTCATTTTATACCTGACTGGACCACGCCACCACCTTTTTTCTTCCTCTTTCTTGCCACTCGTCCACAACCACTCATGACTTTGTTTGGTCTTTGGCACACAAGACAGGCAAGAGCATCCCTACACCATCCGCGACTCTCACAGTGTTATCTGACTGGCGACACAATGCGTGACGTAAAGCGTCGGCACGGCAGGTACATTTACAAGACCGCACCGGAAAATTTAGTTAAAAAAAAACAACAGAAAAACATTCTAGACTATTTGTAAGGGTGTCCAACTACGTTCTTATAATCCGGTACAATTGTGAACAAAACCATTCTTTCCATACTCGGTAACGGTAAGAAAAATAATTGTATCATTGACGAAATTGGTCAGTTTTTGAAATTAGATGCAACGGGGGGAGGGAGGGAGGATTGGGGCAAACAAATGAACAAAGTTTACGTAAATTATCAGCGTAGCTAAACTGAAGCCGAATTATGACTAAAGTAAATACTTAATCCCAATAAAAGCGTGTGTTAATCAAAAATTATCATGTGGCTCAGCTCTACTACTTATACTACTCGTACCACCGTTCACATTACCATGCAGTGTTGTTTTTTCAGGCATGCGCACTGAGTGTGGGGAATGGCGGCCGGAAAGAGTCAAAAAGGGAAATTGACATGGTTCCCATACGTTCCTCATATTTCCATTTATAACTTGCTGCTGGGAATCCTCATCCCACACTGGACATTTGCCATGGGAACAAGAAGAAAAAGAAGACGACGTCTTGATTGTTTTGTGTTTAGATTTTTTAGCTTCCTCAGTTGTCGAATTTTGTTCTCAATTGCCAGGGCCTATCAAATAGATTTGGTCACGTATGGACGTATAAGTAATTGAACGTTTGATTGTGTGACTGAATAGGACAGATGACGAATGATATAACAGTGATGGTGAATGAAGTAAATGTTTGTGTCGCATGTTTAAAAAATAAAGCAGTTAAAATGTTTTAACAATAAAACCCACCAAAATTCTGTATCTTTTTGAAAAAAAAAATGTAAACATGTTTTATTTCAAATGATACTGCAAAGTCGAATTCTTACAGAAAGAAAAGTCATCATATTATTACATGAATGAATTCTACTCTAAATAGTATGTTTTGATCATGAAAAAGGATGCACAAAATTTTTTTTTGAAAATGTGTATTGCATTTTTATTTCAGACAAAGCTGCAATCACAAATGTGTGATAACTATGGGTTTTGAATACTTATTGTAGTCCATTGTTGCTAATGCACATCTACAAGCATAGATGTCTACAAAACGTATCTGTAAGAAAGTCAAAATTGGAAAAATTCAGAACTCAACCAAGTTTGACATCTGCCATCAGTTTTGATAAAAGAAGCTTTTAGGCAGTGTTGTGCCTGTGCTTATCATTCAACATCCTGCCCATGTCCTCTTGTCAAAGGATTGTTGTTGTTTTTTGCACACAATTTATTGTCCAGCAGCAGGTGCATAGTAGGCCACTGTAGTCCATCCTACACTTAGTAAAAAGAACAAGACACATGTTGTTATTGTTTGTAGGCACTAACTCCTGCCTTGTTTGTGTTTTACAGTTCCACATGGATTTCATAGACGACAGTGAGTTAATCGCTAATTGTATCTTCAGGGCCAAACAGAGCAAATACTATCATTGGCTGTGATCAGTAGAGGAACTGTTGATTCTGTGAAAAAGTCATAATACTACAAGAACAAAGTTGTTGTTTATCAAAATCATCAGTATAGTGAAGTTGGACTTTTTTTGTTTGCATAAAATTAGTCACCAAACAATAGGTACTTTAGAGGTATCAGTAGGGGTATCAGTGACGACTGACATAGGGAATACATAGTCGTACTGGTATCAATCTGGAAAAAAAAAGTGAAAAAATAAGATCCTACGTTATTTTGTGCTTTGGTTTCTGTTATTTCGATGCCAAAGTGGTGGTACCAAATGCATGGCCTTCTCTCTGAGCTTTTGTGTTGGTGACTCACATGCAGCCCATCTTGTTTGTCTTTGAAGAGTTCAAAAAGCCTGATTCCCACCATTCTGCTTCCATTTTTATGACCAGCGGTTCAGGACTAAAGAGCGGAATGCTCCTTGGAGGCTTCTGATTGAAGACCGCAGTGTTGAGTGCACGCATCACAAGTTCAAGTCAGGAGCTGAATGGCCTCTGTTGTCAGACGGCGAGGTCGTCGGCTCGCGTTCGCCCGCTCGTGCCGCTGCTTTTGCTGAGTCGCCGTTTGTCTTTCGGGACCACATCGGCAGCACACAGCAGCGGACGCTTGGCTCCGCCCATGTTTTGGATGCGCAGGCAGCCGGCGGTGTCGTAGCAGGCAGCCACATCGGCGGTGCCGCGCCAGGCGTCCGGGTAGCAGCTCATTTGCAGCAGGCTCTCGTTATCATGCACTCCCGCCGCCATTTTATGCTGCTCGGTCACCATGTTGACCGAGTTCTGCTGGTGGGCTAGCCGGTGGTTGGGGAAGGGCAGCGCCAGGAAGTGCGAGGAGCTGATCACGCACTGGCTGAATTCGGGGGGCGGGGTGGATGGCGGCGGTGGAGACGGAGTAAGGGTGACTTGTTTGGATTGAGTTGACTCCATGGTAGTCGCCGACTTCTTGGAAGCCAACAACCTTCTGCAAAGACAAAGATGACGTTTTGAGCTAGAGTTTTGTGTGTTTTGATCATGAAAACACCAAAAAACAAAGACATTTACCTAACATTACCTAAGGCAGGAATGAAACAGGTCAATAAATTGTTAGTAAATTTTTTTTTATTCAGACATGTAGGTAAACTTTTCTTGGTAATTGTTTTGTGCTGATTCAGACTCTGCCCTTACTTTTAAGAGTAAAATTATGAATAGTAATTTGAGAAAGAACTAATTTTAACAAAAATCAAGACCTGCAGCAGTGCCTCCAGGCCAGGTGATGAAGCTCCAGCACGCTGAGCACCAGCGACACACCTGACACGGCCAACATGAACACGATAAAGACATTCTTCTCCGTGGGCCGCGACACGTAACAGTTGACCAGGTGTGGACATGGCCAAGCCTAACCACACGCGCGCGCACGCACACGCGCGCACGCACACACACAGAGACACACACACACACACTGAATGGCTGGGAAAAGACCTTCAAAATATTGTTTCTCTTTTTACCTTGCACACATAGAGAGGGTTGAGGAATATTCCATACAGGAAGTATTGCAGGCACAGAAACACCACCTACATGGAACAACACATCACCTACTATAGGCTACTTTTCTTTTTGAATCGAGTCAAATACAGTGGTAGCCTACCATCTTCTCTGACACACACGAAAAACTAAATTGCTGCAAAATCGTTCCATTCCAAGCAGACAAACTGTCGTTTTGGGCAAATGCGGTTTTACTGCCATGTGTTAAGAGAAAAAAAGAGCAATTTATTTATATAACTATACAGTAATAATTCAACGGAATTTAAAGCTTAAACAGCTCATAATTGCATGTTTCAATGTCCAATGGAGTCGGCGTTTACCTCCATGATGCTCCTGATGAGGATACTCAGCACGTAGGTCTGCAGCAGCGCCCCCTTCAGGCGCACTCTGACCGCCGCAGGCCCCGCTTTCTTGCTCTTCCCCGGTTCTTTGCCGTCTTTGCCGCCTTGCTCCTCGTCGTCGTCACCCCCTCCCGGGTCGTCGTCGTCATCTTCCTCGCCGCCCTCGTCCTCTTCTTGGCTGCGCCGCTTCTCCTGCCGCCGTACCGTGTGCATGGCATGGCCCATGTACACCAGGCTGGGCGTGGACACGAACACGATCTGCAGCACCTGGCAACACAAGAAACGCTTCTCTCAACTTGCTACTGACGTCACGCGGGGTCGCGTGGTGGCTGGGATGGATGTGCACAATTTTAAAAGAAAAGAGGTGTAATGGCACAACTAGCCTATTACATTTAGACTGTGTGCCTTGACGTCGCACTTTGACATAATGCTTATCTGAATTTTCTATTCCAACAGGTGGACAAAATTACAATACATACAAACATGCCACTACGCTCCGACTTTTCGCCTACAAAAAAATTATAGCATGACAAAACATGGGACTCCAATGTTCTAGCAAGGCAAATTTCTGCTCAGCGCACCCAGTATCGAATGTGCGCGATGGGGAAGGCTTTGTCGTAGCAAACGTTCTCGCAGCCGGGCTGCTCTGTATCGCAGTTGAAGTCTTCCTGCTCGTCGCCCCAAGATGACTCAGCTGCTGTCCCGAGCACCAAGATGCGGAAGATGAACAGGATGGTCAACCACACCTGCAAACCCAAATTTCCATTTCATTGGCTTATTTTAACGACTTTCGTAATATTGTTTTCTGGTTTAATGATATTGACCCCAATAGCAAGAACATTCTCGACTTTCTATTTGATTGAGTTATTGCTGAGCAAGCCAGGGGGATTGAGCAAATTTTACATGCATTTCAGTGAGGACAAGATGTTTAGTTGCGAGCATTTGATGCACGTGCGTCATTTCACTCTTGCTGTCTTTTCAAGTATTTTCAAACTTTAAGTGGTGTCAAACAAGAAGCCTATGGATACAGAATTACCTCATGGCAGCCGAGGGGACGGTTGTCCATCAGGCTTCAAATTGCAATAATTTCACAATGTCAAGAACCTTACAGAGTGTGTGTGTGTGTGTGTGTGTGTGTGTGTGTTTGTGTGTGTGTGTGTGTGTGTGTGTGTATATGTTTGTGTGTGTGTGTGTGTG